>NW_012104187.1:503749-662833 GCF_000951045.1 Mandrillus leucophaeus | reverse complement strand
GTGCCTGTCACCATGCCCGGCTAATTTTTGTATTTTTAGTAGAGACAGGGTTTCACCATGTTGGTCAGGCTGGTCTTGAACTCCTGACCTCAAGCAATCAACCTACCTCGACCTCCCAAAGTGCTAGGATTACAGGCGTGAATCACCACACCCAGCCTGAATCTATTTTTATTGTGCTTATCAACGAACCTTAATTTTTTTTTTTTTTTCCAAATTCTGAGAGGTCATTACTGAAGATAGTCTAACCTGTAACAGAAGCCTGGGAATTTTTCTGTTATTCCAGGCATCTGGAGCCATTTTGCAAGAGGAATCACTTGTGGGGAGTAGGGCCTCTGAGGGCCTAATGAACAACCGATGGGACCTCATCCGTGTATTGGTTTCATTGAGACCCAAGGCAGATACTGGGCTGCCTTTGGTCACTTCCAAACTGGCATGGCCAAGCCATGAGTCACACCAGGCCATGGGGTTATTTTCCTGCTGGCTAATCTAAAGATTGATACAGAACCTTTATGCCATGTTTAATACTGAATGCTCAGTGTCCACTGCTTGGAGAACTTACTGATATCATACAGAGTGGAGAGAGGCACAGGGCCCCATAGCCTGGCAGTGTGGCTTTTTTTTGGGACATAAACAGACATCTTTGCATTGTGGCCATGAAGAAAAGACATTTATCCTTGGCATTTGTGGTCTGTGCCACTCTCTGGAGCACACCTATCTAATCCTTTTGTTTCTGGCATGTAGAGTTTGAGAATCTCAGGATGGTGGTAAGTGAATCCTCTCTTTTGCTCTCATGAGGAACAGGAAGACGCCCTGCTCCTGCTTCTCTATGACACTAGGAATCACATTCACTTCCATGCACACAGATTCTCTCTTTCAATTGCACAACAACCCCATTTACGATGAGGAAACCACAGCTTGGAAAAGATAAGTGCCTTACTTCAGGCTTTCAAAAATGCCAGAGTTGCAACCCATAGTCAGGATTCTCTGTCTCCAAAGTCCATGATCTGCTCTGTCCTAACCAATAAAATAAAGATAAAAGGCTGTTCTCTTTTTTATGCTAAGAGAATTCTAGAAAAAGAGGTACAGAGGCATACATTCTTATGAGTTCAGAGATTTTTTAAAAGAAAGAGGTGCTGTTATACTTTCAGATCTAAGAGCTAAAACTACTAATTTTTTATTTCCAATTTTTTTTTTTTTTTTTTTTTTTTTTTTTGAGATGGAGCTTCACTCTATTGCCCAGACTAGAGTGCAATGGTACAATCTTGGCTCACTGCAACTTCCACCTCCCAGGTTCAAGCAATTCTCCTGCCTCGGCCTCCCAAGTAGTAGGGATTACAGGCACGCACCACCGTGACTGGCTAATTTTTGTATTTTTAGTAGAGATAGGGTTTTACCATGTTGGTCAGGCTGGTCTTGAACTCCTGACCTCAGGTGATCCATTCACCTCAGCCTCCCAGAGTGCTGGGATTACAGATGTGAGCCACTGTGCCCAGCCTATTTCCAACTTTGATTTTAAGTTCAGGGTTACATGTGCAGAATGTGCAGATTTGTTACCTAGGTAAAGGTGTGCCATGGTGATTAGCTGCACAGATCATCCCATCACCCAGGTACTAAGCCCTGCATACATTAGCTATTCTTACTGATGCTCTTCCTCCTCCCACTCCCTGCTTTCTAACAGGTCCCAGTGTGTGTTGTTACTACCATGTATTCTCATCATTCAGCTCCCACTTATAAATGAGAACATGTGGTATTTTACTTTTTGTTCCTGTGTTAGTTTGCTGAGGATGGTGGCTTCCAGCTGCATCTATGTCCCTGCAAAGGACATGATCTCATTCCCTTTTGAGATCAGCACAGTGTTCCATGGTGTATACATACCATATTTTCTTTATCCAGTCTATCATTGGTGGGCATTTGGGTTGATTCCATGTCTTTGCTATTATGAATAGTGCTGCAGTGAACACACAAGTGCATGTATCTTTGTGATAGAATGATTCATATTCCTCTGGATATATAACTAGTAATAGGATTGCTGGATCAAATAGTATTTCTGCCTCTTAGGGCTTTCAGGAATTGCCATACCATCTTCCAAAATTGTTGAGCTAATTTATATTCCCATCAACAGTAGTAAAAGTGTTCCTTTTTCTCCACAACCTCACCAGCATCTCTTGTTTTTTTTTTACTTCTTTATAGTAGCCATTCTGATTGGTGTGGGATGGACTCTCACTGTAGTTTTGATTTGCATTTCTCTAATGACCAGTGATGTTGAGCTTTTTTTTTTCATATCTTTGTTGGCTGCATCAGTGTCTTCTTTTGAGAAATGTCTGTTCCTGTCCTTTGCCCACATTTTAATGGGGTTGTTTGTTTTTTCTTGTAAATTTATTTAAGTTCCTTATAGATGCTGGATATTAGACCTCCGTCAGATGGGTAGATTGCAAACATTTTCTCTCATTCTGTAGGTTGTCTGTAAAACTACTCTTTTAAAACTAGTAACAAAAACATTTTAAAGGAGATTCAGGTGTAAAGTACCATAGAAGTTAAGAGAAGAATCATTGTTCAGGGAAGGATTTCACCCAATGATTTGAACTGGGCGTTGGGGTTTGGAGGACTGGCCACAAGTGCAGAGGGCAAAGCCTCAATGGAGCAGAGCCTTGGGAACCCTGAGAAGTCAGGTACCTGGAGAAGGAACGTGCAGCTGAGAGGGAAGTTGTTTCCACTTCATGTCCCTAATATAGACGGGCAGCTTTCCAGGATTTCTCCCCAGCAAAGACCAAATCCATTAGCTTTCCATAGCGCTCCTTTCTCTTGAGTGAGAATTATTATCCCATTGTGCATTCACCAGCAATGCTGATGTGTGGGCAAATACTTGGGCCTTAATCTTGGCATTCCCTCCAAGCAGCTGTGTGACCATTCATCTTTCTGAACTTATGTCTTCTCTTATACAATGAAGGGGCACTGATGTCTAAATTTCTTTTGGCAGCATTCTTATTCCATGCGATAGTGATCAGTGCTGAGGCATTTCAGGTTCTTCTTGCATATGGAGATATGCAAGAGTAAAATAATAAAATAGAGACACACAGAGAGCGACAGATCAGAGAGACAGAGACGAATGAAAAGGCTGAATCCAGGCCTTCTGTGGCCCTTCTGTTCTTCCTACCTGTGTCCTATGCTCAATGCCCCCACATCCGTTCTTACAACCAAAGGATCCCTTGTTAAAACACCCTGATTTCCAAGACCTTCTTTTCCTTTCTCATTTCTGTTTAAGGTTTCTCGTGGGTGTGTTGGGTCTGGTAACATCTTAACATGGTGAGGGATGAAATCAGGTCCCTTCCGTGGAAGATGGCTGCTGGCTGAGCAGGACCTTTCAAACCTGATGATACAGGAGACTTGTGTTAACGCACTTCACCCCTCCATTACTGGATTGATTCACAAAAGGATTCATCAAGTATCCACAATGTGCGGGGATTATGGGAAAATACAACTATGAAAGATGAATGAGCAAAGAAAACAAACACTGGAATAGAGACAAGCAGAGATATTCTGTGATGTGTAACCGAGGTTTACAGTAGAGCCTCAGTATCAGGGCAATAGGAGAACAGTGGTCACCTTTGCGCCCATGGAGGGCCATTTGAAGCTACTATAGGGCCATGAGGCAATTCTGAGCACCAGAGTTAGGATTAGGTACTTTCTGTCCACGCTCTCCTGGTACACTGTCTCTCTATAGCCAGAAAGAAAGTCTCCATTTCCCTTAGAAAATAAATGGGATAATGCCATCTACCCATTAGTGGTTTTGTATTGCCATAAAAAGGAAATATGATCAGCCAGTTTAAATACAAGTAAGATATCTGATTAGTCCCATTCCTTTGAAATTCTGAAACATGCTTCCTGTGAAAGCTGTATGGTCGATCTTGCATAAGACATTACCCATTCCATAATGCAACATTTTCTGTACCCAGAAAATGGCTCATTTGCAAAGCGGGGGGGCGACCCCTGATGATGGTTGTGATAACTTTTGGGATGATGGCAAAGCACATGTCTGCATCCCCGTCACTCACAGTCATGGCACTGTAGCAAAATTTGCATCCCCAAGGTCACGCACAACTGAATTGAAACACTGGTGTAACAGTTTCTTCTGAAAATGTAGCATTGGATCTGAGAGACACTGGGAGTTGTGGTTGGTCATTAAACCACAACATCCTGGCACATCCAAGACTGGCTCAGTGCACAATCAGAGAAGGATGGCTTACAGGGAGAAACAAAATAAAGAGACACACAGAGAGAGACAGATGAGATGGATGGAGACAAATGAAAAGGCTGAATCCAGGCCTTCTGTGGCCCTTCTGTTCTTCCTACACGTGTCCTATGCTCAATGCCCCCACATCCGTTCTTACAACCAAAGGATCCCTTGTTAAAACACCCTGATTTCCAAGATCTTCTTTTCCTTTCTCATTTCTGTTTAAGGTTTCTTGTATGTGTATTGGATCTGGTGATATCTTAGCATGGTGAGGGATGAAATCAGGTCCGTTCTGTTGGAGATGACTGCTGGCTGAGCAGGACCTTTCAAAGCTTGACGATACCGGCTGTAAGCTGTTTGGTTGTTTCTATGGCATTCCTGGGTCAGTGTTTGTCCTTGGTTTTATTTAAGAGGATGGAGCAAGAAGAAGGGACACTCTGTCCTTGGCGTGCCTAGTATTGTTCAATGGCACATCTGTTTTCCTAAGTCATTAATGGATCCTTCCGGAAACAGCCAATCTTTCCTCAAGCATTAGGTCAGCAATCCTGATTAGAATCGGCATCAACCACCCATGAAACTAGAAACTTCCCTTGTGATTTATTATTACAATAAAACCTCATTAATTAACCATAATTAGGAAGAAAAGCCTGTCTCCATTTTAAGATTCTAAAAGAAGCAACATTTTAATTTCTTCCAACTTTGCACAGTGATTTAAATTATGCTAATAAGTATATTTGACTTAATGTGTAAATAAAAATTATTTCTAAATAGCACATCAACTTAATATATTATTCTGGCGTGTAAAGTGTCTTTAAGAAACAGCTTGTTCTTTCAAACGTTCTACTTATACTCTTACAATATTAATAGTTTAGTGTTTTTTTGGACTGAAAACACAATGAGTAACAACATTTGTCAGAATTATTTTTAAACAAGTAGGGACAGAATTACTGAGATTATTGTATTCTTAAATCAATATGACAATGTTTAGGGAAATGAATCATATGAGTTAACGTGTCACGCAAACCTGTTCTGAAGCTTTCTACATCTTTCTGAGGGTTTTACATTGCACTGAAAATGAAGCTGATTTATTTAAGAGTCAGATGGAATGATTGTGTTGTAGATGAACTGAAAATCTTTTCTCCTGCATGTTTGATAATGCTGTGATTTTTACACCATGGTTCCAATTTACAAAGAGACAAAGGTAAAAACAAATAAGCCTGCAATAAAATGTTTGGTGCCCCAAATCATTTCTTCTGATGTTTACTTGCTGTTTATAAAGCCTGAAGAAAATGTGCCAGGAAGCCGAGATTGGTTTTATGAATAGAGATGTCTTAAATGGCTTCGCTAATGTCAAGCCTACAGGAATGTCTCATCAAGACACTCGATGTGAGCTGCATTGGGCTACCAAGGCAAAGTTTGTGTCTGTGTTCTGTAGGGGAAATGGATGCATGCTGGGATGAGAGAGGTGGGCACAGCATTTGACCTGACCCTGGGATGGCACTTGCTGAGGATCCCAAGAGAGCCTGACTCATGCTGGCCATTCATCTGCTGATGAAGCCTCTTCCTCCTGGTTCCTTCCTCTTCCTGTGAAGTTGGCTGCTTTCAGCTTCTTGCCTTGCTTTTCACCTGGGCCCCTAAAATGGTCTGCACTGTCTAAAACAGAGGTGTCCGATCTTTTGGCTTCCCTGGGCCACATTGGAAAAAGAAGAATTGTCTTGGGCCACATATAAAATACATTAACACTAGTGATAGCTGATGGGGGAAGAAAAAAAAAAGAATCTCATCATGTGTGAAGAAAATTTATGAATTAGTGTTGAGCTGCATTCATAGCCGTCCTGGGCCACATGCAGCCTGCGGACCGAGGGTTAGACAAGCTTGGTCTAAAAGGACAGAGCAAGAAAACTAAGGCAGGTTTTCAGAATGAGTTGGAAGCTACTTACATTCTAGTGTCCCTTGTTGTAGAAGCTGCTCCCTTGCCCACGTGGGCCCAGAAGTGCTTCTTTGACCTCACAGGTTCAAGTCTACTAGAAGCACAATATTGACAAATATGCTAGCCAGTTAAGATGGGACTCAATCTGGCATCCAGGTCGTTGGAGATTATAAAGGAAGATGAAAATATGCTTTCTGTTGCTGGAGGCAATAGTGCTTAGTCCCCTCTTGTAATTCAGCCTCTGGTTAGGAATGACTGATGGCTGCAGGCAACTTCACCCCAGAGGAATTCACTGTGCCTCTTCCCCAGGATGCCAGCGGGGCCTTTGTTCTCATTGTTTTTGGACATCATTTTTTTTCTGTATTCTTATTTTTACTTTTTTTATATTCTGGAGTACATGTGCAGGATGTGTAGGTTTGTTACATAGGTAAATGTGTGCCTTGGTGGTCTGCTGCACCTATCAACCCATCACCTAGGTATTAAGCCCAGCATGCATTAGCTATTTTCCCTAATGCTCTCCCCCAACCCACCACACCTGACAGGCCCTGGTGTATGTTGTTCCCCTCCCTGTATTCATGTGTTCTCATGTTCAGCTCCCACTTATAAGTGAGAATATGCAGTGTTTGGTTTTCTGTTTCTGTGTGAGTTTGCTGAGGATAATGGCTTCCAGCTTCATCCATGTCTATGCAAAGGGCATGCTCTTGTTCCTTTTTATAGCTGCATAGTATTCCATGGTGTATATGTACCACAGTTTCTTTATCCAGTATATCATTGATTAGCATTTGGGTTGATTCCACATCTTTGCTCTTGTGAATAGTGCTGCAATGAGCATACATGTGTATGTATCTTTATAATAAGATGATTTATATTTCTTTGGGTATATACCCAGTAATGGGATTGCTGGGTCAAATGATATTTCCAGTTCTAAATCTTGGGGGAATTGCCACACTGTCTTCCACAATGGTTGAACTAATTTACATTCCTACCAACAGTGTAAAAGCGTTCCTATTTCTATGCAACCTCACCAGCATCTGTTGTTTCTTGACTTTTTAATAATGGCTATTCTGACTGGCATGAGATGGTATCTCATTGTGGTTTTGATTTGCATTTCTATAATGATCAGTGATGTTGAACATTTTTTCATATGTTTGTTGGCACATGTATGTCTTTTTTTTTGATAAGTGGCTGTTCATATCCTTTGGGTATCAACATTTTTAATGTGTTTGCTATTTGACATCTTTGCTGCCTTTTTGTAATTTTTCATCTTATATGAAATTAAAGCACATGTGAGATACTGAAATCAAGTTTTCTTAGAGGAGAAGGATGAGAAACAGGAGCTAAGGGGTCTTCTCAGGGACACTCTGCTGCTGCTGTCTTTTGTGCTACAGATGACTATTATGGTGCCTCATTCCAATCGTGGGCTCTTGGTCAATGTGGGCGCCATGGCCCAGAGGACATTGCTGGTGCATGGGTGTCACCAAGTTCAAATCCAGACCCTACTGTTCACTATTTGCATAGCCTGCAGCAATTTATTTCATCTCTTGGTGAAGGTATTGGTGTTATGAAAAAGTACAATTAAATAAAATAAGAGGAAGTGCTCAGTAATTACCTTACCAGTAGCCTTAGCCTTGTGGCTTAGCCTTGTGGCTTAAGGTTTAGGGTAATCTGTGGGTCTTCATATATACACATATGTGTGGGTGGGTCAGATTAGGGTAATCTGTGGGTCTTCATATATACACATACATATATGTTGGCAAAGAATTAATCTCTACATTCTTATCTAGCACTTCTTTGCAATGGAGAAATAGCACTTTACATTTTGGAGTACTTTGACACACATCTCTAAATATGTTTTCCGTTGAATGTTAATTAGATTATGGTGACCTAATAGGTGAAGGGATTGAGTGAAATTGAAAGTAAAATAAAATTATAAAATTATTACATTAAAAACATGCAGTTAACTAGATAGAGGGGAGAGAGATTGGGAGAATTGAGGCTGCCTACTGGATTTCTGCCTTGTATAATGGGTGCATGATGATGCAATTGACCAAGCCAAGGACCGCCAGGGAATAGCAGGTCAAGCAGGTGAATGATCAGTTCCTTTGAAGGCTTGTTGCATTTCAGGCATCCTTGGAACATCTGAAGATGTCTCATGAGGAGCTCAGTAGAGAAATCTGAAGAGCTAATAAAATATTATAGAGAGTTGTTGAGGTCTTTGCACTTGCTCTCCCTCTGGTCTGGAACACTGTTTCTCCAGGTATCTGCACATTTCACTCTCCATATCCTTCAAGGTCTTTGGTCAAAACGTCATCTTTGCAGTAAGACTCTCGTGGTTACCCAATTATAAATGGAAAATGCTTCCTACTCAAGCTCTTCCTCTCTACCTTCTCTGTGCTATATTTTGACATAGTAAACATAGCATTATCTAACCTACTATATATTTTACTTACTTTAACTTATTTTGTTCACGATGTTCCACCTATTACAATGTAAGCCCCACGTGGGCAAGGATTTTTGTGTATTTCGTTTACATCTCTAACCTCAGTAGCCAGAATGGTACATATAAACACTCAAGAAATACTCATTGAATTAGAGAATGTGCCCTTCCTATGTGCCTGACACAAAGTGCTTTTTGTGTGTCATCTCATTTAATCCAAATAAGCAATGGGTTTATAGATAGTAAAGAGAGCCATGAAAATGAATGAGATTTGCCAGGAGAGTATTTAACGAAAAAGAGAAGAAGACTGAGAGGAGAGACCAAAAGAATACTATTATTTTAGAGACTGACGAGGGAAATGGATCTTGCATAGGAAGCCACAAAAACCCATGTAGAGAGAAGGAGGAAAACCGGGCTACTGTGGTGCTATGGCAATGAACTGAGGGAACATTTCCAAAGGGAGGAAGTGATCCAAGGTGTCAGACTAGGTAAAGAGCAAAAAGTAATTGAGAGAAAAGTACAAGCAAAGCCCCTCTGCCTTCTTTGCCGTTTCTGACTCAGATTCACTGCTGACAAGCCTCTCACCAAAATAGGTAGGACTATTTTTATTACTATCTCCTCTGACAGAGTATATTGCAAAGCTATAAATGGCAGAGTTTACTTTTAAGCAAGACATAGATGATGATAGATAGTTCAGTGGTTCGCAGACTTTGGAATTTCATGAACTGATAACATTTGAGGGGAAAAAAAGGGGGTCACTGAAACAACAGACCAACTTGCCAGTCCTCTGAATCATTCCACTCAATTCATTAAGGACGACCTGACCAGAGGAAACAAATGAACTGAGAATTGTTTGGGAGATGTGAAACCCAGTCAAGACCATTTGTCTTGCCTTCTGGTCTTCAGTGCAAGTCAAAAGTCCTATTGGAAAGGGTAAGACTTCTAGCCCACGGCCACCAACAATGAGCCCCATTGTGGGCATTGTGTCTGCCCTACTGCTCTGTTCATGATGGTGCCCAGGAGTAGCCTGGAAAGTCTTTAGCACCCTTGACCATGAATCTCCATCAGCCTCTTCACCCCAAACCACTGATAAATATATACAATTTCAGTTAAAAAAAAAAAAAGTGTTGCAGATGGGAGGCATGGTAGCTTACGCCTATAGTCCCAGCACTTTGGGAGGCCGAGGCAGGCAGATCACTTGAGTCCAGGAGTTTGAGACCAGCCTAGGCAATATGGCAAAATCACGTCTCTACCAAAAATAGAAAAATTAAGTGGGCATAATTGCATGTGCCTGTTGTCTCAGCTACTTCGGAAGCTGAGGTGGGAGGATCACTTAAGTCCAGGAGGTTGAGGCTGTGGTGGGCCAAGATTATGCCACTGTACTCCAGCCTGAGCAACAGAGTGAGACCCTATCTCAAAAACAAAAAAGAAGTGTTTATTGAGTCACTTTAAGGCAAATTCCCTGACTGATTCTCCCTGGCCCACTACACACCCCCGCCACACAGACACACCCCTGGTTGATGCCCCTCAGCCTCCTATTTAGAAATTGGAGCACCACACCTGAGCAGGTGAGATTCTACGTGACATGGTGCCTGGTCTTGATTGTTAATAGAGGAAGGCTTTAAAAGGAGATTACTAAAAACAGGGTGGAAGTGACTCTGAAAAGGAGCCTCAACAAAAGGACTTTTATCTAGGGTCAGCTCTGCCTTCGGCAGTTGAGCAAATGAAACATTCCTTTTGCTTTTGACAATATTTCAAACTGGAGTAGCCGCCCTCACGTTTTGAGAGTACAGACACTCATTCATTATCAGGTTGACATTAGCCAGAATATTTTAATGCTAACAAAGACATGAGAATGATTGTTGTCCTAATTATTGCTTATATCCCCTTTGGAAGTTTCCATGAGTATCAGATTTTAAATAAGGAATACTTCCAGGTTGATTTTGTTGTTGTTGTTACTGTAAGAATTCTGAATCTTATCAAGGATGCAGTCTAAATGAACTTGGAAGAAAACTTTCATTTCATATTTTCTGGCTAATGTTCCATAAATGTCATAACTTGGCTGTTTAATGGAGAGTATGTTTTTTTAATGTGATAGATTTGCCAAACATTAATGAAGGGAAGAAGAGAGAAAAATGGAGAAATGCCATCTCCATTCATTTGAAAACATCAAAATTAGCAATAAAAATAGAAGTTTCTTATCATCAGGAGTGGGAGGAAGATCATTATAGGCATTTAAATAGACAGAGTCTGATCTTTGCTCCTGGTTTCCTATGAGGGACTCAGCGGGTAACCTTGACCCAACAGTTCCACTGCTTCATGCCTGTTTCCTCCATTTGTTCCGTGGGAACTGTGATATTCATTTGATTAAGTAATATTTAGATTTCCAGCTGGTACAGGGAAGTTGTAACAGTCCTGCGGATGACATGGCCTTAGGTCATCTCCATGCCCCCATTGTCCAGCAAGGCTCTGGGCAGAAGACTCATGTGTGATATTTATAGTATCCAAATTCAGTAAGTCTACTAATCCTTAAATGAAAGCTGCTTTGTAGGAAAATCTCTAACACCAACTATGACTTAGAATGGGAGAAAAAAAAATCAGTGTGATTTAGTTGGACTCAGAAAAAAATTTAATACAGTAGTTTTATTACTTGGAAAGACTCATGTTAACTAGGATCAAGTTAAATCCTGGTCTAATGGCAATTTTTTTTTTCAGAAACTATTTCGACACATCTTTAAGAATCGTCTGTTTTTAATGTATTGTCTTTGTGTTCTTCTGAAGGTGTTTCTAAAGTAAGAGTTCATGAAAACTGCCTTACATAATTTAAGCTTTCTTCTGCAACTATATGTATGGTGTCACTGGCTTACTAAGAAATGATTTTAATGTTAAATTTTATGTACTTTTTAAAATTCTTAACTGGAGGGGCCCAAATACATGAGGTTTTATTATTGTGTTTCTTTTATCTTTTGTCCCAGGTTTTCTCTGCTCACATAGTGCTTGGCAAACATAATAAATGCTTGAGTTAATGAATGGCAAAAGGCCATAGATTCAACCCTCATAGTTAGCCTTACTTTATTCTATGTGTGGAGACAGAATCCCTGATCCTGAACATCCATTCAATGCCATTTGTGAAGGCCATTTGCACAGTCTAGGCCATGAAGAAAAGCATATGACTGCAATGTGATGTGGGCTTTATTCCATCATGGCAGTCTTCTTGCTCACGGTGACAGACTTCAGGACTCTTTTCACATTTACACATTCCAATCAAAGAGTTAGGGAATGTGTATACTTCCTGCCTGCAGCGGTGTTAGAAAGAGTGTGTCATGGATTTTCTCTTTATGCCAGATCAGAGCTGTGTTGGCCTCCCAGGGCTTCCCACGATGAAAAGTAAATAGAGCAGGGCATCTACCAGCTTCCCAAACCAAGTTAGTGGGCATCCATTGCAGATAAGGTAGCCCAAATGAGTAGTCCTTTCTCTCAGCTTGCTGGGCCATTCCCATTCCACATCTCATACTGGTCCTACAACTATATTGCATACAGTAAACTCTAAGGGTTACGTAGATAATGATTTTTTTTTTCATGCAGAAGAAGCTAATGACTTTGAGAAGTCAGAGAGGCCTGGAGGTACATGGATCTCCTTTGCCCAGGTTCAAGGAACTTCCCAAACGGGTGTCCTCCCAGGCTCTGTGTTTTAACGCATCTTGACCACTCTGATTGTCTTGCTCTCTTCTGCTGTCTAAAGTGGGGGGATCCTGCTCAATTGCTGGGATTTAGTAGTCACAGAAGCTTTCTTTCTTTTTTTTTCTTTTCTTTTTTTTTTTTTTTGAGGCAGGGTCTCGCTCTGTTGCCCAGGCTGGAGTGCAGTGGCATGATCATGGCTCACTGCAGCCTTGAACTCCTAGTTTCACACAATCCTTCCTGCTTAGCCTCCCAAGTAGCTTGGACTATAGGCAAGCACCCCCATATCCTGCTTATTTTTTATTTTTTGTTTTGTTGAAGAGACAGGGTCTTGCTATGTTACTCAGGCTGGTCTCAAACTCCTGGCCTCAAGCCCACCTCAAGTCCTCCCACCTCAGACTCCCAAAGTCCTAGGATTACAGGCATGAGCCACTGCACCCAGTCAAAGCTTTCTTAAACACATCTTCTCTAGACTTTCCAAACAGAGCCAATCTTTCCTTTCTGTGCTCCCAAGGGCACAAATCACAGTGGATTATAGTCTCTGCTTTCCAGTTTTTCTCAAAGAGCATTTGTGGGGAGCGTCTGTGAGCATTTTGAAGAGGAGAAATGATATTTAATCCACAGTGGATCCCCATTCCCCAGCATAGACCAACTTCTCTCTAAAAGTCTGCAAATGAGTCAAAATCAAGCAACAGCTTCACAATCACAGAGCTACTTCCTAGCATTCTTAACTCTGGTATCAATGTTGCTAAGTATTCTAGAAGAAATTTCTCAAAAGGACAGCAATCTTATTTATAATATGGCAGCCTTCTAATAAATAACGTGGCACTGAGAAAAGGAAAACAATAGCCAAATGTCATTGAAACACTAGTTACCTATGTAGATTATGTCTGGATTCACAGCCCAACTCACCATCTGCAAAACTCTTCCCTGAATTTATTACACTTATGATGGTCTCAAAGCCTTTTCCAAAAAGGAGAAAGTATATTTTCTGACTTAAAACTTGTAGCATTTTTCAGATCTATTAAGATGAGATTACCACAGTAAGTACTTTTGTATAGAACCATTCCACAAAACATTTATTGGTTCTTACGAGTTTTTAAGGTGTTAAATCTGATACCCAACAACTGACTGTGTTATCATCAGTCCTGCATCACAAATTGCTCTGCTACATAACAACATGAGGTTTTCCAGATCAGAATGATCAGCTGGGGTCGTTTCAGGTATTTCCCTGAAGGTCTTAAAAATGGCAACTTCTTTTTTTAAAAAATTATCATTATACTTTAAGTTCTAGGGTACAAGTGCACAATGTGTTACATATGTATACATGTGCCGTGTTGGTGTGCTGCACCCATCAACTCGTCAGCACCCATCAACTTGTCATTTACATCAGGTATAACTCCCAGTGCCATCCCTCCCCCATCCCCGCTCCCCATAATAGGCCCTGGTGTGTGATGTTCCCCTTCCCGTGTCCAAGCGATCTCATTGTTCAATTCCCACCTATGAATGAGAACATGCGGTGTTTGGTTTTCTGTTCTTGCGATAGTTTGCTGAGAATGATGGTTTCCAGCTGCATCCATGTCCCTACAAAGGACACGAACTCATCCCTTTTTATGGCTGCATAGTATCCCATGGTATATATGTGCCACATTTTCTTAATCCAGTCTGTCACTGATGGACATTTGGGTTGATTCCAAGTCTTTGCTATTGTGAATAGTGCTGCAATAAACATACGTGTGCATGTGTCTTTAGAGCAGCATGATTTATAATCCTTTGGGTGTATACCCAGTAATGGGATGGCTGGGTCATATGGTATTTCTAGTTCTAGATCCTTGAGGAATCGCCATACTGTTTTCCACAATGGTTGAACTAGTTTACAATCCCACCAACAATGTAAAAGTGTTTCTATTTCTCCACATCCTCTCCAGCACCTGTTGTTTCCTGACTTTTTAATGATCGCCATTCTAACTGGTGTGATATGGTATCTCATTGTGGTTTTGATTTGCAAAAATGGCAACTTCTTAAACAATGCATCCAGCAACTGGCATCCTCATCATTTTGGCTAATACAACTGTTATTTTTCTTATTCTGTCATTATGGTAGATACCATTTTCTTTTTAAGAGATGGAATATAGGGAGAAAAATTCTAGCCTGTTTTACTCATTAATGAGTCAGAGGAAAAGTCCCCACTGCTTCTAATTATCAGGGGTCAATGTCAAGATCTCTAGCGAGAAAATGTGTTTATGTTATCAAGAAAGTTAACAAATTGCCAAACTGTACACAGTGAGGGAACTTTCATGAACATGCTGCTTGTCCCCAAGTCTTGCACCTACCCAGGTCCTGGTGATCTGAGTGGTAACTGTGATACTGGGATCCCATTGTGAACATCATAAGAGTTTTTTGGAGAAACTAGGGTAAAACATACCTCTAAGGATAAATAGTAACAATCTGCTGAACTTGCAGCTTTGCTTCTTTTCCTTAGCAAATTCTTCACCACTGCCAGGCAAGCAAAGGTGCTCTACTGACACCCCCAAAACCCCAAATATCCACTGGCTTTTAAACAACAGCGTGAACGTGGTGTCATCATGAGACAGTCTGGTTGGGGCCAAGAGTTTTTGCAGGCGTGTAGTTTGAAAGGGCTGTACTTGTCTTTTGCCATCCCCTAAGAGATCACGTGAAGGTCAGACTAGGGCTTGGAAAGGCTCACTGCATTTATGCCTTCTAATTAACATGTAAGAGCTACCTTTTTATCAAAAGCCAGTCCCTCCCATCCTACCAGAAACCTCACTATCTCCTCCCTCCCTGACATCCTTCTCTTTCCCTTATCTTCATCCTGTCTGTCTGCTTCCTCCTTCCCATCATCATTAAACATGCTCAAGTATCTTTTATCTCTGACAACCCTTCCCTCCCTAAACCTCATGCCACCTCCAACCACATCCCTGCTTCCCTGTGTCAGCTGAAATTCTCCATGTCTGCTGAAATTAAAGCATTGCTTTCACTCACTATATCCACCTCCTCACTTCCCTCTTTCTTGTTAACCCTCTCCACTCCTGTTTTGACCCTACCACCTCACCAAACTACTATCATTATCAAGATACTAAGGATTATAAAGCTAAACATAGCCGTGCCATATAACCCAGCAATCCCACTCCCAAGAGAAATAACCTAATGTTCAGACAAAACCTGTATGCAAATGTTTTTAATAGCTCTATTTTTAATCAACGAAAACTGAAAATAACTAACCTGTCCCTCAACCTATGAATGGGTACACAAATTGCAGTCTGTTTATACCATGGAACACTACTCAACAATAGAAAGGACTGAACTGTTGACTCATGCAATAGCTTGAATGATTCTTAAATATATTTCACTAAGTGAAAGAAACCTGGCTAAAAACACTATATACCATGTGATTTCATTGATAATGTTGTGAAACAAAAAAAAAATCTAGGAATGGAAAGCAAATAGTTGGTTTCCAGGAGTGGGGACAGAAGACTGAAGTACTATGGATAGCATGGTAAAATGTGGGGGTGATGGACTGTTTTGTATCATGACTGTGATGGTAGACAGCCAACTCTTTGTATTTGTCAGAATCCATAGAACTGTATAGGACAAAGTGAATTTTACTGTGTGTATGTATATTTGTGTGTGTGTGTGTGTGTGTGTGTGTGTGTGTATGAAAGACAGAGAGAGAGAGAGAAAATTAATCAGGATGTAGAGGCACCCCAAAATGAAATATGAACTGAGACTTTTTTTTTTAGACAATGTCTCACTCTATTGCCCAGGCTGGAATGCAGTAGCATGATCTCAACTCACTGCAGCCTCGACTTCTCAGGCTCAAGTAATCCTCCCACCTCAGCCTCCCAAGTAGCTGGGACCACAAGCACGTGTCACCATGCCCAGTTATTTATTTTTATTTATTTATTTATTTTTTGAGACAGAGTTTCGCTCTTGTTGCCTAAGCTGGAGTGCAATGGCGCCATCTCGGCTCACTGCAGCCTCCACCTCCCGGGTTCCAGTGATTCTCCTGCCTCAGCCTCCCTTGTAGCTGGGATTACAGGTGCCTGCCTCCATGCCAAGCTAGTTTTTTATATTTTTAGTAGAGACAGGGTTTCATTATCTTGGCCAGGTTGGTCTCAAACTCCTGATCTCAGGTGATCCACCCGCCTCAGCCTCTCAAAGTGCTGGGATTACAGGTGTGAGCCACCACACTTGGCTCTGTCCTTTTTTTAATAGAGATAAGGTCTCACTATGTTGCCCAGGCTGGTCTCAAACTCCTAGACTGCTACCATCCTCTCACCTCGGCCTCCCAAAGTGCTGGGATTACAGGTGTGAGCCACTGCACTTGGCACTGAACTAAGAATGTTTTAATGGTATTAATGGCCTCTATACCTTCATGAGGACTTAATAGTCCATAGCGTACTGCATTCAATACTGTGACACCCCACCCACTGAACACATCTTCTTCTCTTAATTTCCAGAAACCAGCCTCGCCAGCCTTCCTCCCACTGCATTGGCTTCATTTTCTCAGACTCAAGTTCTTTCTTCTCTACTCAACCTTTCTGTGATGCTGTTCTTTGATTCTCAGGCCCAGGCCACTCTCTCTTCTCTCTATACAAGTTCTCCCTAGACAAACTCTAAGGCTCCTATGGTCTCAACTACCAAATATGCCATTTCTCTCAATTTACCTCTCACACTGGCCCCACTTCTGAACTCCAGACTGACCTATGTTTCTATTATACCTTTTAGATACCTCTTAGAGGTATCCAATTTGGACTAGATTATGCAAAACTAATCCTGCACCTGGCCTGGTGGTTCATGCCAATAATCCCAGCACTTTGGGAGGCCAAGACGGTAGGATTGCTTGAGGTCAGGAGTTTGAGGCCAGCCTGAGAAACATAATGAGACCCTGTCTCTAAAGAGAAAAAAAAAAAAAAAAAAAGTTTTCATTAGCTAGGCATGGTGGTGTGCACCTGTAGTCCCAGCTACTTGAGAGGCTGAGGTAGAAAGATCACTTGAGACCAGTAGTTCAAGGCTTCAGTGAGCTGTGATTGCACCACTGTACTCCAGCCTGGGTGACAGAGTGAGATCCTGTCTTGAAAACAAAATGAAACTAAGCTATTCAAAACTCAGCATCAACCTCCACACCCATGCCTGCTTCTTTTTCTGGGTTCCTAACTCCTTAAAGAGGACCATGGTCGTCTGTTGTTTGTGCTAAAAGCTTAGACATTATCCTTAATCTCCCTCTTCATCACTTCCCTCCAGTACTGATCCCCACGGCTGATCACTCGCATTCTCTCTTGAATCCATATATTTTCTCCTTTTCTGCTAACTTCAGTGGCTCTACCCTGGTCCAGGGTGCCACCACCTCTTATCTGCACGCCGCCTCCTATTTAGTCACCCAGGAGGCTCTTGTGCACACCCCCTTCACACTGCAGCTGGGGTAATCTTTTTGAAACACCATAAATTGTTGCATTCCTCTGCTTTAAACCCACTGTGATTTCCCATTGCTTTTATAATAAAGTCAAATTCCTGAGTACATCCTACCAGGCTCTGCAGGGTCTGGCCCCTGGTGACCTCCCCACCTTTATCCCCTGTGTACTTCCCCATCTCCCTCTGTCTCCTTCCAGATCTGCAGCAAACTTTTTTTTTTTACCACAGGCCCTTTGCATGTGCTGTGTCCCTCACCTGCCCTTCAGTAATTCATCATTATTCACCCTCAGGCCTCCGCTGAAGTGTCACTTCTGCCTGCTGTGACTGCAGAGCCTAGATTGGCTTCCCTCATTACATGCTTTCATAGTTTCTCTTTCTGAGCATTTATTTTTCCTATCAGCCCCTCTTCTCTAAAAGGCAAGAAAGAAATGAGTCAGGCTTATTCATTGCTTTCTAGAGCCAAGGATGATGTATGTACTCAATAAATGTTTGTAGGTGTTCAATAAATATCTATTGGACAGAAATAAAAATTAAGGTAATCAGCTGAGTAACACGCAGTACAATACATTTTATATAGGTAACGGTGGGCCATTGAAGGCATTCGTGCATGGAAAGATAGTGGGGATTGTGTTAAAAGCATTAACATGGCAATCATGTGCAAGAAAGATTGGGGAAACAAACAACACTATTAAAATGTAATAGGCCAGGCATGGAGTAATATAGCCTAGATTAGAATGGTGACAATAGGAGGAGGAAAAATTTATAGGATCTGTTGACTAGTTGTATTTCAAAGGGATAAGGGAAAAAGTAGATTCAGAGATTAGCATCTGGCTGGACTCAGTGGTTCATGCCTATAATCCCAGTTACTCAGCAGGCTGAGGCAGGAAGATCCCTTGAGGTTGGGAGTTTAAGACTAGCCTGAACAACATAGCAAGATCCTGTCTCTGAAAACACAAAAACCATTAGCCAATTGTGATGACTTATGCCTGTACTCCCAACTACTCAGGAGGCTGAGGAGGGAGGATCGCTTGAGCCTAGGAGGTTGAGGCTGTAGTCACACCACTGCACTCCAGCCTGGGCAACAGGATGAGACCCCATCTCTAGAAAGAAAAAGAGAGAGAGAGAGGAGGGGGAAAAGAAAAGAAGAGTCTGGAAATTTTTTAAATAGTAAGAAATTAAGAAGAAAAGAACTGGGTTTCAGAGGCAGCTAATGATTCCAGGCCAATAAATTGTCATGGTGATGGAGAGACTGGTGAAGAATTCCAAGTGGCCTAAAAAATAGAAGTCATATTTCAAAGACTGTCTGCATACCTCTTCCAAATCAGGACCATCTGCAAGGAAAGCTGAAGTGAAATCGTTATTTATGCAGATAATTTTCTCGGCAGGTGGTCCCCTTTTCTTCAGGCAGAATCCTGCCAAGGCCAGGCCACATTTCATAGGTGGGAACAGCCACAGCACCACTGGGGAGGTACCTGCATTCCTCTGGGGAAACTGCCTGGAACTACAGGCCGCCGATCTCTGTATTCCAGGGGCAACACGCCTCCTCCTCTGCTTGCATGCCCTGGAGCTGCCACTGATCTTTGGCAGAGGTGACCCAGAAAGAAGACCAGTTAACCCACAGAACATAAAGCAGTGCTTGTGAGCATGTGGGTTATGGACCTGGTGACCTTTGGTTTTCTGAGGCAAAGGAGGAAGAGCAGCTATCAGTAAAGCATGTGGGATCTTATGGAAACAGAGAAGCTGCAAGGGCCCTAGGAGGTGTGGGACACCAGGAGAAATTCCAGAGACCTGCTGCTACTTACACAGTTAGGTGTGAGCTGAGATTCGCACCTGACTGTGGAGGGGATACAACTGTTTTGCCCATCCTACACTTAGAGGAAAAATAAAGAGTGGCTTTAGACTACAAAGTATAGAGAAAGCAGAGTGTCTGAAATATGGAACTGAAGTTTGCAAAACCCCAAACAGAAAAGAAACCAGGACTTTGGGGACACTAAAAGCCCACTGAGGCTCTAGATGGATTGCTCTGTTCTGTGAGTGGAGAAGGGTCTACCCAGCTAGGTCTAGTGACCAGAGGCCAAAAGCTATAGCCTCGATACACTCTGTGGGGCAGGGTCCATGCAAGCCACTTTCTGGCAGCTCAGGGACTAGAAGAATTTCTCTGAGCTCTGCGGGGAGATGGGGAATGGATTTAAGGTAAATTTCATAGGCGCTTTGTCTGCTCAGACCCCAGACTATCTGACTGTCTCAAAGAAAGCAGCCTGTAACCCTCCCCTCTGAGCGTGCGCGTGCGTGTGTGTGTGTGTGCGTGCGCGTGCGTGTGTGTGTTAGAGAGGGAGAGACAGACACACAGAGAAAGAATGCCTATTGGAAGACTTAAATTTGCCTGTGTCCATCTTTGAAGGGTTCAAGTTCAAGACCAGACTGCACCCACTTCAGTCCACTCAGCCAACCACTGTAGAAAAAACAACAGCAAGAAAAGCCATCAGGCTCCCTCTCTAATCTTGCCCAGGAGTCCCACCCTCGTTTGGGCAAACCCATTTCCCGGCTCCCAGGAGAAAGATGGGAAGGTCCTTTTCATATACACCACAGGGGTAGATAGGTTTCTAGTTCTGCCATTGTAGAGATGATTCCCACCTCCAATGCTGCCTCATTTCACCTGCCTTGAAAGGGAGACTTGATTTGATTTCCTCGTCTTTTATTTGCCTGCCAATAATATTCCACCTGATAAGAAGTGGCTGCAGTTGCATTACTGGGACAGCCCTTTTCTTTATTTATCCTCCTCCTCCCCTCTCTCTCCTGTCTTCACTATAGCAAAATAAGTCTTTGTGTCTCATTTCATTGGTCTTCAATCTCTTTAGGGATTTTTTGTTTTTGTTTTTGTTTTTTTAATCACTCCACCAAGAAACAAGGATCTGAGGTTGCTGTTACGTTAGTTAGGTTGGTAACAAGCTTGAAGTTGTTACTCTGCTTGGTCAATAAAGTCTGAGCCCAGCAGGTTGCACATCTGTTTCATTAAGAATAAAAGGTTTCCGTGCAGAGAGCGACCCGTTGGGTGTACGCAGCTCCCAGAGAGGACACTCTGTGACTCGGTGTGAAGCCCAGGAGACAGCAATAGTGCACTTGTAATACACATTCAAATACATTCATTACTTTGGACATGAAAATTATCACAGAAGAGTGACAGTAAAATCAACATAACTAACCATCACCCTTTCACAATATGCCCTTTTGCAAGTCTGTCTGTCGATCCGCAAGGCTGACTGTAAATAGGGTGCTTTCTCTGTGTCTTATGTAAGACAAGCACTTAATACATAAAGTGAATATTGCTTTTAGCAAGGCTGTCATTTACTTTGTGTCCTGGCCCAGTTTAGACAGTTGCCTTCAAGGCAAGAAATATTATTAACTTTTCCCTTTTCAAACTATTTTGCAAGGAAATCAATTCTCATACTATAGAATAAATTTCTAGTATGACTGCGGTTTTTATTATTCAGATCTTAATTATCTCAGGTATTTTGCTTCTCTGTTTTCATGTCAGCTTTAGAGAAATTGGATTTTGTTTGTTTGTTTTATATTTTCCTCACAAAATGAACTAGGAAAATAAAAATTCAGCAATATACCCCTATTATTAAATGCCCTAAAAATATATAGAAAAAATATGCCCAAGGGACCTGGGATAAATATTTTGTATCAGAAATTTTGTGGCCACTTTGTGGCCCTGCTAACAAACATCCTTTAAGCTGCTTTTTATGGTGTTTCTTTTCTCAAACAAACCAACAAACAAAAAACGGTATTCCACATGTTACTATTGCTAAAAAGAACTAAAAAAAACAAACTACAATTTTTGCAGTCAAATCACAAAAAGAGTCAAGGTCAAAATATAGCCACAGCTTGATGAAAAAAGCACCCTCGTGTTAACAGCATATATTATTGCAGAAACCCAGCTGATGGGACATCTGAGAAGATCATTAGCAGTGGGCACACGGTATTGGCACAAGTTCCATTTTTATCCCTAATGCTTATTAGTGGAGTTTTATGATTCTAAATTATTCATAAAATTATCTAAGACGTTTAAATAATGTAAAAAAAGTTTTAAAATTTTGTTTTTAAGTATTTAGATTCCCTTTCTGTGCATGCTTAGGAACCAGCAAGGACATCCATTCCTGTGAAGGTATGACAGCTCTGGTGGACGCTTAAATCGAGGATTTGAAAATGATTTTTTAATGTTTGCAATTTTCATTTATTCATATTTTGTTTGCACGTTATTATTGCTATACTTGGGAGTCAATAATGAATTACATTGAAAGCTATACTCATCAAGGTATTCTGAAGACATTCAGTGATTTCAATATACTGATACAGATATTAAATTGGACTATATGAAATTGACATCATTGGGTCATTTTGCCTGTAAAAATGATAATTTCATAATGTTTAGCCTAGTATTTTTCATTTGGAAATGAGTCATCTTATGCTTTTCATTGTGTTTTGGGTCTGGTTTTGCTTTTTTCTTTTTGTACTTTTAAATTGTATAACAGTAGTTTATTTATCTTGGATGTTGGATTTTTGGTGTAAAATGTGACATATCCAGTGAGTGGGGGGAGGGGGGTGAAAAATAATTACTGGGTATGGGATTTCTTTGGGAGATTATGAAAATAGTCCAGAATTAGATAGTAGTGATAGTTGTACAATCCTGTGACTATACTAAAAGCCACTAAATTGTACAGTTTTAGAGGCTCAGCTTTATGGTACGTGAATTATATCTCAATTTTTAAAAATCCAAAGGTGTAAAAATTGGGAAGGAAGAAATAAAACTGTCTTTGGTCACAGATGACATGATTATCTATGGAGAAAATCTGAAAGAACCAAAAAAAAATCCTGAAATGAAGGAGCAAGGTTCTACAACCATAGCAAGGTTGTAGGATAAAATGTTAATATACAAAAGTCAGTTGCTTTCCTATATACCAGCAATAGACAATTGAGACTTGAAATTAAAAACACAATGCCATTTACATTAGCACCAAAAATTGAAATGTTTAAGTATAAAACTAACAAAATATGTATAAGATCTATTTGAAGAAAACTCAAAACTCTGATCAAAGAAATCAAAGAACTACTAAATAAATGGAAACATATTACATGTTTGTGGATAGAAAGATTGAAAATTGTTAGGATGTCAGTTTTTCCCAACTTGATCTATAGATTCAATGAAATCCTAATCAAAATCCCTGAAAGTTATTTCATGAATATCAATAAACTGATTCTAACATTTATATGAAGAGGCAAATGACCCAGAATGCCAACACCATTTTGAAGGAGAAGAACAAAGTCGGAGGACTGACATTCCCCAACTTCAAGACTTACTTTAAAGCAACAGTAATCAAGATAATGTGGTATTAGTGAATGAATAGATAAACAGTTCAGCCAAAAAAATAAATTCCCTTCCCCCCCCAAAAATAGACCAACACAAACATATTCAACTGATCTTTGAGGAAGGAGCAAAAGCAATACAATGGGTGATATGTTTGGGTGTGTCCCTATCCAAGTCTCATCTTGAATTGTAGCTCCCATAATCCCCATGTGTTGTGGGAGGGTCCTGGTGGGAGGTAATTGAATCATGAGGACAGGTTTTTCCCATACTGTGCTCGGGGCAGTGATTAAGTCTCATAAGATCCGATGGTTTTATAAACGGGAGATCCCCTGTGCAAGCTCTCTCGCCTGCTGCCATGTGAGATGTGACTTTAGTCCTCATTCACCTTCCACCATGATTGTGAGGTCTCCCCAGTCATGTGGAACTGTGAATCAATTAAGCTTCTTTCCTTTTTAAATTACCCAGTCTTGAGTATGTCTTTATTAGCAGTATGAAAATAGACTCATACAATGCGGAAGATAGTCTTTTCAAAATAGGGTACTGGAACAACTAGACAACACATACAATTTTAAAAAAGAAAATAATCCAGACACAGACTCACACCCTTCACAAAAACTAACTCAAAATGGATATAAATGCAAAACAATAAAGCTCCCAAAAGATGACACAGACGAAAACCTAGATGACCTTAGATATGGTAATGACTTATTAGATACAACGAAAAAGCCACAATCCATGAAAGAAATAATTGATAAGCCAGCCTACATCAAAACTTTCTGCTCTCTGAAAGACAATGTCAAGAGAATGAGAAGGCAACCCAGTAAGTGGGAGAAAATATTTGTAAAAGACACATCTGAAAAAGAACTATTATATAAAATATGCAAAGAACTCTTAAAACTCAATAATAATAAGACAACCCAGTTTAAAAGTGGGCCAAAGAACTTAGCAGATATGTCCCCAAAGAATATATACAGATAGCAAAAAAGCATATGAAAAGATGTTCTACATTTCATTAGAGAAATGCAAATTAAAATGATGAGATACCACTACACACCTATTAGAATGGACAAAATTCAGAACAGTGATGACACCAAATGCTGACAAGGATATGGAATAGCCAACACCATATTGAAGAAGAACAAAGTCAAAGGACTGACATTCACAAACTTCAAGACTTACTTTAAATCAACAGTAATCAGGATAACATGGTATTGGTGAATGAACAGATAAATAGATCAGCCAAAAGAATAAATTCTCTGCCCCCCAAAAATAGACCAACACAAACATATTCAACTGATCTTTGAGGAAGAAGCAAAGCCAGTACAATGGGTGATATGTTTGGCTGTGTCCCACCCAAATCTCTTCTTGAATTGTAGTTCCCATAATCCCCACACATTGTGGGGATTCATTCATTGCTGGTGAGAATGCAAAATGGTATAGCCACTTTGGAAGGCAGCTTGGCAGCTTCTTACAAAAGTAAGCATACTTTCACCATGTGATCCAACAATCATGCTCCTTGGTATTTACCCAAAGAAGGTGAAAACTTCTGTCCACATAAAACCTGTACCCAGTTGTTTCTAGAAGTTTTATTCATGATTGTCAAAACTTGGGAGCAACAATGCTGTCCTCCAGTAAATGAATGGATAAATAAACCATGGTATATCCAGACAATGAACCATCACTCAGCACTAAAAAGAAATGAGCTATCAAGCCTTGACAAGATAGGAAAGAATCTTAAATGCATACTACTAAGAGAAAGAAGCCACCAGTTTGATTCCAAATATATGACATATGTCTCTATATGACATTCTTGAAAAGGCAACTAGGGAGATAGTAAAAAAAAAAAAAAAAAAAAAGATCAGTGGTTGTCAGGTGCTGGGAGGAAGGAGGGATGAATAGGTGGAGCACAGAGAATTTTCAGGGCAGTGAAAATACTTTGCATGATACTATAATGGTGAGTACAGGTAATCATACATTTGTGAAAACCTACAGCATGTACAATGCCAAGAGAGCACCCTATAGACTTTGGGTGAAATTGATGTGCCAATGTGGACTCGTTGATTGTAATAAATGCACCACTATGATTCAGATATTGACAGTAGAGGAGGCTGTGCACATGTAGGGACCAAAAGTAGATGGTGACTTTCTGGATTTTCTGCTCAATTTTGCTCTGAACCTTAAACTACTCTGAAAAAGTAAAGTGTGATTTAAAAATTTTGTCTATACTTAGAAAAACGATGAGGGATGTTTTCTAAAGTTGGCAAAGCCACATTTTATTGAGGAGGCTCTTCATCTGGTTTTACCTGGAATAAGCAAGGTGGTTTCCCTCAAACACATTCCTGTCTGTTTAGATTCTGTGTAATTTTCTACTTGGAATTTGGTGAAGATACCAAAGAAAATGTTCAAAATGATGAAACTTCCCACTGCAAGATGATGATGATGATGATGATGCATATTTAATAGTTATATAACTGTAGAGATGCATGCCAACTAACTAGAATATAATTATGAAGTCCTAGGTTTGGGTCCAGGTTGAAATTCTGGTGACTCATAGAGGCAAAAACGTAAGGAGCAAGAGAAAACTCAAGCGTCCCAGAAAAACTGACTCAGGAAACACCTGAATAGCACAAAGCATCAAGTTGCAAAAATCTCAAGTCTGGTAGACAGCAAAAATATAAAGACTCAGCCATCAGGTTCAGCCAGATGGAGTGGGTACAGGAGAGGAAAGGGCAGGTGGAGACCAGGATGTACTAGGAGATATTCACGTACCAAAGGTAGCAGATTTTTAAAGTCCCGCATTCAGCCCATCTCATAGGCGAGGTTGAAATGCCCCTAACAGCAGTGAGCTGGGCCAGGCATAAATAAGCTTCTAGTTCTTCTTGCCCAAGAAACCAGTGGTATCTGTTCTCATCTAGAACTGAGATTCTTTTTATTCCTGGTTCACTGATCGTCATGGCCTACAGGGGCTGCACTTCTGCTGTCTCCCTTGGAGCTTAGTGGGTCCTCTGTGAGGTTGCATTGCTTCTGAGCAGAATAGTTGCATTCATTTCTCAGCAAATCTTGTTCCAGGCAAGATTTGTTCCAGGCATTCTTCTAGGATGTAATAGTGAAGAAACAAATGAAAAGACCAGGTTCCTGCCTTCAGGGGGCTTTCAGTCTAGAATGGAAGCCATGGCGACCATCAATCCACGAGGCATGCACGTATGTGGAAACTTCCCCTGAGTGGAGCCTTTGGGGAGAAAAGGTACTTGGGCTATGCATTGTGGAAAGAGGGCCTTGATTGAAGCAGGGAAGGCCTTCCCAGAGAGTGGGGAGGCAGTGAGGCCTAAAAGAAGAGTGGAAGTTAATAAGAAGTTGGAGACCAATTTTAAACATTGGGAACCTTGTGATGGAATGGGACCTTGTGCTGCTGTTTTGACAATATCCCACCACATATCAGATGGTGGCAGTGTATGTGGTATGCTCTGTGTGACCACTTCCAGGACACAAGGGTGGCAGGGGCAGTTAGTTGTCTACCATTGCCAGCGCTCATCACTGCACCCGGCTAATTTTTTGTTTTTTTAGTAGAGACGGGGTTTCACTGTGTTAGCCAGGATGGTCTCGATCTCCTGACCTCGTGATCTGTCTGCCTTGGCCTCCCAAAGTGCTGGGATTACAGGCGTGAGTCACTGCGCCGGGCCTGTACTGCGTTTCTTTATCCAGTTCACTGTTGATGGGCATCTAGATTGATTCCACGTCTTCGCTATTGTGAATAGTGCTGTGATGAACATAGGTGTGCATGTGTCTTTATGGTAGAATGATTTATACTCCTTTGAGTATATACCCAGTAATGGGGTTGCTGGGTCAAATGGTAGATCTGTTTTGAATTCTTTGAGAAATCTGAAAACTGCTTTCCTCAGCGGCTTAACTCATTTACACTCCCACCAGCAGTGTTTAAACATTTCCTTTTCTCTGCAATCTCACCAGCATCTGTTGCTTTTTGACTTTCTAATCACAGCCATTCTGACTGGTGTGAGATGGTATCTCATTGTGGTTTTGATTCGCATTTCTCTAATGATTAGTGATTTTGAGCATTTTTTCATATGCTTGTTGGCCACACGTATGTCTTCTTTTGAGAACATCACCAAGTCTTAAATTATCCATCTTGGAAGTGAATGTCTGGCTAAATCAAATCTTCTAACAATTTTTAACAACACTATCAGAATCTTTTAACAGACCCTTGTACTCACACAAGGGATGAAAGTGTTGCTTAGTGCTACAAAGGAGAAGAACAGTACTAACAAAATACTGTTTGGGTTATCACCTTTAAGTCACTTTTGTAGTTATAGAACTAGGAAGTGAAGCAGAAAAAAATGAAATATTAATGGTTTGATTACATTACTCTGTGACATAGTAGGTGGTAGGATGGGGTTGCCCAGGTAAAGGTAGGTCTGGTGGTTCATCTGGAAGAGTCTACAGGCACACAACAGGCATCAGAGGTCAAAGTAAGGAAGAGGGAAGAAGTAGCCAAGAAGGTTCCAGAAGGCTGAACTTGTTAGATTTGACTTCTCATCCTAAGGAAGGCTATTTTATTTTATATGCTAGGTGTGAGCAACTGTGTAACCATAGGAATTATTTGTAATGGAAGGATATCACACATCTTCAGAAAAATGCTAACCTCCACTGAGGCAGAGACAAAAACTAGGATTACTTCACAGCCAAAAATGTATCGGTGGCAAAAACAGACAAGAATGCCTGGTGATCATGTTATTAACTAGAATTCAATGACTGGGGGTTTCTTAAGATTGAAAAGATATATGAG
Source organism: Mandrillus leucophaeus (assembly GCF_000951045.1). Lineage (NCBI taxonomy): Eukaryota > Metazoa > Chordata > Mammalia > Primates > Cercopithecidae > Mandrillus > Mandrillus leucophaeus. Next base: position 634,955 of record NW_012104187.1, on the reverse strand, counting down.
GTTGGATAGTAAATAAGAGCTGGAGGGAAAATTTTTAAATGTGGTACTTGCAGTTTTAAAACATATTCACAAAATACATCTTGGAATTTACTGCCCGGAAAGTGTGGCTTGAGTCCTTTGTAAAATAGTTAAATGGATAGCAACGGAAAAGAAACCTTGAAGTCAACTAAAGATTAGAAAAATGAGGATCAGGAGTCATCTTTTACTAACTCAATGGCTTTTTTATGGAATGGTAAAATTAATGGATGAGGAGAATGCAATCGATGTAATATATCTGAACTTTCAAGAAGCAGCTATTATTGTCATGTCACCGAATGATACTTGATAAGTCTGTTCAAACATGCCAAGATCTAAATATGTCCCCTCAATTGGAAAGTAGATGGGAATCTAGGCAACATAATAAATAATGAATGATGGGGGAGACAAGAGGAATCAACATGTTCTCAAAACTGTGCTTTATTTTGTTTTGTTTTGTTTTGAGGCTATGTCTCACTCTGTTGCCCAGGCTGGAGTGCAATGGCTCAATATCAGCTCACTGCAACCTCCGCCTCCCAGGATCAAGTGATTCCCCTGTGTCAGCCTTCCAAGTAGCTGGGATTACAGGCATGTGGCACCACACCCAGCTATTTTTTGTATTTTTAGTAGAGACAGGGTTTCCCCATGTTGGCCAGGCTGGTCTGGAACTCCTGACCTCAAGTGATCCAATGCCTCAGCCTCCCAAAGTGTTGGGATTACAGGCGTGAGCTACCGTGCCCAGCCAAAACTGGGTATATTTGAGTTTCACTTTATTTGCCACTCCTTTCCCTAATGATCAGAGAGATGGATCAACACCATGAGTAACAACAAAACAAACAAACGATGGCAGCATTACGGGTGCTTACATTATTTAATGTCGCAGATGGAAAGACACTAACTCTTTTGTCTGTGTTCCCAGTTGCCTTTTTTTAAATTGGGATAACTATCTTGTTTTATATAGTTAATTGAGTTTATTAACTTTTCGGTTGAACTGTGGTCTCTTTTTTTTGATTAACATGTTTGCGAGATAGATTACTGGGCAGTGTTTACATTGAGCTACAGCTTTATGATCTTTGTATGGCTCCTACCTTCTGTCAATAATTCTCTGTGTGGATTAACTGCACTGGAGAAAACCAGGGGAAAAATGAACAGATGGAAACTGGAGGGTGGGGTAGAAAGTAAGTTCACGGGGATCTGAAATCAACAGAAATCCAGATGGACATTCAAGGGAAATTGAAGAGTGTTGAAAAAGAGGAAAAGAAAATGCTTGAAAGTGAAAGGAAGAATGGTGAAAGGAAAGATAAGTCCAGGAATAAATATAAAAAGAACCAGGAATAAGAAGTCAATGTTTGGGGGATATAAAAAATATAGGAAGAATTCAGTAGCTGTCAACATGACAGTCATAAAGGATTTGGTTTGAGATGGGTTTGCAATCGATCAAAATGGAAATAAAAATTCTATTAGATTGTTGTTGATGTCATGGTTTGTTTGTTGTTGTTTGAGACAATGTCTCACTCTGTTGCCCAGGCAGGAGTGTAGTGGCATGATCACTGCCCACTGCAGCCTTGAACTCCTGGGTGCAAGGGATTCTCCCCCCTCAGCCTCCCGAGTAGTTGGGACTATAGCCACACCACTACGCCTAGCTGATGTTGTTTTTGCTTAATAATTGTTTACAAATCTGTCGAGTTATACCAGTGGCTCTGGTTAACTGTAGATGAGAATGGACTTTGAAACAGTCTTAATTACTTGAGTTTGTGTAAGAAAATTGTGGTTCCTAGTTCACTTTCCATGTTGGTAAATTAGTTCATCTCTGTCTTCATCTGAAGACAAACTAGTTGTATATTTGTATCAATTATAGCAAAGTAAAGTAGCAACACAGATCTTCAGAGTTCTGTCATCCATATGAGAGAAGTATTATTAAAATTAGTCTATTCTGTCACTTTATTCAGTGCTCATGGGGAGCCAAAAATAGTTTTTAAAAATGCAGATTCATTTTTCAAAGGAGGCTGTGTGCACTATTATGTGCTCTGTTAATGATTGTTATGATTAAACAATAAAAACATACAAATTTAAAGTATTTGGCGGCCAGGCGCGGTGGCTCAAGCCTGTAATCCCAGCACTTTGGGAGGCCAAGACGGGCGGATCACAAGGTTGGGAGATCGAGACCATCCTGGCTAACACGGTGAAACCCCGTCTCTACTAAAAAATACAAAAAACTAGCCGGGCGAGGTGGCAGGCGCCTATAGTCCCAGCTACTCGGGAGGCTGAGGCAGGAGAATGGCGTAAACCCGGGAGGCGGAGCTTGCAATGAGCCCCCTGCACTCCAGCCTGGGCGACAGAGCGAGACTCCGTCTCCGAAAAAAAAAAAAAAAAAAAGTATTTGGCATCCCTTGAGTGGTGAAATGAAATGTTGCAGTTATGTGGCTACAGAAGAAAAATATATATAGATTAAGGCACATTTATGCAAAATCCTGCCCAATAATTTCTTTCCTGTCTTACTGGCTTTGATTCCTTCTGTGGGCCTTAAAAAACAAAATAAAACAAAAAAAACTCAAAATATATTTGTCTTAACTTCTCTACCTAAATCAAATGGATTAGAAACCTTTGTTGAACAGCCCTATGAGAAATAACTCATTAATAAATGTGAAATATTGCCCAATGGCAAAACGGCGTAAGGTTTAAGTGCTCATTATGCCAATAAATGTTTCTGCATTGTAAATTTGGATTTTAAGTTATATGGAGAAAAAATACTCAGGTTAGAGCAGAGCAGGTTTTGGTTTCCTCAAAGTGCATATTAAAACTGAGATAATTTGATAGCCAACCACCAAAATCTATTTTTAAGTTATTTTTTTCAGATATGACATATTTTTAGTAATTTTTTTCTTTATGCATTCTTATAACTTAAATATTCAGATTTTAGCTACAGTGGGCATTGTATTAATATTTTCAGTGACACATTAATGTATGCCAAGAATGATCGCATTGTGTGGTTTGTTTATACCAGTAGTTATATTTGATGTTAGCTATTTGGTACAAAATACAATTCTTACACGTTATGGGAACATAAACTTTATTGCTGTCTCATTACCATGCAGAAGCCAAATATGAGCAAAAGAATAATATCCTGTATTAATCTTCCAAAGGTTGGCTATGGGTAACCCAACTGATTGTGTTATAGTTTAATTAATGGAATAAAAAAAGAAATAAATAGCTTCAATGCTGCCTAATAAAGGTAATTCTCCCATGGCAAGATATGTACACTGAAACATGATAAAAGAATTCTGATGGAATGGTTTTTTGTCTAGTTGAATAATGCAATATTCTCTTCTGTGCCCATAAAAAAAGATATCTCCATCCTAAGGCTATATTTTGTAGTGTCATTTTAGGTATTCATTTTGGGGGAAAAAAATCCTTGCTTATTCTGCTTTAAGGAATTAGATCTCATTGAACTAGAAAAAAGCCTATCTAAAATAGCTTAAATTGTTTTTTGATTTGTGAAATATAGTAAGTCCTCACTGTGGATAAGTGAAGCCACATTCATTCGAACAACTTCACCAACCTTTTTCTCCTCTGCATAAATGCTTGTCCTTTGCTGATGGTTCTATGGAAATGTCTGCAGGCAGAAAAAAAACCAGAGGGGTGTATTTTTGCAGGAAAAATTTCAAATGAAGGGGTTTGTATTTTTAGATGGCTTAGTTTTTTTGAGTTTTGTTGTTTTGCGACAGGGTCTTGCCTGTCGTTCAGGCTGGAATGCAATGGTGTGAACACAGTTCACTGCAGCCTCGACCTCCTGGACTTAAGAGATCATCCTTCTTCAGTCTCTCATATAGCTGGCACCACAGGCACACACCACCATACTCAGTTAATGTGTTGTTGTTGTTTGTCTTGGTTTTTGGTTTTGGATTTTTGTAGAGACAGGGTCTCACTATGTTGCCCGGGCCTGTTTCAAACTCCTGGATTCACGCAATCCTCCTGCCTTGGACTCCCAAAGTACTGAGATTACAGATGTGAGCCACTGCACCCCATCAAGATACTTGATTTAATTACAGACATCTTCTTGTAATTTTAAGATTTTCTGCAAACAAAAGCATTGGAAGAAAGTAAAACATCACTACATATGTTGAGGTATCCTGAATAGTAGGGCATGTTTAAAGATAAAAGAAAATGCAACTAGCTTTACTTTCTTTCACAAAATTAAGGTTATCTCTAAGTCTTTCTAACTTCACACATCTGTAGCCGGTTGGTTCAACCAGCCAGGAACAGACAGTCATGAGGCCAAGATGTTTTATTTCTATGTGAACCGGATGGGTTTGTTTTATTCAATAGGCTCCAGTGTATAGCCTGATGTCATGGATTGAATAGTGTTCTGAAAAATTTATGTCCACTCAGGACTTCAGAATGTGACCTTATTTGGAAATTGAGCCTTGCACATGTAATTTGGTTAAAAAGAGATCATATTAAATTAGGGTTGGCCCTGACTTCAATGACTGGTGTTCTTTTTTTTTTTTTTTTTTTTTTTTTGGAGACGGCGTCTCGCTCTGTCACCCAGGCTGGAGTGCAGTGGCATGATCTTGGTTCACTGCAAGCTCCATCTCCTGGGTCATGCCATTCTCCTGCCTCAGCCTCCTGAGTAGCTGGGACTACAGGCACTTGCCACCACACCTGGCCAATTTTTTTGTATTTTTTTAGTAGAGACAGGGTCTCACCGTGTTAGCCAGGATGGTCTTGATCTCCTGACCTCGTGATCCGCCCACCTTGGCCTCCCAAACTGCTGGGATTACCGACGTGAGCCACTGCGCCTGGCCATGACTGGTATTCTTATAAGAAGAGGGATCACACAGAGACACAGGAGAATGCCATGTGAAAACAGAGGAGGCAGGGATTGAGTGAGAAAAACCAAGGCCTGCTGGTAACCGCCAGAAGCAAGAGAGGAGCACAGAACAGATTCTCTCTTCAGCCTCCAGGAGGAACCCACCGCGACACACCCGGATTCCAGGGTGAGAGAGTTAATTCTTACTGTTTTAAGCTACTCAGTTTGTGACAACCTGTTGCAGTAGCCAGGGATAACCCCTAGACCTGGACAGACGGCTTGATCATATTCTACCTGTCACACAGGCATTCAACGGAGACTGCAGACATCTAGGTCCACCAGCGGGAAATAATAGCCATTTTCTGAAAATAATACCTATTTTTAGAAAAACATCTTCACAATTTAAGGTTGTAGCTAACATGCCCAAGTCCATCCCTGGTAAGCAACAGCTCAGGCTCTTAACGAGGAGCATGTCTAGAATATGGAATCTCAAAAGTGCTACTAAATTCTACCATCTCAACACCAAATCTGATGACAAAGCAGTAGAAAAGCTTTTTAAGGAAGCCAGTTTGTTCCTGCAAGAGTGTCTTTAATTAGGGATGAGTACTGTAGAGGATGACAGCATCCACTCTATTTTAAACAGAAAAGGAATTTTGCTCACAAAATCACTGGAAAGGCTAGAAGATCAGGATCTAGGCTGAGATTCCAAAAGTGGCTTCCTAAAATGACACCACTGAGCAGAGCTGGCTGCTGGGGAACTATGCCCTCTGTCGTGACCAGGAAGATGAAGACCAGGAAGCTGCTGTCCCAGCTGTCGACTCTTGTATCTCACCATCTGACGTATTATCTAGGGAACCAGAAGCTACTGCCATGCCTCCTAGCTTTTGGGAACACATCACTTCACTCTCTCCGGAATGAAAAAGCTGGTACAAGAACTGTTAGCAGGACCAGCTACATATTCATGTGGCCAGTGCAAAATGAAAATGCAGACCCCCCATGTTCACAATTATTAAGACCCAAGACAGCAGCAACAGAGCATTAAGCCAAGCATGGGGCCCTTCTAATCATGGAGTCCTGTGTGACTGCTCTGGTCACCTCCCATAAAGCTGGCCCCAGCTGTTGACTTCAGAGCCATGGCGGCCTGATAATCTACACCCGCAAAAGGGATCAACATGGGTGCATCCTGTCCTATCACTCTTCCTCACTTGAGTCAGCAGAAAGTTTTAAGTCTGTGAGATTCTTGAAGACTGGAAGGCAGGTCCCTGGCTGCAAGGGAGTCTGAGGAATGTCCTTGTTAGTTGTCCAGGCTCTATGGTGAAGGAAGCACTCCAGAAGGAGCTGCAAAAAATGCTGACTAAGTCTATCTACTGTATCCACCCAAGTGATAACTTTTTGCAGAGCAATTGGTTCTCTTCTCCCTTACAGACCCACCCTGCTGCAGCCTACTGAGTGCTTTCTGTACACAGCACTCAACAGACAGCTGGCAGAATCATGTGTGTATCTTCTCAGCACCAGGTGTGTGCTAGAAGATCAGAATACAGTGCTGACCCAGGAAGACAGGGTCCCTGCCCTCTGATTTCCCTCAAGTGAACACACACAAGAAATTAACAAGTGAACATTCTCACTCATTCCCACTCTTTCTTTCCTCCAATCCATTCTCAACAGCACATCTGGAGAAATCCTTTGAAAAACACAAATCAGTTCACACACATTCCCCTGCTTAGATTATTTCCATAGTTTTGCCTTGCCCTTGGAAAAATTCCAGACTTCCTCATCAATCCTGACAAGAGCCTCACACCATCTGGTGTCTGGCCTAGCTCTCATGCTTCCCTACTTGCTCACTACGCCACCCCAGTGTCCTCTCTGCTTTTTGGAATATACCAAGTTCCATCCTGTCTCTATCTTTGATTTTGAGCTTTCCTAGCTCACTGCTCAACTGGTTCCTTCTCAGCTTCCAGCATGTGGCTAACATGCTACCTTTTCAGTAAGGTTCTGTCTAATCCTAAGATAGAATCCTCACCTCAGCCCAGTTTTTCTACAACATATCGCTTTGCTTATTAATCCCCACTTATCACAATCTAAAGTTAGCCTGTGCATACATTTGTGTGTTTCTCCTTCCTGTCCATGAGACCAGAAGCCTTGCCTCCCTGGCTCAGTGCTTTGCCCCAAGCTCAGCACAGCACCTGCGTATAGCAGGAGCTCAAGAAATATTTCTTGATGAGCTGTTACTGACAGATTGGTGCATTTTTTAAAAAAATAGCTACATTCATGGAAAGTCAGGTTTGCATTCATTATTTAGATGAAAGAAATTGAACCTAAAACTGAAGCATTATTTGGGATGGCTATGGAGTTTGGGAAAATTAAAACAGAGAGTTTAAGGCAACTGGCAGTCACCAAATCACACAGGTCAGCTATTCTGGAAAAAAAATGTGGACTGGCGTTGGGGTAAAAAGGCCAGGCCAAAAACTCTCCAGTAATACACATGATCTCACACTTGTTTACAGGTTATTTTGAGGCTGTTCTCTTCCTGTTCCCAGCGAATGATCTTCCTGCTCACAGTGAGATCACTTACTCACCGAGAGCAGAGACCTCTGTCTTTCTGCAGTGGCCCCCAGTGCCCCCAGTAGCTCTAAGAGCAGCTTCCTGCTCCTTGTTTAAGTTCTCTAGGGATGGAAGATGCTAAGCACTGGGAAAGCTTGACTTTCATGCTTCTTGCATGGCGCCACCAGGTAGGATGGCCAACCATCTGGATTCCTTGGAACTGGGGAGGTTCCTGGATACAGGGCCTTCAGTTTTAAAACTGGAACAGTCCAGGGAACACAGCAGGGTACAGTCAGCTTTCCACGGGGCCACTGGAAAGAAGGTGGCCTCATTCTTATTTCTGCTCACGGTCTTAGTCCTACCAGCTTGCTTCAGCCCATGTCTTACTCCATTTACTCACTTGTAACTAATCTCTATTATTTTGCCTTCCCCTTATGGCTTCATTGTGCTTCCCAGTCCTCACTCTCAGACCTGCTTCTCTGACTTCCCTGGTTGACAGTGTCTGGATTCTTTCTCTGATTGTGTCATCCTACAACACTGTTACATCATCTGATCCATCTTGCCCCCCTGGGATCTTGGGGGTTCTACCCACACCCCAGGCCTCCAGGAAGCCCCCTTGTCACACTTGCCCCAGGAGTAGTGGGAGGGCATTGAGTGATAGGAATTATCTATGAATATAATTATGGTGATACATCTCTGACTGCACAGCTCAGAAAGAAAAGGCCAAAAATTTCGGCAGTTATCTGGTGACCCTCTCCCATACACAGGAGGAGTCTGAAAACTTTCTCTGTAAAGGGACAGATGGTAAATATTTTGGGCTCTGCAGACCATGCAGTCTGTGTCATAAGTGTGCAGCTCTGCTGTTGTGGCAGGAAAGCAGCTATAGACAATATGGCAACAGAGATTGCATGGTCTGCAGAGCCTAAAATATTTGCTGTCTGTTCCTTTACAGAGGAATTTCTCAATTTTTATGTGTTCCAATAAAACTTTATTTACAAATATAGGCAATGGGCCTAATTTGGCCTATGGCCCATAGTTTGTGGATCCCTGATGTAGAACATCCTTCTAGATGACTTTTAAATTTTTTATTGAGTCTATAAAAGTTTTTTTGTCCTCACCACTCATATGGATCTGCCATAGCTCTGCACACACAATTTACACTCTTCTTCCTAATAAACCTCTTTACCTCTTTTAATTTTTCACTGTCACTCACCTGCGCTTGTGGAAACTTTTACTCCACAAAAATTAATTCTTGCTCCAAGACACATGGAAAGAAAGATTGTGTGGTACTTATTTCTAGAAGGATGTTTAACACAAGTTTGTAATATGAAAGATAGTTATGGAGTTAGAGTGAACTGTTAGGATAACTGAAATTAATACATGGTTACTGCTTTGTTAGATTAATCGGGCTCTGATGGGCAGGAGTATTCTTACTCTTGGTGATAAGAAAGGAAATAACTCCAAATAGTGCTTTTTTTTTTTTTTTTTTTTTGAGATGGAGTTTTGCTCTTGTCGCCCAGGCTGGAGTGCAGTGACGCGATCTCGGCTCACCGCAACCTCCACCTCCCAGGTTCAAGCAATTCTCCTGCCTCAGCCTCCCTAGTAGCTGGGATTACAGGCATGCGCCACCACGCCTGGCTAATTTTGTAGTTTTAGTGGAGACAGGGTTTCTACATGTTGGTCAGTTTGATCTCGAACTTCTGACCTCAGGTGATCCGCCTGTGTTGGCTTCCCAAAGTGCTGGGATTACAGCACCGCACCCGGCCCCAATAGTGCTTTTAAAGGTGAGTTTTGGGGCTGAGCATGGTGGCTCAGGCCTGTAATCCCAGCACTTTGGAGAGCCAGTGTGGGAGGATTGCTTGAGCCCAGGAGGTCGAGACCAGCCTCGGCAACATGGTGATGCCTCATCTCTACAAAAATTAGCTGGGTTTGGTGGAGTGTGTCTGTGGTCCCAGCTACTCGGGAGGTTGAGTAGAGGTGGGAAGATCACTTGAGCCCAGGAGGTTGAGGCTGCAGTGAGCTGAGATCATGCCACTGCACTCCAGGCTGGGCAAGAGAGTGAGATCTTGTCTCAAAAATAAAAATTAAAAAGAGAGCTTTGGGCTATTCAGTATTTCTGGTTTTGTTTTTGTTTTTAAACTAAAGGTGGCAGGAGAAAGAAAATGCTGATAACATTTTAAATTAATCTTTAGGAATGCACTCACAAAATGCGTGGAGCTGGAAACTGCTTATATCAGATAAGAAACCTGGAAAATGAATGGGAAAAGCCAAGAAAGGGGAGGAGGGTGGGAGAAACAAGAGGAAGGAAAAATGACCCTCAGGTACTTTGCTTAGTACCTGGGGTGACAAAATAATCTGTGTACCAAACACTGACATGAATTTACCTCTATAACAAATCTGCACATGTACCCCGGAGCCTCAAATAACAGTTAGAAAAAAAAAAGAATGAAAGTCATGGAAAAGAAGACTGAATCTAGCAAAACGTCCTTACGTGCATTTTTCTGGTCCTGAGGTAAGATGTGGTTGAAATAGGGATAATGACAAACAGGACCCTGAAACGTTCAGCCGCCTCCTCCACTTGCTGTTGGTGGAGCTACCGCAGGATGACAGAGTTCTCTGTAGCGCAGAGGCAGCACGTGTGGGTTCATTGCTGAGCTGATTCTGCTGAGCCTAGAAAACTGAGCGCCTTAACAAGTCAATTCCACACCCCCTCGAATTTGTGCCTCGGTAGGGAGTCCTCAGCAGGAAATCCTCCATCTGTTTTCCTTTACTACAAGGGACTTCAGAGAATGAGTTCATTTCTCTTCAAACATCCTCACGTTGCTGTAAAACAGCACTGGGCTGAGTGATGAGAAATGTCACCAGGAATACAAGAGGACGCCTTCGAATGGACATAGCAGAGACGGTTACACTCTGAATTAGAGTGTAGACTTGGAGAGGATTTCTTTTTCTTTTGTTACTTACATCCTAGATTTGCTTTTTTTTTTTTAAGGGCAGCTTTGTTTTTTACTACTTCTAGTAAAGCATGGATATTGAAGAAATAAATATAAAAGGAAGATTTCTCAAAGATTTGTCCTGTTGAGTAATGAAGCATACCCTGAGGACCCAGGGATTAGAAGTAGATGAGTCTTTCTTTTTGAGCAAAAAAAGCCTAATTTGAAATTCAGGATTACTTTTAAAATATCACTGAAAGTAAGTACTTTGTCTTTGTTTTTTTTTTTCTCTTTTCTTTCTTCCTAATCCCCTACTCAGCCTTTCTCTCATATTATAATGTCAATGAAGTTATCAGTTATACTATAAATGTGAGTAAAATGATTTGCCAACTCCTAAATTACTTACAAGATGAGATACTGAGTTTTCTGCTCTGAACACTGTTCGGTACTAGCAGGTAGCAGGCAATATTTATAGTAATGTTTATGTTTTGATGTCGAGACTCATTTGATTTCATTAACATTTCACGTGAATATCTTTTGCCTCATTTCCTCCAGTAATATAAACAATATTTTAAATAGGAAAATGAGCAAGCAAAAGTCTCTTCTGAAAAGAGCATTGTTGCCCTAGCAAGCAAACCAATAGATTTCAACTTTCGTCGAATTCTCTGGAATATTTAGGTACATTTGCAGAAGGATCTGTAAATCTAGAGAGGAAACTTAGCTAAAACAATAATTCTTGTGAACTCCTTTTGAAATTGCCATGAAATCATATTGCAAATGTGTAAAAAAATTTTTTAAAAAAACAACTCTTTAGCAAAAGGGCATTGAAACATAAAAATATGTCAAACTGCTAATATCTTGGGTTGCACTAGTAAGCTGAGCTACGGCCGTGTGTGTCTTGAAACCTCCTCAGAACTCCGGGATTCCAGAGCTGTGAGGCTGATCTAGCTATATGTGGTTGAAGGGTAAACAGGAAATCAGAGAGATTATTTAGAAGGGCTCAGAGTGTCCTGTTCCCTTAGGGGCTCCTAACATCTACCACCCATCCCTTTACCCTCTCATCCTTATGTAGTAGCTGTAAATCCTTAAAGTTTGCTATTGGAGGGGTCATGCTACCTCTCCCAGCAGTCATTTTGGGAAAGAGATGACTGCTTCAATGTGCTATCTGGCCAATGGCTGTGCAAGAATTAACATAAAAATGATCTGTTCTTCCTACACGTCCCAGGTCCCCTAAGTCACAAAAGTCATCACCTGTGCGAAGGCTCTCTACAGACCAGCATGTCTGTAGGAGAAAGACAATGGGTGAAACCCACTTCCGTGGAAGTACGGTGCTGCATTCTTCTTCCAGCTTCCCCTATTCTATAGATGCTGTCTGCCTTGACCTCCAAGAAACATGATTCCTATGCATCATCCGTTGCCATAGCCAAGTGCTCCCAGAACCGGCTTTGTTACCGTTTAGCCCTTCAGTTAAAGATCATTATCTACCAGGCCATCTGTTATTTTCACTTAGGAGAGTGTGTTATTTCAGATCTATAGATGCCCTTTAAATTTCCCCTACATGTTGGTGTAGTAACTAGATGTAGTCCAAGGGTAAAGTCCCACTGTGAACAATGGGAATCAGAGTTCCACTTTTGAGAGCATTTGTGGCAATGGTATCATCTTGGATGGCCACAAACCCACCCTTGGGAGAGGGGGATGGGAATCTGAGAACAGTGAAAAATGAAATAAAATGAGAGTCTCATTCTTGCCATACAGAACAGTGGTTGCTTTCAGAGGGATTGCTTGCTTTCTGGGGTAGCTATGTTTAAGAAGTCACGCTTCTTGCTATGGGACATAATGTTGCCCCTATAGCCTCTTTTATGATTGCTGGCTAGCTACCCATCAGCTATGGTGATCTTGGCACAACACCTTTACAAAAGGGAGCCATGAAGACTAGGAGTTGTCCTACCTGGCACATTCCTCCTTAACCAGTTAAGAAAATGCTCAGTAGACTTTGCTTTCTTTAACTGGCCTGTTTTCTGCCTGCTAAATGAGAATGTGCCTTATGACCTCTTTTCCTCCAATAGAAATTATATTGCTAAATTTCAAAAGGCATCAGGTCATCTCTGGAACCCTGGGGCAGCTGTCATTTGTAAAGAGAATGGTTTGCATTGAGTGGCTTTTTTATAAACCGATATTCCAGTCATATCTGAACTGCCACATCCTGTGGTACAAGGAGATGATCATGAGGAAGATGATGATGACATCTAACAAGTATTGACTGCCATCCTTTGCTAGGTGTGATACTAAATATTCTGTGACACTTATCACATTAAATCCTCCTTACTTTACCTGTATAATGCAGGTAATAGAGGCAGCTCATTCACATATTTCAATGGATAGGGGACAAAAAAGATCCAAGAATGATCCTATCCACTGGCATCCTGTATTCTTTTTGTTTGTTGTTGTTGTTTCTTTCATTCAACTGTCTAGCTCCCAAGGCTGTGGGTTGTCCAGGCTCCCTTCTCTATTACCTTCACTCATGGGTAGTATTTCTAGGAGAAAACAGGTAGCCTAGCATAGGTAGCAGCCTAGGGTGGGGGTAAAGTGGAAACAGACATTGGGACTTCAGCAGTGAGTTTGTGCTACAGGTGTTGGAAATTGATTTCAGTTGTCTCTCCTCTGTGTTAACCTCTATGTAAAGTATAACTTCACCCATACCATGCTTTTCTGGGCTTCAGTTTCTGCAGGGTTATGGGAATAATTAAGCCCTTTTAGTTTAAAGCATTGACATTCTTGGGAGAAAATAGCATGTTAGTGAACAAATGTGTTTTAGCTGTTAGTGTTGAACTAGATTTTCACTGGGAGCAAATAAGACACTTAGAAGATAGAATGAAGTCTTTCAAATTGCCAGAAAGGAGGGAGATGTCAAATTTTTTGCTGTCATAAAACAAGTTTTAAGTAAAATTTACTATAACATCTACTGTCATGAAAATTTTATTAGTATACGACAAATAGAGGTTGGCTGATTTGTAGATGATTTTTCAGCACAAAAGGCATATTAAATAATCAGTGAACATGTGAATGAAGAAACAAGTTTGTAAATATGGGAAGGGAAGTCACTGGGGGTTAGTAATACTTTCCTTTGTTTTTCTATTGTTTCTAACCTTGGTTATTGGGTGCATTTTTAGGTTAACTTGCCACCTTTATTACATATTCAATGATTATTTACTGAATATCTCTTGGGGCATCACTAAGGGGTATGGGGGTGGGTGTGTTAGATACAGACATACATGTAACTACATAATGTGTGGCTATCTTGATGTTTTGTGTTCAATTTTTTAAATTATTTTTTAATTTCAATTTTTATTTTAGATTGAGAGGGTACATGTGCAGGTTTGTTACATAGGTATATTATGTAATACTGAGGTTTAGGCTTCTACTGATCCCATCACCCAGGTGTGAACATAGTACCCAATAGGAAGTTTTCAGCCCTTCCCCCCACCCTTTAGGAGTCCTTAGTATCTCTTATTCCTGTTTTTATGTCCATGTATACCCAAGATTTAGCTCCCGCTTACAAGTGAGAACATGTGATATTTGGTTTTCTGTTTCTGCATTAATTCACTTAGGGTAATGGCCTCCAGCTGTATCCAGGTTGCTGCAAAGGACATGCTTTCATTCTTTTTTATGGCTGCATAGTATTCCAGGGTGTATATGTACCACATTTTCTTTATCCAATCCACCATTTATGGGCACCTAGGTTGATTCCATGTCCTTGCTACTGTGAATAGTGCTGTGATGATATGTTCAAATATTAAACATATCAGAATAGTCCATGATTACATTGGAGAACAAATGTACTGCGACCAGGTGATTATATGCTTTGAAGATGGTATCTAACGAGACAGAAAAACCAAATTCAGAAATACTATCCTCTCACAATTTTAGATTCACACACGTTGAAACTAGAATGGATTTGGGATCATCTTATCTGACTCCTCTTTACGAATAAGAAAACCAAAGCCAGCATAACAAAATGGTTTATGAAACTTCACTAATTAGCCGCAGAGCTAGAATGAGAATTCTAGCCTCTGGCCTCCAAATCTAATGCTTTTTTTTTGTTTACTTTTTAGTTTTTATGTTTTAAAAATATTATTTTTTTATAATAATTAAAAAATAATGAAGCTATGCCCCCATGGTCATGCCAATTGCATTGCTCTTTTAAATATTTTAATATAAAAATAATACAAAACATAATACAAAAATAATATAATAGTCATCTGCAAACCCGCCACCAAAAATGTATGTTATTTTGTATATATTAGTTCAGAAAACTTGTAAAATAAAATGAATCCCATTATAAATACAGCAAAAGTACTATTCTTTTCTCTTCCCCCTCCTTTCCAAGGTAATTAATGTCCTAAAATTGCTGCATAACTTTTCCACGTGTATTTTAGTATCTTGGCATTTTTACTGTGTGTGTGTGTATGTGTGGGTGTGTGGTGTGTGTGTGTTATAACAGGCATATTCATGTCTGTTTGTTGTATCTATTTGTGGTTATACTACAGTTTGTTTTTAAATTTTAAAATACATAAAGTATTGTCCACATTCTTTTGTTATTTTGTTTACATTCAACATTATTTTGGGCATGTATTTATATTGCTACCTATATATAGGTCCATTTATTGTAATTGCAGGATAGTATCATGTTGCATAAATAATCCAAGGTTGATTTATCCATTTTTCTACTGAGGGAAGTGTGGGTTGTCCCTGCAGTTCGGCCATTACAACCATGCTGCAGTGTTCCTTGTACATGTCTTTCATGCTCTGTGCTAGAATTTCTTGAGGGAAATTTCCTAGAAGTTGTTTACAGGGGGACACATATCTTTGCTTTACTAGATGTTGTTAAATGGCTCTACAAACTGTACTGGTTTATTTGATTATTGAGCAGAAGTTCTGAACTCTAGCTGCCAATGACAGTCACCTAAGGAGTTTTTAAAAATTACCAGTGTTTAAGTCCCACCCCAGACCAATTAAGTCAGAATCTCTGGAGACTCGAAGATGGTATTTGTGTAAAGCTCCCCAGGTGACTGTAACATACAATTAGGGTTAAGATCCACTGGTTATGTATTTGTTTCTCCATATCTTCTCCAACACTTGGAATTATCAGACATTCTTCTTTGCTAATCTCTTAGGTGTAAGGACTTTCTGATTACTGGTGAAGTTGAGTATATTTATATAATGTTACTGAGCCTTCCATTGAGAACTATGTTATATATTAGTATTCTGGGCAGTAATTTTCAAGGGGGTAATATATGAATTGCAAATGTCTACCCCCAGTTAATGACTTTTTCCTCACTTTATTTAGGCTTTTATCATATAGAAGTTAGAAGTTTTAATACAATTAAATGTCAATATTTTATTTCATGGATAAAAAATACTTTGTGCTTTGGAGAATCTTAAGAAACATTTTTCCACATAGTTTAATAAAGTTCTTTTTCTATGCTTTCTTTTAAGTGTTTTGCTTTTTTTAAATGAGATCTTTATCTAGGATTTGTATTTCTATATGATGGCATGTATTATCCTGATTTTTATCTCTTTTGGTATGAATAAGCAATTGCCCCAGTACAATTTATTAGTTTATTGTGTTTCCAACCATGTTGGACAGCTTACTTGTTTTAGAAGTTTGTAAATTATTTTCCATTTTTAAATTAATCATTACATATGCAAATAATGGCAATTCTGTTCATTCTTTAGTATTATTTATATATTTTTATTATTTCTTTTTCTCTTGTTGATATCATGATTAGAAACTCTTGTCCAACGTTGAATAGAAATGTTGATAACAGGCATCCTATCTTTTTCTAGATTTAATATGAGATGCCTCTGACTTTAACCATTAAGGATGGTATTCCCTTGGAATTTTAGCATACAATATATTTTATTGGGTTAATAAAAAGCTTACCTCTATTCCTGGCTTGCTCAACGTTCTTATTAAGAAACTGTTTTTCATGTTATCAAATATTTTCTGTATTTATTGAGATGAACTTGTTTTTTCTCTTTTAATGCATTAATTGGTAAATTATACTAATAAATTTTCTAAAATTAAGTAATTCTTCTATTCTGGGAAAAACTCTACTTGATCCCAGTTTTTTAAAATATCCATTCTAAATTTAGTTTGCTAACATTTCTTAGAATTTTTATATTCATAAATGAGACTTACTCATTTTATATTAACTTTATCCTGCCTCATAAAATGAGTCAGGAAAGATTATCTGGTTTATTCTATTCTATGGGACTGTTTTTACAACGTTAGATTTACCACTCCTTAGAAAGTTGGTAAAGATTTGTTGGCTAGGTATGGTGGCTCATGTTTGTAACCCCAGCACTTTGGGAGGCTGAGGCGGGCGGATCACCTGAGGTCAGGAATTTGAGACAAGCCTGGCCAATATGGTGAAACCCCATCTCCACTAAAAATACAAAAATTAGCCGATGTGGTGGCACACACCTGTAGTCCCAGTTACTTGGGAGGCTAAGGAAGGAGAATTGCTTGAACCCAGGAGACGGAGGTTGCAGTGAGCTGAGATCGTGCCACTGCACTCCAGCCTGGGCGACAGAGCGAGACTGTGTCAAGAAAGAAAGAGAGAAAGAGAGAAAGAGAGAGAGAGAGAAAGAGAGAGAAAGAAAGAAAGAAAGAGGAAAGAGAAGAAAAAAGAGGAAAAGAAAAGAAAGCTAGCTGGTAAAGATTCGTCTGAAAGAATCCTATGCCTTGTGGGTTTGTGTGTGTGTATGTGTGTGTGTGAATAGACTTTAACTATCAATTCACTTCCTCTTATTATTGCTTAATTAAGACTTTGTATTGCTTCTCATGTAATTGTAAGCTACATTTATAATGAAATGACTATTTTGGTTAGATCTTCAAATGTACTGATATAAAGTTGTTTTTGATATTTTCTTTTAAAAACTCTCTACTTTTTCTGTGGTCATGTCACTTTTTCATACTAATATAAATAGTCATTTCTTATTTCCCGTTCTCTCTATTTTCAAATTAGCCTAGTGAGAATTTAGTCCATTAGGCTTATTTTTTCCAAAGAAACATTTTTCAGTTTTGAAGGATATGAATTTAAAAATATCCCCCATAGTCAGACATTAATTTAGTTGGATATATTCTTCTAGATTGGCAGTTATTTTCCTTCATCCTTTTGGAAACATTTTGCTGATTACTGTCGTTTATTTTTGCTTTTGCAGAGTCTACTATTGCCTACTTGTTACCTCTTGGTAGCTAACTTGTGTTTTCTCTCTGCCTGCTTTTAAGGTCTCTTTTGTCTTTGTTGTTCTGCAGTTTCTGCCACAATGTAGCTCATTGTGGATCTGTACTAATCTTCATTTCTCCTTATCTCAAAGTAATCACATATTTAATGAATTCTGGGAAATGTATAGGCATATGTCATTGAATATTGCCAATTTATAATTCTATTCTCTTTCAGAAATTTATATTAAACATGTTGAATTTTTTGTTTTATGCTGTTTCTTAACTTTATAGTTATCCTCTTATAAAATTGCATTCTAAATTGTTTCCTTAAACCTGTCTTTCAGATCATTGATTATGTCTTTAACTTTGTCTGAACAGCTGTTTCACCTATCCATTGAGTTTTTCATTCAGTTGCTATAGTTTTTATTTCTAGATTATGTATTGTTTTAATACCATTTATTTTTCTTTTCATATAGTATAAATGCCTTTAGTCTTAGTCACTTAAAACACGTTAGATAATCTGTTCTTTTGTTCATTTATCCAAACTTCTTAGGATCCAAAGTCCCATATTTATTGTTTCTGGTGATGCAGTTCTTCTCATGGCAGATTGTTTTTTCATGTAATTTGTAATTTGGGATTATGAGCTCATCTTCAGTGGGGAATACTGTATACAGATATGTAGCCAGAGTAGATATAGCTAGCCCTTCAGAGACGTTTTGCATTTGTTTTTAATTCATGTCCTAAGTGAATCCTTAGGCTAATTTCTTAATTCAGTTATTCCTGAACTACCCACATAGCCCTGGTTATAAATTCTGAGTGATACTGTCTCTTCACTTCTCTTGGCATCTATATAGAAACAGATAGGCATCATTATGGTGCCCATTTATTTGGACACTTTCACTATTCTCTTATGTCCACTACATAAGAATCTAAATCTAAGCTTCTAGGTCACTGAGACCCGTTAAGTCCCCTTAATGCAGATCAATATCAGTTTGTATCTTACCACACTGCTCTTAGATCTCTGTGCCTTACACCTGGGTCTCTCTTTTTGTTTGCTCTCTCTCTCTCTCTCCTTTTGCAAGTCCAATAAAACACTTGAAAAAGTATCTTTTTGTCAGTTATTTCTAAGTGTTTATAGTAGGAAAGTTCTCAGGTTTTTTAAGAAAAAGCAGAACAGAAAGTTCTACTTTGACCTTTTGACCTAAAACAAATCATATTCGCCATACAAAAAACTTTCCTGCTAGCTTCTGTCCAAATGTAGACTGTCCAAAAACCAGCTTGAAAAGTATTAAACTAATGTAACCCTAAGTGCCTTACTATATAACCTTTGGAGAGTTGTGTTCCTTTGAACTTTTAAAATAAATGCAGCCACAGTCTGGTGTGTTGAGAAAAGATAGGGTGGGGTTGGGGAGGGTTTATATCCTACCTTGAAAAAATTTTCAGGGAGTCTATTCCAGAGAAACACAGAATATTTTCTGAAATCATGCAAACGTCTTTTGCTTTTCCTTATTGAGAGACTAGAGACTTTTTAAAAGTTATAATAAAAATCCAAAGCCCTTTCTATCCCTGGAATCCTATGATTTTTCTACTGCCTTGAGACATGTTCCTGACAAATCTTTTTACAGCCTGAGTACAGCTTTGTAATCAAATCCTGGGTATCAAAGTAGTCCAAGATTTTCACAGTGCACTCCAGTTCGTTCTTTCTGCTACTCACCATAGGACCCCAGCAGCTTTACAGATATGAGGGGGACTCTGTTCTCTGCTGTAAATATTTCTCAGATCTCATTGTCCACATAATTGTTACGACGTGTCAAAGAGTACATTCGCAAACGAAATAATTAGTTGATTAAAAATAACATAAGTTGTCGAATATTGTATAACATGCCATATTTCACAATACCCACTGTTGGAAACTTTTATTGCTTCCTTTGAACATCCTGTAATTTTGAAATATTTTGCCCTAAAATTCTCTTTGGAGGCAACAAGTTAGTAATAAGTCAGCAATAAGACACAGTTGGAATAAAAACAAAGAATTCACACACGTACAAAAAGAACAATATTGCAAATATTCTTTTCACACTCAGTACCCAAAGTTATTTCTGAAGCCTCACCAAATTATTTTAGATTAAGTATCTAAAACAAATTATTTTTTTAAATCCATCCTTTGCTGAATTTTATTCCGTGTTTGGATTGAGGTGGAGTCTGTCGTTAGCTGCATGATGAGAACGGAAATGCTGAATCTTTTTATTTTCTTAATTAAGAATTACCATCTCAGGTCCTGGTCAGTGGTTTACAATGGCAATAATCTCTTCCAAAACAGTTGTTAGTCTGGATCCTAAGGGGTTTGCCAGAACATTAACCTCAACTTGACCCCTCATGGTTGCAGGAGGAGGATGCAAGGGTCAATAATCATTTTTAGAAAATTATCAAGCCTGGGTTGCACCCTAGATTATGTAACTTGCTTTAAAAATAATGATAATGTGTTTGTCATTTTAAATGACTGGGATCAGCAAAGCTAATGAAAATGTTTAAATCCTTATCAGTTGGAATGAATAGGGCTGGCTCCAGAAAGTGCTGACTTCAACATTTTTGCTCTGCTTTTGTTGATCCTGTCTGCTGATGCACATGACCTATTGATGTGCAGCTTCGCATGCCGTGGGGACTCATTCATCCATGTTAGAAATGAAAGGGGCTTCCGGGCCTCTACATGTGCTGCGGCACATTCCTCTGGTTCTCTAACAAAGCTTTTAATTGGCGTCTGTGACTAATGAGCATGAAGTCCCAGGAGAAATGGAGCACAGTCTTCTACCACCCATTAAGACGAGCTGCAAGTTCAGAGTTTATCAAGCTTGAACTGGGAGCAGGCAGGGCCAAAGACTTGAGATAAATAAGAATGAATAGTTTCATTTTCTACTTTCATAAACTGGCATTAATAATTCTTAACTAAAGTACATTGCACTTTTAGTGTTATTACCTAAGCTCTCATAGCCATGGCCCTCAGTGGCCCTGTTAAAGACCGCATACCTCTTTTCAAGAGAATTGGAATTAACCCTACTTCAGCTAAAGTTTAGTCGGAATGCATTCTCTAACAAAGAAATATTTTCCCTCTTTGTATAGGGTAGTAATCCTTTCTCACCTGAAGTCATATGAGATGAAGTAAACGCTGGAGGTGGGCCATATCGAGCTAGGGAGAAAGGTACTAACCACCTTCTATGTACAGAAAATGCTGATGCAGATAGTTCCACCCGAAGGTTTTTGTTATCTTTGTCTTTTAATTTATACTTTCAATTATGTGCCTTAGTGCAGTGTAACAGAGTCATTATGTGGATTAGAGGAGAGCCAGGATGAAAAACTTACAGTCATTACCTGTTACTTATTGTATCTACTCAAGGGCGTCAAATAAATAACATCATTAGAATTAGTACATTGCTGAAATCAGGGGTAGGAGTTATACTTACTCCCTGAGATCTTAACATTAATGTTTGAAAGGACACTTGTAGGTCTCATTTGGTCATTGGTATATTATAGACTTCATACTTCTAAGTGACATAAGTGAGTATAAATACATATTCAATAAATACTTCAAATGTCTTTAAAGTATATAATCATTAATTTTTTAACTCTAAAATGGTTATACCTCATAACCAATAGGACTCCTGCCACTCTCATGGTTAATCTTGATTTTAAACAGCCTATCGTATGACTCTGCTACTGTATGACACCTCCCTACCATGTGACAATGTTATCTCTTGTCCTATATCTCTGTATCTGATCATTTCAACTAATCTATTTCAGTTACTTTATAATTTCCTCTTACCCATCCCTAGAACTTGATTTGAATTTCCTTTCCTCCTGTCCAGATGGACCATCCAGTTCTCAGTTTTTCACAGAGCTCTTTTTTCTTTACTCTTTTTATACTGTTCCACTGGCTTATTATTATTTTGATTAAGATTCATGATCTTAGGCCTCATGTGTCTCTCATGACCAAGGGCCAGATTCATGATCATAGGCTGCATGTGTCTCTGCCCACATCCCCCATCCCACATTACCTTTGACTTCCTGTGTCCCCTTCCTCCTTTCCTAATAAGACCTTTATCCTTAGTATCTGCAGATTCTTCAGAAACTTGTTGATCATTCGCTTCTGCCATCTCTCACAGAAAAACCTTTTTACTCACATCCCTTCCTCCTTCAGTGTACAAGTTATAACTCAACCTTTCAATGAAAACTTCCTAGATTGGGCTATTGGGTTACTATTATTATTATTAACTTAGAGACAGAGTCTCATTCTGTCTTCCAGGCTGGAGTTCAGTGGTACAATCATAGTTCACTGCAACCTTAAGCTCCTGGGCTATTGGGTTATTTGAAGTGCTACTAACTTCAAAGGTATTATAATAACTTGAGCATCACTGATTTCCTACATAAAAACATGTGTGATTGGCATGCGTTGGGCATGCCATGTTTTATTATTTTCCCGGAAGCAGATTATAGGCTATTTTAAGGCAGTTATGAAGTTTCGTGTCCTGTAGCATCTTGTTGCATCAATGAATCCCTACTTTGCAAAATCCATATCAAAGCAGTTAATGATGATGGTAGTATCCAATTCCATGTGTAAAATGAACTTCTAGCAAATGTATGCCTGGAATACAGAGTTGATAGGGTACTATGGAGTTCCTGCATTCTTCTTTAAGAATTGAAAAATGTCAAGAAATGAATATCCAGGAATTATCCCAAACAGATGTATTATTCAGCTGCTCATAAAAATCAGAATAATGCCGACTGGAATTACCTTTTCATGCACCTCATGACTCCCATATACTAAGTTCTCAGTAACTATTAAATTTACTGCGATTGGAATTGTGTTCAGTACCATATAATTCATCACCATCGTTAACTTTTCCAGCAACTTCTCTATAAAATCTCTGGCTACCTTATGGTTACCTCTAGATTTCAAAGGCCAATTGGTAGACATGACTGTAAACTGATGCCTTTTAATCTATGGGCCCAAGCCTCTATCTTTCCTTGGTATACTTAAAAGATAAAAATTTAAAGTTTGTCAAGTTTGGTGAGATAGTGACTACAGTTCTTCCTCAAGGAGGAATAAAAATAGGTATCTTTAGATTATTGCATAAATGATTTAGTTAAAACAAAGAATTATTACAGCTCAGTGTTATTGAATATTGAAACATACTTGTTGAAGATATGAAATCACTTTCCTTATATTTTATTAAAAATAGCATTAACATACTGAGATCCAAGGTGGATTTTAAGATTATTTTAAACTCTTCAGACCTAGGATTTTACATTCATCCATAATAGCTCTGCTGTTCTTCGATTACGTAGTGTTTCTTTCAGGGTATTTTTAACCTGGGAACACTGAAGCAAAGATGTTCAAATTCAACCTTGGAGCTTCATCTCTTTCACCAACAACATTTACCCATCCTGTGTTATTTAAAGGCCAAATGGAACCGTTATGGTGAAAATCTGAAAAGAATGTCGGAATGAACACAATATGGAGAATACATTTTCACAAAAATAGTGATTCCAAGTCTTGTAATTTAATATGCATGGTTGAATGAACTTATCTTTCTCCTACTCCAAAAATATAGCCTACCACATCCTGAACTGCAGCCCTTTGGAAAAGAGACAAGTCTGTAAGTTAGTGTCCCATAATTATGCCCACTGTACATCTTTATACCCCATAACAATTTTCTAATTAAAAATGAATTATTTGCCTACAGGCCCGAGAAAATGATAAAAAGAAGGAAATAATTGTTCTATGTTTCTTTGAACTAAAAATGAAATCATTTAATTCAAAAAGAATGATGAAATGCATGTTAGCAGGGGCATGGAAACTATCATAGAAAGGAATAGATTG
Organism: Mandrillus leucophaeus; assembly: GCF_000951045.1. NCBI lineage: Eukaryota > Metazoa > Chordata > Mammalia > Primates > Cercopithecidae > Mandrillus > Mandrillus leucophaeus. The sequence continues at coordinate 611,550 of NW_012104187.1, read as the reverse complement.
TGTACCTGGAAGTTGAGGAAATATACTTTTAGCATGTTCTCTGGGAGTTAATAAAAAGTTCCTCGAAGAATTTCCTTAGCTTGATTTCAGAAGTATATTATTAGAATCTAGCCCTCTGTGTTAGTAGACATAACCACAATAAACAATCTCCACATTTCGGTGGCTTCTCACTATAAAAGTGTAGTTATTACTCACAGCATAGTTCAATGATGGGCAGATGAATACAGCATGAGGCTCTGCTCCATGCACTCATTCAGGAACCCAAGCTACTTATAACATGTGGCTTTGCTATTTTGAGGGCCCCCATCTTCTCTGCCTGCAGTCAACCCATGGTAGAAAATCACACAGGACTGCCTAGGAGGTCTTCTGGGTCCAGACCTGACAGTGATGTAACTCACTTCTGCCTTCATCCCATTGGCTAGAACTCAGTCAGACAGTCCCAACTAACTGCAAGGGAGGCTGGAAAATGTAACCCAGCTGGCTGAAAGACAAAAAGAAAATAGGATTTGATGAACACAGAGCAGTCTGTCACATCGTCAGTAATTTTGACTTGGAGTTAATAAGGTGTATGAAAAAATAGCCCTGTGGTTGGTCCTGAATGCTAGTTGCTATAAGAAAATACAAGACCAAGTGTTTCCATTTCAGAGAGCTATAGCTACATATTGCCTATGAGGGAACATGCTCAATTTTAGATGAATTGGACATTGACTCTGCCCTCAGGCAGTACCCAGTCTTCTAAAGGACCAGGTTCTCTGTAAACTGTTTTCTAGCTGTGCACCGAGATGTTAAACTGGAAATTTCTGCTGAGGCCTCCAGTTCTTTCCAAAGTGAGGTATCAGATCAAGGTGCCAATTTCCAACAGAATATCAAGAATGGGTTCTACACGTGAAACATTTCTCAGCATAAAGAGGATATGTGGCCCCCAAGAGTGAAGGTTAAGAGAGGATTTCATGAGGATAATTTCTATTTTTAAAAAGACACCGGATGAGGCTGGGGGGCTGTCTGCCGCCTCACCTAAATGCTAGGAAGACTGACTTCAACAGTACCATTTTGAGAACTTGACACATACCTCCTGGAGTTGGAAGAGGGTAGATGTGGATTGATGACTCAAACCTGAGAAATCTGGAGGAAGTTACACCCTAACTGGCTAGTAATTCAGATGGCAAGAGCAAAGGAAAGTTGTTGCTGGGTTGAAATCAGCCAGCAGGAGCTTGTTTCTTAGAAGAACGAGAATGCATCTAATATGGCCACTGAGAGAAAAAAAAAAAAAAAAAAAATGGAACCTCAGGAGAGAAAACCTTCAAGTGGAGCCTGGATCCCTACGGGCTGAGAAAGAAGCAACCAGCTGAATTCAGACTACTTGCTTAACAAGAATGAAAAGAATAGGAGAATCTCTGAGGAACCCACAAAAAGTAGTCTTAGAGAAAGGATCAATGTTAAATATTGGTTAAGCTGTCATGATTCTATTAATCAAAAAAGGTCTTGGCCAGGCACGGTGGCTCACGCTATAATCCCAGCATCTTGGGAGGCCGAGATGGGTGAATTACTTGAGGTCAAGAGTTCAAGACCAACCTGGACAACATGGTGAAACCCTGTCTCTATTAAAAATACAAAAATTAGTCAAGCATGGTTGAGTGCACCTGCAATCCCAGCTACTAAGGAGGGTGAGGCAGGAGAATCATTTAAGCCCAGGAGGCAGAGGTTGCAGTGAACCGAGATTGCACTACTACACTCCAGCCTGGTCAACAGAGCGAGACTCTGTCTCAAAAAAAAAAAAAAAAGAAGTCTTGCCTCTTCCTCTTATCTCTCTTTTTTACTTCAACCCTGGGGATGGAGGCTGATCAGAACAGCAGCTAGTGAGTGAAGGAGAATGGACATGAGACAGATAAAGGCAGCCAAACATATTCTTCGTATTGAAGACACCCATTTGCTTATGAGCAGCCATGGCTGTAAAATGATGAAATGTTAGCTTTCAGTGATGATTCAGGTACTAATGAATATTGGGCTGGACATCCATCCTAATTTCTGAATTCAGACTGCGTTTTGTAACCTACTGTGAAAATAGCACTTTTTCTTAACTACGAGTGGTCAGAAAATAGTGGTTTTCATCAGGGACAGGAGAAAGAGCTAACCAACCCCTTGGATCAGGTTTAGAGGAACAATGACAGGCAAAAACAACATTCTTTTATGACTCTTGCTGACACAGCCGATTTGTACAATATGATGTTTGCCTTTGAATTCTAGGGAAGTGCCCCAGGAGAAGTACAAATAAAGTACTCTGGGAGGTGAAATAGACATCACTTGCTTCTAGCTGGAGTACGAGTGTGTTTAAGGAAGGGCTTCATGGAGATGCAGGTATATGCAACAGACCTTAAAGATAAAGGGAGTTAGATGTGCAGAGATTTGGGATGGGATGGGTGAGGAGAGGTGGCTGATGGTGCCTTGTTAAGGGCACTTTAGCAGAGCAAACCTAAAAAGGCAAGGAGACAGAAAAACATAGCAGATGCAGGTAGAAGAGCAATTAGTTCCATTTGGCTGAAACCAAGCATGGGGTAATAATTAAAATTAAGGTAGAATGTGTTGGCTTCCAGCTTGAGCAAAAGCATAAGATACGCTTGAAACCTCAGCAGGTTGTCTGCACAAAAGGCAAGGTATCTGGGACTAGGTAATGAGGGCAAAAGGAGAACCTTGTAGTTGGGCTGACCTTCACAGTAGGTAGTCAGATGTCTAGTTTACAGTATCCATGGTGTCCGTGGAGGTATTGGGCATTAATAAATTTATTTTTTAGAGGCAAAATCTCACTCTGTTGTCCAAGCTGGAATGCAGTAGCATGATCAGAGTTCACTGCAGCCTCGAACCCCTGGGCTCAAGTAATCCTCCTATCTTAGCCTCCCAAGTAGCTGGGACTATAGGCACAAACCACCACACCTAGCTAATCTTTTTATATATATTTAGTAGAGACAGGGTCTCACTGTGTTGCCCAAGCTGATCTTGAACTCCTAACCCCAAGCAATCCTTTGGCTTCAGCCTCCCAAAGCACTAGGATTACAGGTGTGAGCCACCATGCCCAGCTAAGGCATTAATTTTTACCTAGACCAAGTCGATATCCAAGTGGACTAATGTGATACGTTAGGTGTGAAAACAAGGAAGTGTAAGCAGTGGGATAATAAATTCAGTAGGTTGTGCTTGAAGGTAGTACCCTCAGCTTGGAGTAAGTTTGGGAGTCAAATTTCTATAGATAGGAGAAGTTTCCTTTCTGACAGGCAGCTCCTATGTTCTGTGACCTCCAACATGTAATTTGACTTCTCTAAACCCCTGTTTCGTGATCTGTAAAGTGGTAATCATAACATATAATAAAACAATCCACACACTCCTTTCTCTTTCCTCCAAGAGGAGAAAGAGGATGGAGATTCCAAGCAGCAGGTTGCCACACAAGTGATGATCCCCGTCTCAGCAAGGGATCTGGAGGAAAAATCAGGAAGATGAGACAGATGTTCTGTTTCATGAACAGAATGAGTGGAAGTTGGGGGAAGACTTTAAGTCAGTGAGTTTTAGCTCCTGTAAATACCAAGCTTACAGCCAGAAGCACCCACCCTCTGCCAGTTCCATCTCTGCTTGCCTTGGCTGGGATCGGCGTGGGGACTGGGCGGGGCTGAGTTTGCAGGTTCCAAGTCCTCTGTGTCTAAAGTGCTCAGGGAGGCAGAAATAAAATGAATAATGGGGAGGAGACATGCCAGCCAAAAGGGTCTGAATGTTATTCCAGTGTGACCACAGGATTTTAAGGAGGACAGAGCTAGAGGAGGGGAGAGAGCTGACACCTGACATATCGGTCCATGCAGCGTGGAGAGGAGATGGCAAGGTGAGCAAGGGGCGGGACATTCAAGATAGAGGAAACAGAGCAGACCTTAGGCCTGAAGGCAGAGAGGATTGGCAAGATGCAGGAGACAGAGACTGTAGTCCCAGCTCTGCTGCAAAGTTTTCTGAGCTGTGGTTTCTCCGTGTATCAAATAGGTTCTAAGTGATACCTCACGTACTTAGAGGGTACAGTTTGAAATCTCATCTATCCAAAATGCAGACAGACGTGAAAGTAAGTAAAAACTGTCTCTGGGCATTCTATGTAAGTATTATTACAACTTTCACGCTGAAAACAGAAGACAAAACTTCTCTCCAGCTGCTTCTTCAATAACTACATACCTAGTTTGGAGACAATTTTAACATATTTGACATTCTAATTACTCTTCCCAGAGAAGTGAAGATTTTGCAAATAAAGAGGGGTATGAGAGTATGAGATTCAGGCATGTGAGCAGGAACAAGCCAGACTGAAGGGCCCACTCTAAGGAGGAGATAAAAGGAAGCACACAAATTATTTTCAAAATAGCAGTATGGATCCATTCAGCATAGGCACAAAGAAGATCCACATCTCTGTATGCTATGGAGGTCTATGCATATTTATGCTATAGTTTCTGGAATCTTCAAACATAATGAGTAATTGATGCTTGCAAAGATACTTCTGAGGCATCAAAAAATGGATAAATTTTATCCAGAAGTCTGGATTTCTAAAGAGGAAGGGGAGGGGAGTGGAATTTTTTAAGTTCTAGCTGAGATTATAAAAGTTTTAAAACTAGGGATTTTTGAGAGGATAAATTTTCATTAAGTGAACATTTATTTATTCAATGCTTATCTTTCATAAGTAATGTTATTCTTACTATGATAATGGGACTATAAAATATGAAGACTGCTTTTTTTTAAAAAAAAAAAAAAAAAAGAGAGAGAGAGATACCAGAACACAGTCAAATGACTAGTCATCTTTGAGGGTAGAAACTTACACTGATGATCCCACCTTTGCTGAAAATATTTTTATGATTTGTATTCATTGTCTACGTAATCTTTTTCATGAGTTTATAGTCATGCAAAGCAACAGCCTCCTTACTTCAGAATCTCACCTGGATATTTACAAGGAAAACCTCCATCTCCAATAACAACATGTTTTGAGTCTGGTTCTTTGAGGAAACACTGACTGAGCATTTAACTAGCCCTTTGCAGTAAGAGGGAGGTTCTGCACGGTCCTTGAAATTCACTCAGAGTGTAGCTGAATTGTCCACGTTATTCACAAGGCTTGTTCTTTTTAGCTGTTTGCAAAAGCATTAAGCCTGCCCTAAAGGTCAAGATGTTGCTAACATTGAGAAGATTTTTGTCTAATATACGATATACTCTGTCATCAGGGTCCAAAGTAGAGAATCAAAGGTGGCTTGAAAGATGACAGTGTCATTAAAATAAGGTAACTCCTTTGAAGGGACAGTACTCATTTAATATGTAAATTCTGACATATTCATGTAAAAACATGCATCATGTGGAATCACATGTGAGAGGACATTGGCAACTATTAATCCCTGTACAAAAGTAAAAGAATTGTTGACATCATCATCATACTGGAGGCTACCTACATGTCAGAAGGCTGCAGAAGGGCAGGTTTGCCTTCACTGCTATTGGCAAGATCCGTAGTTCTCCCCGCCTCAGGCAGCCACGTGTGGTGATGACTGAATCCTGCAGAAACCCAGTGACTGCAAGTAGGCGTGCTCTCACCTGCTTCGAGCCAAATGCCAGGTTTGCAGCAGGGCATCCCTAGGCCCCCAGGAGAGTGCTCTCTTTGTGGTGATCAGAGCAGAGATTGACACTTTGCAGGCATCTTCTGCTGCTGCAGCAGCACTCTTTGGAAGTTCTCACATTTGAGCAAAACTGCTATTCTTGAGATGTCTAGCACCACTAATGTGGGCCAAGAATCAAAACGTTTGCCCAGACTTTGTTTTAAATTGTTGACCTCAGTTCAATTTTTAAGCATGGAGTTTTTAAAATAGAGTCGAATCATATTATTACATAAAATATGACATGCCATTTATAACTGTACCAGGGTATACCAAGCCTGAACTTGAAAACAATAAAGACGCTGTGTTTTATTTGGAAGGTTTTATTATCAAAAATATCCTATTCATTTGAAAAAGTATGACATGCTAATGCTTAGGTATCTGTTTATTCCCTTATTAAGCTGATGTCATGGCATCTTAGTAAAAACACTTCTTTTCTATGCATGCTCTTAAAAAACAAGGGTTTAGGTGGACATGTCAGTTCGTATTTAGTTCTTCCAAATGCACAAAAGAATCTTGTTGGGATATTTTCTGTTGCAAAGGATGATTGTTTTTCTTTAAATAACTTATTTTAAAGCATAAAAATAATGTATTTTTAATGTAAATTTGAAAAATGCAGAAAAATAGAAATTAAGAAAAATGAAAGATAAACATTATGAACGTACAGTAGCTTAAGGTTCTTTCCAACCTTACTATTATCTGTAGTTTTCTTCTGGACTTTTGGTTTACAGTATCTGGTTGAATTTGGGAGGTTTTTGCTTCTTGGTTTTGTTTTAGAGACAGAGTCTTTCGTTGTCACCCAGGCTGGAGTGGTACAATCATGGCTCACTGCAACCTCAAACTGCCAGGCTCAAGAGATCCCCCTTACCTCAGTCTCCCAAGTAACTGGGACTAGGTGCACACTACCACACCTGGGTAACTTTTTATTTATTTATTTTTTAGAGATGGAGTCTGACTATGTTTCCCAGTCTGGTCTTGAACTCCTGGACTCAGCAATCCTCCTGTTTCAGCCTCCCACAGTGCTGTGATTACAGGCATGAGCCACTGGACTGGCCAAAGATATTTTTTCACATACTTGCAATTATTATGCAAGTACTTTTAGACTTTTTTCATTAGATTATATGTTTTTATGTTATTGTAAGCTATTTGTAGACACAGTTTTATTGATGATACAGTTTTCTATAAAACGGATATTACATAATCGACTTAGCTAATTTCCTGTGGTTTTAAATTTAGATTTCTTCCATTTATTAACAAACAAACAAAAAAACTCTCCAATGAACATTTATATATCACCACTTCCCCATATCTGGAATTAATTTTTTGACATACAGTCTTAGAAATGTTACTGATCAAAATTGTAATTACATTTTTAAGAATCTTCACACACATCCTGAACCCAGTGTCTAAAACATTTTTTTTTTAATTTTTAACCATTTTACAGTTTTATATCAAAGACTTCAGTGTCATGAGATTTTATCACTTTTTAAAGCTCATGTGACATCATGGTGTAGATTCAATGTGCTTTTTATTTTTTTATTTTTTTTATTTTTTTTTTGTTGAGACAGAGTCTCGCTTTGTCGCCCAGACTGGAGTGCAGTGGCCGGATGTCAGCTCACTGCAAGCTCCGCCTCCCGGGTTCACGCCATTCTCCTGCCTCAGCCTCCCGAGTAGCTGGGACTACAGGCGCCCGCCACCTCGCCCGGCTAGTTTTTTTTGTATTTTTTAGTAGAGACGGGGTTTCACCGTGTTAGCCAGGATGGTCTCGATCTCCTGACCTTGTGATCCGCCCGTCTCGGCCTCCCAAAGTGCTGGGATTATAGGCTTGAGCCACCGCGCCCGGCCTCAATGTGCTTTTTAAAATGTTGAAGTTTTATGTCTAATTTTTTAATAAGGAAAGAAGTATATGTATGTCCTTTACGTAGGGTCTGAATGTTTTCTTAAAATTGATGTGATCACTATATTAATAATAGTAAACTTTGTCATATTTGTGTGAACATTTTTCCCAAAAGATTTTGGCTTTTTCATTTTATTTGTCTGTATAATTATTTGTATTTTTTAAACAACAAAATATATTGATTGCTGTTATCACTTTTAAGCTTAGGAAATCCTTTATTTAATATTTACTTCTACTTGTCTAGTTTATTGAGTGTTCCCATTTTTAATATATATATTTGGAATATAGTTTAGGTATATGCTATAACATATAATTATACCTACTCTAACTAGCTAAATAATTATTCCAAAACAATTTACTTTTGTCCATATTGGTGTGTGGTACTTTTTTGAGTATATATTGATTTCTCATATATTATAGATTCTGTTTTGAAATTATCTGTGTTGTCTCGATCATCTATATGTCTTTGTGTATCAGTGCCAAAATATTCTATTTATTATACCTTTCTATTATATCTCAATATTTGTTAGGGTTTGCCTGCTTCATTCTTATTCTTTTCAATCATGTTTTCAATTGATCATCTTTGAGTAAGGGCACAAGTTTGACAGTCTACCCAGTCTAATATACTGGGTCTTCCACAAATTGACTATGTGATATTGAACAACTTACATACTTTATTTGGGCCTTAATTTTTCTATCTGTAAAATGGAGATGGTCATAATAATATCCATTTTATAGGTTTATTATGAAGATCATCTGATTTAATGTATTCAGTAGTCCCCGCTTATCCATGGGGAATACATTCCGAGACCCCCAGTGAATGCCTGAAACCACAGATAGTACCAAGCCCTATATATACTATGTTTTTTCCTATGTTATGTTTTTATGCCTATGATAAAGTTTAAGTTTTAAATTTGGCACAGTAAGTGATTAATAACAATAACTAGTAGTAAAATCGAGCAAATATAACAATATACTGTTCACAATTTTATGAATAGATTTGTTCTTCTCATAGATCTTGGCAACCTCAGCATACTTTTTTTTTCGTTATCAAATTGAGAACTTTCACCTTTTCACCTAAAGAAATCACTTTATGGCTGCTTTTTGGCATATTGAAATTGTTGGCAACATTTTTCTTGCCCTTTGGGGCCAGTATGAAGTAAAATAAGCTTGAACCCAAGCACTATGATACCTATACCATGACAGTCGATCTGATAACACAGACAGCTCCTAAGTGACTGTGGGTGGGTAGCTTAGACAGGGTAGATCCTCTGGACAAAGGAATGATTCTTGTCTTGTGTGGAGTGAAACAGGACTGCATGAGATTTCATCACACCACTCAGAATGGCATGTACTTTAAAACTTAGGAATTGTTTATTTCTGGAATTTTCCATTTAATATTTTTGAACTGAGGTTAATTGAAGTGTCAGAAAGCAAAATTGCAGATAAGGAGGGGCTGCTGTATGTAAATTACCTAAAGGCCGTGCTTAACATACCTTTAGTAGTTGCTGAACGCTACCTCTTACCAGAATTTGCAAATAGTGATCCTGTTGTCTCCTTTCCAATCATTATATCTCATTTCTGTGTCATGTCTTACTGCATTGTCAACAATGTCTAAAACAATATTAAATAATAATTATGGTACAAGTCCTGTTCTGGATAAGAGTAAAGTCACCATGTCTCTCCCATTGAATGCAACTGAAACACCTGGATAGAATGTATGAAACAGCTTTTCGAAGACTGAAAAGTCTTTTGGGGTAGAAGACTAGAACTCAAACTACCATCAAAATGGCAAAGAGTTTACTTTCTTTCCTCCAGTATCTCCCAGACTCAGCTCAAAAGGACGTTGGTGCCAACAGAGACACCCTAAGGAGAATCCCCTTATTTCTGACTCAAAGAGCAAAAAGAGTCTCTTAGTGCTCAGAGAAAGAATAAAACCCCCCATTTCTCTCTTTTTTCCTTTTCTCTGTTCTTTGAAGAAGGAGAACGTTCCCCTCCAATCCTTCAATCAAAGGAACTGTGCTTCTAAGAACCTGGGGCAAGTACCTGATGGTTTCATTTTCTTTCTCTCTCTCCATTTTCCTACCACTTGGACACAGACACAGTGTAATCACAAGAAATATGCCATAGCAGCAGAATAAATAAGGTCTCCGATTATTTGAAAGCCTCAGGGAATGAAAAAGGACTATGTTGCAGAGATATTGCAGAAAAGGAGGAGCATAGGAAGGCAATCACTTAAAGTTGTGTATGAACTCCCGGGCCCACCCCCAAGTTGTGTGTGCATAGTTCTGACCCTAAGCATCATTCACGCATCAGTCCTTGAGAACTGAACTATGAGAACGGCCACTGGATGAAGATCACACTGGACACAGGAAGGTGCAAACACAGGACAGACGTAAACAGCACTCCAAAAGCTTTGAAATCGTAAACAATTAAATTCACATTGGAATCACAACCCATAGATAAGGCTGGTCAGAACCAGCAGCCTGAACTCAACCAGGTCATATGTAAACACCTGCTGGCACCTTGATCTTGGGCTTCCCAACCTCCAGAACTGTGAGACATAAATTTCATTGTTTTTTTTTTTAGTGTTTTTAATTTGTTTTGTGTTTTAAATTTATTTTTCAGTCTCAATATATTACCACATTGTAAATTTTTGTTGTTTATAAGCTACCCAGTCTATGGAATTTGGTTATAGCAGCCCAAACAGGGAAAGACACCAATATATCCAAAATACTAGTTCAGCATATAATCAATATTTTTAAATGTTAATGAGATTTTTTTTTTCTTTCTATTAAGTCTTCAAAATCCAGTGTGCATTTTATACTTACAGCACAGTTCAATTCAGGCATTAGATTTTCATCACAAATACCTGATATATATTTAGATTTCATAAAATTTACAATTGAAAAAAGTGGTTTCACATACTCAAGTTGTTCCAAACATACCTACAAGTTTTCCAGTCAGTGAATCAAGTATCAATTTAAGTTCATAAACTGAGGGGACTAGGTGATGTGTTCCTGGTCTAATCGTTTGTGGCTCTACTTTTTGTTAAATTATATGATTCATTGTTCTTAAGCATTATCTTCCTATAGGTAAGATAGTGTGAAGGCAGTGTCTTGGTGTAGATAAGATGGTTTCTTTGTGTCTATAAAGATGAGAAGAGAACCCAATGGGATGCAGAATAGCTGGAGAAAGACGGAAGATGGACCTACTGGGTCCAATCCACACTATTCGAGTGATGAGTGCACTAAAATCCCAGTCACCACTATGCAATACATCCACGTAACAAAGCTGTACTTATACCCCTTGAATCTATTTAAAAAAAAAAAAAACTTTAAAAAAGGATAAAGATAGAAGATGCTAGGAACTGTTTTTAGAAAGACAGATAAGAGGAAAGAGAGTTGCTGTCAACCTTGAACACTGTCAAGAATTTGAGAAGGATAAACCAGCCTGGCCTCCCTCGGTGTCATGTGACCAAGAACTGTTACTGAGAAACATCACTGTTGTCCCTGTAGGTTTAATATAAAAAGTGACTGAAAGACCAGATCTGAGTACAGTTCTTGATACTGAAAGACACGCAGATATATCAGGAAGAGGAAAGGAATTTATTACCAGTGTCAAAGACCAAGACTGCAATAATCCACAGCAGGGGGAAAAACATTAATCCATACCATGCTGAAATTGTTTTCTTATACCCTTAAAAAACAGAAGGGCAGAGCGGACAAATAGCAGTGAGCAATTTACTGGTTGTCTCAGGTAGATTCTTTAAGGTTACAAGGAGCAGAGAGATGTGTAGTTTACCTTCGTTGAAGAAAGTTTAAAGTTAAATAGAGAAAAGAGGAGGGACATGTCTCCATTTCTGCATAGAAATCTCATGGAACAGGAAAGCCATTGAGGATGCAGCTGTAATTCCAGAGACCCTCTGGACACACAGGTGCAGTCATCCACTCAAGTCGTTATCCACTCATCAAGCTGTATACATTTCTTCTTCTATTTTTTTTTTTTTTTTTTGATACAGAGTCTTGCTCCATTGTCCAGGCTAGAGTGGCAAGATCTCGGCTCACTGTAACCTCTGCCTCCCAGGTTCAAGCGATTCTTCTGCCTCAGCCTCCTGAGTAGCTAGGATTACAGGCATGTGCCACCACACCCAGCTAATTTTGTGTTTTTAGTAAAGACGGGGTTTCACCATGTTGGCCAGGCTGGTCTTGAACTCCTGACCTCAGGTGATCTGCCCACCTCGGCTTCCCAAAGTGCTGAGATTACAGGCATGAGCCACAAGGCCCGGCCTAGTATCCATTTTTTCTAAACCTGTGCCCCACCATTTTGGGGCTAAGCTACATTCTGCTTCTGCTTCTACTTATTTGTGCTACTATAACTTACTATCTAGCTAATCTGCCCAGTGTATCCCATATTCAGTCTCACTAAAAACCAGGGTGTGATTGGTTTTACTGGTCACCACTGAGACAGGGCAGCCTTACTGACATATCTGGCCTCCCCCTCTGCTAGCAGCAAACCTTTTGATTGGGAGCTCATTCTTGATAAAAAATGAAACAAAACAAAACAAAACAACAGTTCTGACCAGGACAGCAGGATCATATGGTGCCAGGCATCTGACCTAGAGATTCATCAGTTTTATCAGAAGGGAGTTGTGGGCATGGCAGACACTCAATGAATCATGGACTTCTCAGCTGATTTAGGGTCAAGTCTGTAACTCAATTCTGTAAAAATGAATGTGCATGTTTATTATCTACAGTATTAGACTGGACTTAAATCTACCTAATCTAGATAGAAAAGTGAGAGGGAAAAAAACCCCAGTAATAAATAGGATAAATAGAATTAAGTTGATCAAAAAGTTTTCTTACAAGAAGGATTTTGTGTTTATTCATACATTCATTCCAATCTTAAAAGCATTTTTCAATATTCAATGAGGGGCTACCTTTTCAATGTTTGATTCTCATTTTAAATTATCTAAAACACATTAGCAATTGAGAAGCTTTTCATTGATTAACATTTGGAAACTGAGCAAAAGAATATTTAGATATTATCTTGTAGAGCAAAGGGCAGAGGGAAATAGAAGAGCAGATACTGAGCAAAAATTAATGTAGAGTGAACTCTGCTAAGGGAAGAAGGGATGCACGTTTTAAAATGTATTTATAAGGCACACACATCTGCTTTGCCCTCATGCTTTCATGGTTGATTGCAAAGACAAGAGGGGTATTATTGACTTATTATATTATTATTGACTATTATTGACTTAATTTCGTGATTTCTGCAAATTCCCAAAGGGAAAGCAATCTAACATAACTAATTTTTTAAAGAAATTAGAGAATCCTGCTATAAGGACCACCGACTTGAAGCAGGATACGCAATCAGTACCTTTGCTGAACAGATAGGAAGGAGATGATACATTTTTAAAACATGCCTTTTTATAGATCTGAATTTGAAATGGCAGGATCTGGAGTACAATGGCAGGTCGAATATCTTTGGGACAATTTCCTACGCTCCTGCTATTTTTAGGCGTTTTACCCTGGCTTCTTCCTTAAGTCCCCCTAGCCTGCCTTTTATTGTTCTCCAAGTTACTCAGTATCTCTGCTTTTCTCCTGTTAGCCCCACCTCTCTCCCTCCCCTCACATTCTTGATAAGTTGTATATCCTGCTTCTCTGTCCAGTTTTCCAATCCTAGACAAAGAGTTATTTACAACTGCCAAATGGTCACAATGGTTTTGTAAACAGGGCATTTATTTGAGTTAATGATTATCATCTTATTTGGGTTTTCATTATAGATCAAAGAACACTTTGGAATTTGATTTATGATGAGATTGAAATTCTTAGAGGTCCTGGTTTGGGGTTGCATAGAGAGGAGAATGCAAACAAAGTCTTCCTCGACAGGGGCCGGCTCTTACAAGACACCGCCTCTGTGGTTCATACTTGTTATACCTCTGACCTGTTTCCCGCGGTCACACAAATAGGTCTTGAATTGCTCGAAAATCGGGATAACAATTTTAAGCAATCTGGTCATGGACAACTTGTTCTTTTCCTTCTTGTCTGTTTCACTCTGACTTGGAGACGCTGCTCACAAACACATCCAGGTGTTGATTATTGGAGATTAGTCAGAAGCTTAAATTATAACTAAGCATTGTATGCACCTGTGCATTTGGACCTCTTACAAGAGCTAGTCTGGTAGTTAATTGTTATCAAAGAATCATATAAATCAAACTTCAAGAAAGTCAAAGCCAGAAAATGAGTGTTTACTGAGCGTATCAGTCAGGGTTCTCGAAAGGGACAGAACTAATAGGATAGATGTATATCTGAAGGGAAGTTTGTTATGGAGTATTGATGCACAGGATCACAAGGTGAAGTCCCACAACAGGCCATCTCCAAGCTGAGGAGCAGAGAAGCCAGTCTGAGTCCCAAAACCTGAAAAGTAGGGAAGCTGACAGTGCAGCCTTCAGTCTGTGGCCGAAGGCCCAAGAGCCCCTGGGAAACCACTGGTGTTAAGTCCAAGAGTCCAAAAGCTGAAAAATTTGGAGTCTGATGTTTGAGGGCAGGAAGCATCGAGCACGGAAGAAAGACGAAGGCCAGAAGACTCAACAGTTCTATGCTCTTCTGCCTGCTTTATTCTAGCCATGCTGCTAGCTGATTAGATGGTGCCCACCCAGGTTGAGGGTGGGTCTGCCTCTCCCAAGTCCACTGACTCAAATGTTAATCTCCTTTGGCAACACCCTCACAGACACACCCAGGAACAATACTTTGCATCCTTCAATCCAGTCAAGTTGACACTCAATATTAACCGTCACACTGAGTAACCAGCCAACTAATTTCATTTTGGCTTTGTAAGAAACTTCACATGTACCTGATAAAAGGGAAAAAAGAAGCTACTTGTAGTAAGGATCAACTGCTTCATATTGAATTAATCACATTTGCTCAGAAAGATACAAAAGGGTTACATAAATAATCTCCTTGCATGCTTTTCTTTGTATTTTTTTAGTTTCCCTCAAAGCATTTGGTCACCTGAAGAACCTTCAGAAGTTGCCCATTCTAAGTTTTTAAGTCATATGAAGTATATGAAGAAATATTCTCTTGATAAAGTTATTTTTGTTATTTAATATCTGGAAGAGAATCCAGGCACCAGAGCTATCAACTTGATCTGTAGAGAAACTGAGTCCTTAATTGGACACAATTTAATTATCATCAAGCATTCGTTAAGACCCTGATTGAAATGTCCAACAAGCCAGCCTGGGCAACATGGTGAAACCCTAGCTCTATAAAAAACACCAAAATTAGCCAGGTATGGTGGAACGCGCCTGTAGTCCCAGCTCAGGAGAGGGAAGTGGGAGGTTCACTTGAGCCCAGAAGGTCAAGGCTGCAGTGAGCGGTGATCGCACCACTGCACACGAGCCGAAACGACACAGAGAGACCTTGTCTTGAAAAGAAAAAAAGAAATGTCCAAGGAGAATGCAATAGGCTCACCCGTTGTCTGCTGTACTGATGGAAGGAGACAGGCTAGGACAATCCAGCTTTCCACCTCCCAAATGTCCTTCTACCCCATCTCCCAAAAATGGAGAGACAAAGCAGTCACAAAACCAAAGAGAAAAGGAAAGTCAAAAAGAAAGTCAAAGAGAAAGTGTCTTGGAAAATATTTGGTGCTTCCAGAGGGATTTGAGCGTTGCTCCTATCTTCAACATCATGCTCTGTCACTCGCACATTTCAGTGTTCCTAAGAATCACTTAGGGAACATGTTTTTGTTTTTGTTTTTGTTTAAAAAGAAAAAAAAAAAAAAGTGGCCGGGCGCGGTGGCTCATGCCTGTAATCCCAGTGCTTTGGGAGGCCAAGGCAGGCGGATCACGAGGTCAGGAGATCGAGACCATCCTGGGGAACACGGTGAAACCCCGTCTCTACTGAAAATACAAAAAAATTAGCCGGGCGTGGTGACGGGCACCTGTAGTCCCAGCTTCTAGGGAGGCTGAGGCAGGAGAATGGCGTTAACCCGGGAGGTGGCGGAGCTTGCAGTGGGCGGAGCTTGCAGTGAGTGGAGATCGCGCCACTGCACTCCAGCCTGGGCGACAGAGACTCCGTCTCAACAACAACAACAACAAAAAAAGTTCCCAGAGATTCTGATTCCAATTCAAAATTCAAATGATTTGGTGAGGCCCCAGGATTTGCAGTTTTAATTACCCTTTCTCTGTGAATCTGGAATGCTGTGGGTAATAGCTTCTGCTGGTTGATAAATACAGAACGCATTGCTCTTTTCTACCATGTTTTCATTGCAGACATCAAAGAAGTCCTCTTATTTTCTTTTGACAGTTTGAAAATGTAATATTTTTATTTTTGCAGTTCAGTGGGGACAAGGGAGAGTGAAGAGTAGATTCTCTTTATTTCCCTAAACACGTTTTGTTTCATAGGAAAAGAAAAACTCTTTAAAGTGATCTATATTGTCAACGCTTAGAGAGCCCCTCCTAACCTTGAAAGCACCACTTTGAGAATTCTTTGAAGAAGCCAGTTAATATATCTGAGTTTTAGAGAGTAGATTGTCCAACAGATGTGCTATGTCTAAATTGTGGTAAAACAGCCACAATGTCAGAAATGTGTGCTGAGTAAAATCATTTAGTAATTTGAAAAATGAACTTTTGGCCAGGCACGGTGGCTCATGCCTGTAATCCCAACACTTTGGGAGGCTGAGGCGGGCTAATCATCTGAGGTCAGGAGTTTGAGACCAGCCTGGTCAACATGACAAAACCCCATCTCCACTAAATATACAAAATTTAGCCAGGCGTGATGGCACGTGCTTGTAATCCCAGCTACTCAGGAGGCTGAGGCAGGAGAATCGCTTGAACCTGGGAGGCAGAGGTTGCAGTGAGCCAAGATCATTCCACTGCACTCCAGCCTGGGCAACAAAGTGATATTCTGTCTCAAAAAAAAAAAAAAAAAGAAAAGAAAAGAAAAAGAAAAAGAAAAAGAAAAGAAAAATGAACTTTCTACTCTGTACCTAGATTCACATTTTCAATTATGTACTTTAGAAAATTCAAAATAAAAGCTATTATACTTAGTGCATGTATTATCAGATCACTGCTTTTTAAAATATAAGGTTAGAATTTTGTTTTAAGTATGGTCACTTTTGAGCATACAAGTCCAAAAGAGGCAAACGGTTTTTTTCTCCTGTTTTCTAAAAATAGGTTGCCTTTGAATAAAAGCCATATATGGATATTTATCCCTAAAGGAGACTTTTTTTTTTCTTGGTTTTAAATTACTGAAACTATTTTGCATTCTTAAGTACTGCATTCATTACTATGAATAGATTTAAAATTTTTCTTGCACAAATTGAACTGAGTTTTATAGAACACTTATGTAGTATTATGTAGAAGAATTGCTACTTCTGATGCTTATCTTTTACATGTAAATAGAAAGATACAGTTTTGTAAAGCTAAAAAAAAAAAAAAAAAAAAAAAACCTAAAGTTAAGCCTAGTAGTTTTTTTCCATTTACTTATTATTGATATGGTTTGAATGTTTGTTCCCTCCAAATCTCATATTGAAATGTAGCCCCCAATGTTGGAGGTGGGGCCTGGTGTTTGGGTCATGAGGGTGGATCCCTCATGAATGGTTTGGCGCTATTTCCGTGGTAATGATTGATTGAGTTCTCACTGTAAGTTCCTGCAAGAGTTGGTTGTTCAAGGGAGCTTGACACTGCCCCCTCACTCTCTTCTTGCTCCCTCTCTCGTCATGTGATATGCCGGCTTCCCCTGTGCCTTCCACCTTGATTGTAAGCTTCCTGAGGCCTCACAAGAAGCTGGACAGATACTGGTGCCATGCTTGTACAGCTTGCAGAACCATGACCCAAATAAGCCCTCTGTTTTTTTTACAAATTACCCAGTCTCAAGTATTCCTTTATAGCAATGCAAAATGGACTAACACACATCTTTAATTGTTTCGGGGAAAGATAGATGTATATTATTTTTTAATCTGAATATATGTTTCTGTTTCTATACAGTATTCATTCCTGACCCTCAGATCTTAATCCATGTTACATATCTTAAAATGATATGGAAACTTCTGTAAGTTTTTTACTCTTTGTTGACAACAGATAAGCTCATTCTGTGTTGAGATGAGAATCTTGGTGTTGGCCTGGCCTCTGCTTACTTCTCGATATCCCACTCCCTATGAAATCATAGTTAAAGTTTCCTGAATTTTACAGAAATATGATGTGAATTATTTGATAGAACTGACAGTTTATAAAAGAGTATAATATTAACAATTTTTTTTCCTCCTCAAGAACAGTATTTTTTTTTTTAAGGCAGAATCTCACTCTGTCACCCAGGCCGGAATGCAGTGGCACGATCTCTGCTCACTGTAACCTCTGCCTCCTGGGTTTAAGCAATTCTCCTGCCTCAGCCTCCCAAGTAGCTGGGATTACAGGTGTTTGCCACCATGCCCGGCTAATTTTTTTTGTACTTTCAGTAGAGACGGGTTTCACCCACGTTGACCAGGCTGGTCTTGAACTCCTGACCTCAAGGGATTCACCCACCTCAGCCTCCCAAAGTGTTGGGATTACAGGCTTGAGTTTCCATGCCTGGCCCTATTTTATTTTTTAATGTAAGAAAATAGAGGCAGCTTGTTCATAAACAAACACTGAATGTTGTTTGTATGCATCTGAAGTGTCTAGAAATAAGAAAAAAATTTTAGACAAATTTTTATTTTTAATAAAACTAAAAATGGGAGAAGGATGAAGAGAAGTTAAGGGGTGCACAAATGCAGTTAGCTAGAAGGAATAAGATCTAGTAATAGTACAGAAGAGAAGTTATAGTAAATAATTTATGTATATTTCAAAATCGCTAGAAGAAATATTTGTGATGTTCCCAACACAAAAGAGATAAATACTTGAGGTGATGCATATCCCAGTTACCCTGATTTAGTCCTTACACATTGTATACATATATCAAAACATCACAATACCCCAAAATAAGTGCAACTATTATATAGCAAGGTTTTTTCTTTTAAAAAAGAAGCAGTAAGAACCAGAAGATAATAAAATGATATAAAATTGTGCCAGATGTGAAAGGAAAAACAATAAAGCTTAAAACAGAACTAAAAGATGTTCTGTATTTTTCTTTTTTCTTTTTCTTTTTTTGAGACGGAGTTAAACTTTTGTTGCCCAGGCTGGAGTGCAATGGTGTGATCTCAGCTCACTGCAACCTCTGCCTCCTGGGTTCAAGTGATTCTCCTGCCTCAGCCTCCCGAGTAGCTGGAAATACAGGCGCACGCCACCATGCCTGCATAATTTTGTATTTTTAGTAGAGATGGGTTTTCACCATGTTGGCCAGGCTGGTCTTGAACTCCTGACCTCATGATCCGCTCACCTCCACCTCCTAAAGTGCTGGGATTACAGGTGTGAGGCACTCTACCTGGCTTGTTAGAAGGCAGTAAGACCTTGTCACCAGTGCGTCCATATTTAAAAAGAGGCCCATCATTGAGAATCCGTTTAAGAGAATGATCATCTTACCTTCATACCTCCAGAGACTGGTCTGATTCTGTCTCACTGTGGAGTGTTGGCCGTACCAGAGAAGGTCTGCAGGAGCAGAAGGGTTTGTTTTGAAGCCATCCTGGAGGAGTCCTGATTTCCAAGCCTACCATTCCCTCCCTCCCTTCTATTATTTCAATTGTCCCGATAGAGTTTAAGTATTAGAGCTCTCACTTGTCAAACCAGAAATCAAAATAAATTGGCTTGGAGAAGCAGGTTATAGATAATCAATTGGATATGCAGTAAAATAGCCAAGGACACATCAGCATCAGGCATGGCTGTTTCCGGGATCCCTGAAGTCCTCATTAGGAATCTCCCCTCCTCCCGCCATCTCTAGCTTCTGTGTGGCTTCATTCTCAGTAGCTGAATTATCTGACAGAGCTGAAGTTCATTAAAGAGCATAATTTTCCCATGACAGTCTCGACCACTGGAACTGAAGAGGGTTAGTTATCCTTCTCCAGGGGGTACTGAGGCAACATGCTCCTGGATGTCATTCTTGAAAATTCCAGTTCACACCTGAAATGGAAGGGCATGTTATCCAAAGTGGCCAGGAGTAGGATACGCCTGAGAGTGAGACTTAGGGGCCTAGAGAAGCTGAAA
Organism: Mandrillus leucophaeus; assembly: GCF_000951045.1. Classification (NCBI taxonomy): domain Eukaryota; kingdom Metazoa; phylum Chordata; class Mammalia; order Primates; family Cercopithecidae; genus Mandrillus; species Mandrillus leucophaeus. The sequence continues at coordinate 591,896 of NW_012104187.1, read as the reverse complement.
TCTGACTCGCGTTCTGGGAGACAAAGCTGGAGGAACAGAGGCCAGGTGTGCTAGGAGCTGAGCAGGGAAGGATGGTAGAGTCAGGGGTGGGAGGCGCATCTGAGCCAATTGCTGCGAGTTAAGTATAGGAATGTGCGCTTCTCCTATTGTTCATTTACTTTTTGGTTGTGGAAGGTTGGAGAAGAACTTATTAAAGCCAGATATCACATGCTTCATTTCATAGTAGTTGGGCTGCTTGGACTGAATTTCACATATTTTATCTTATTGAATCTTTATTTTAAAGATTTAGAGTTAGCCACTGTCATGATTAAGGATAAGGAGACTGAGGCATTAAGAGACTAAGAAACTAACCCACGGGCTCTTATGCTGGGCAGGCAAAGAATCTGACCAGAGGAGAGATTTTCCTGGAGTTCATTCATTGAATATCTATCATGCATCGGACATGGTTCAAGGTTCTATGACAGGCACTGGAAGAAGGATGTTCCAGCCACACCACACACGGTGTTGTAGTCTAGGTGTGTGTGCTTCAGAGTTGATTTGTAAGAATTCAGAAGGACCTGAGGTCTCTCTGGAGAAAGAATGCTCTCTTAGCTCAAGAAAGTGTTGGCCATCTTCCTCCCTGCTGAAATCCCTCCCGGAATTGTGCTGAGTGTTAACATGGAAGTCCCCTTGCTAGATGCACCACTGGCTCTTCGTGTTACTTTATTAGAGAATTGTAGCCTTTTACAGCTACATAGACTTAGGGGGAGGATTTAACCAATCCCCTCATTTTACAGTTTAGAGAACTGAGGGCCAGACGGGATGAGTGGTTTACCCAAAATCACACAGCTGGTTAGGATAGAGCTATGATATTAATCTCATCTAATTCCAAATCCTATCTATGCTCTATCCACACTCTTCCCAACTATTTAGGTTTCATGTTTGAATATCCAAAGGTAAGTTTCTTGCTGTTAACCAGGGTAGTTAAGTTTTGTGACCATAGGTCAGACCTAACTAACATTCTAGTTTCCCTTCCCTGCTCCCTCCCTCCCTGCATGGCTCTCTCCTTCTTTTTAGCCTCCACTATCTTAAGAATGCTTTGGTTCTTAGATATGGGCAATAACCTCTCTCTTTTTCTGTAGCTCAGCATTTAGTATTCATGCAGCGAGCGTATGATTTTTTCCTGATGTGGTTTTATGTATTTTAAACTCCGGTTTGACTAGTCTACATTTGCTGTAAATGCCCAGATTGCAAATGGTAGCAACGTGCTATAAAAATAAAATGTTCTTATTGTAGTAAATATCCACAGATACAGAATGAGCGCCTGTTTCATCTCCATTTCCTTTCCTTCTCATTTACTGGCTAAGTACTTAGCCTTTTAAAAACCTTTCCGTGCGAATCAGTATGTAAAATATTTGTTATGTGTCCAAACTGAAAGTTAATGAATTACAAAATATTCTTACTTTGTGAAATAGCATTTTATCTCTTTATGCATGAAGTACACAGAAAGAGGCAGTGGCTTTAAGTGTGATGATGGTCTTGACAAAGCAGAGATTATGCTACTTCTGTGAGATTTCTAAATCTCCCTCTATATCCAGTAATTCTCTCTTTGGACTAAATAGGGCAGAACATATTACATCTTTTCTATCCATTGTCTAACACTTAAATAAACTTTACTATCTTGTACTTTCTGTTCCCTTAAAAAAAATAAAACTCTTTGTAAAGAAAGATTGTGCTGATTTATTTTAAAAGCAACACTAAATCTTTCACTATAAAGGGAAAACTCTAAGGTTGAATTTTTTTTCTTACTAAAAACAATCTGCTCCTAGATATGGTGGAATGCTAGCTTTAATAAGGAATACATAAGTCTCAAATGACTAATATAGAAGAGCAACAAAATCCACTCATTCTGAAGTTAAGAAGAAATGTAATAACAGTCTTGTATGCAACAAAATCCTAGAAAGTCTACAAGAAGAACCTATTCAGAACAGTGCCTGCTGGGTACAAATCCTCTGTTCTCCAGCTTTAGAGCCTGCTGTCAAATTCATGAACTACTAGCCTTAGGTCAGTTTGCCCATCACAGGACTTCTATCCTTTTTACCATGAAGTCTGACTGTGGGGTTGTCTGTTTCGCTCCTGGGTTGATTGGCTGCAGCTGGTCTTGGAAGCAAACATCCCTTCCTATAACATTAAGGGTTGCAAATTCCTACACCCTAGGATTCACCAACAGCTGAGACAGCAGCCGGGAAGGGTTAGTTTATACTTTTGAGGGTAAGAACACCACTTGTGGTTATGTCTGTCTGGAATCTTATTCTGTGTTTTCGAGAGACATTTAACTCTAAACATTGGAAGTAATAAAAACATGTTCTGTGGTTACATGGTACCATATGTCTTTCAGAAGGCACTTGGAGCTTTACACATTTGATCTAATTCATTTTTATTTCACCTTGGTTTTAAGAAGGTACCTTGTGTAACTTCGTTCTTAATAACGTACACATACACATAATTTATGGAGAGCCGGACACTGAGCCACTAAGGTTTTAAGTAGCCTATTACAATCCAGTCAAGGCTGAGAGTTGAATGAATTCCACTGACCTGTATATTGTTCTGAAACTTCTGTTATCTCTTTGCTAGATCACTGCCTTCTCATTAAATGCATTGTTATTGAATTACGGTAATAGAAGTTTCAGGACTTTGAAAGCAGTTAGCCTATGTGTCACTGCTGGGCCAGTGACTTCTTAGTTTGTGATATATGGCTTCCCAATCAAAGCCTTAGTTTGTTCATCTTTTTGGTATTTTTTAAAAAAGATAATTCGCCCGGGTTTATGCCTGTAATCTCAGCACTTTGGGAGGGTGAGGCAGGAGGATCACTTGAGCCCAGGAGTTCACAACCAGTCTGGTCAACAGAGTAAGACTCTGTCTCTACAAAAAATAAAAAATAAAAAATTAGCCAGACATGGTGACACATGCCTGTGTCCCAGCTTCTCAGGAGGCTGAGGTATGAGGATGGCTTGAGCCTGGGATTTCGAGGCTGCAATGAGCTGTGATCACGCTGCTGCACTCCAGCCTAACTGACAGAGTGAGACTCTGTCTAAAAGAAAATACAAATAATAGGCCGGGCGTGGTGGCTCATGCCTGTAATCCCAGCACTTTGGGAGGCTGAGACAGGTGGATCACGAGGTCAAGAAATCGAGACCATCCTAGCTAGCATGGTGAAACCCCGTCTCTACTAAAAATACAAAAAATTAGCCGGGCGTGTTGGTGGGTACCTGTAGTCCCAGCTACTCAGGAGGCTGAGGCAGGGAATGGCGTGAACCAGGAGGCAGAGCTTGCAGTGAGCCAAGATCGCGCCACTGCACTCCAGCCTGGGGGACAGAGCAAGACTCCTTTTAAAAATAAAAAATAAATAAAAATAATAATAATTATGAAAAGGATAATCTCTACTTCCTGACTTATTGGAAGGATTAAATATGATAATATAAAAGCACTTAGTGTATTGTGTGATGCTGCGTACATGAAGTACCTGGAGTAGCCAAATTCATACAGATAGAAAGTAGAGGGGAGAGGCCGGGCATGGTGACTCACACCTGTAATCCCAGCACTTTGGGAGGCCGAGGCAAGTGGATCACCTGAGGTCAGGAGTTTGAGACCATCCTGATCAACATGGTGAAATCCCGTTTCTACTAAAAAAATACAAAAATTAGCTGGGTATGATTGTGTGTGCCTGTAGTCCCAGTTACTTGGGAGGCTGAGGCAGGAGAATTCCTTTAACCTGGGAGGCAGAGGTTGCAGTGAGCTGAGATTGTGCCACTGCACTCCAGCCTGGGCAACAGAGTGAGACTCCATGTCAAAAAAAAAAAAAAAGGAAAGTAGAGGGGTGGTAGCCAGGTGTCTGGGGAAAAGGGAATGGGGAGTTAGTGTTTAATGCATAAGGAGTTCCAGTGTTGCAAGATAAAAAGAGTTCTGTAGATGGGTGATGGTGATGGTTGCAGATCAGGGTGAAAGTACTTAATGCCACTGCACTGTACGCTTAAAAATGATTACGATGATAAATGTTATGGTAAGTGTATTTTACCACAATAATTTTTTTAAAACACTTAGTGCACTCCCAAACAATTCCTGTTAACCTGCTCCTGCCTCCTTTCCTAATCTTCCTTTTTGCCCTTGACAAATGGCTGTCAGTAATTGGAGATAGGATCAGGGGTTATCTGAAACTCTCTGAGCTGGGCAACTTGGATAGATCCACAGAACCCTAGTTAGTGGTGCTGGATCCACAGTTTCGAAATGACGAGTACTTAGAGAACATCTAAGTTCCACATATTCGTATTATACACAAGAAAACTGAGGTCTGGAGGAATTGAATGATTTGCCTAAAATGACACAGCAAATCAATGGCAGAGCTGGAACCAAGACCCAAGGTTACTAATTTTGAGTCCAATTTGCTTCTCAAAAACTGTTGGGGGCTGGGCGCGGTGGCTCACGCCTATAATCCCAGCACTTTGGGAGGCCGAGGTGGGCGGATCACCTGAGGTCAGGAGTTCAAGACCAGCCTGGCTAACATGACGAAACCCTGTCTCTACTAAAAAATACAAAAATTAGCTGGGCTCGGTTTTGGGCACCTGTAATCCCAGCTACTCTGGAGGCTGAGGCAGGGAGAATTGTTTGAACATGGGAGGTGGAAGTTGCAGTGAACCAAGATCAAGCCACTGCACGCTAACCTGGGCGATACAGTGAGACTCTGTCTTGGGAAAAAAAAAAAAAAATGTTGGGTTTGCAACTATCTCTGGGCAACATTTGGGCCACTGTGTGACCTGAAGTTGAGCTAAGAGTTTTCTTTATTCTGATTAGATAACTTTAGAGACTGGGAAATAAAATATTCCCTTGACAAGCAGTTGTTTGAAATAGCTTATTTGAAGTATAAATGCACACATTTATACCTTTAGTAACTGCACGCATTTAAATTTTCCCATTTGATAAACCTCAACATATGTATATACCATGAAACTATCACCACAGTCAAAATAATGACAAATCCATCACCAATTTTTAATGTTTTTCTCCCTCATACCTCATCACCAGGCCATCAGCCGATCTGTGTTCTGTCACTAGAAATTAGCTTGCATTTTCTAGAGTAAATGGTATCATACATTCTCCATTTTTGTCTCCCTTTTTCAACCAGCATAATTACTTTGAGATTCATCTATATTTTTGCGTGTATCAATAATTCATTTATTATTTACTGTTGAGTGGTAGCCTATTATTTGGATATGCCATGATCTGTTTATCTATTTAACTGTTGATGTATATTTGGTTTGCTTCCAGTTTGGGGCTATTGCAAATAAAGCCAACATGAACATTCACATAAAGTTTCTGTATGGAGATAGAATTCTATATTAACCATGTGTTTCTGATATTTTGACATTTGAAACCTTACTGATCTTAGAGACACTGCCTCTCCCAGGGTAAACTAGTTCCTAAAGGTAACAAGACTTACCTGCCAACATCACTTTTATTTGTAAACTAACCAATCCAGAGCCCGGAATCCCCCACTACTCTTTGATCAGACTCTTACACTCTGGGCCACTATCCACCTGCCCTATCATCCCAGGGCTGAGTACCAGAAAACTTGGGGCAATCTGTACACCCTGGAGCTGGTTGAAACTATTCAAACTAGCCAGTCCTAAGCTCATTTATTCTTCTTATCCTGCCTCACACATTCCTTCCTGCAGAAACCACATAAAGGCTCATGTTTTCCCCGGCTCTCTTTACTCGGGACTGACCTGGTGCTTGCTCATATGGCCTCTTTGTGTGCCATGCCTCCCATTTCTAGAGAACTGTGAGTAAAATGACTTCCTTCACAGGTATCTCTTAATGTGCCTGATTAAAGCACATCTCAAGTACACTTTTAAGTACTCATTTTTCTTGAATAAATCCTAGGAGTGGAATTGCTGCATCATATAGTAAGTATGTGTTTCAGTTTTTAAGAAACTACCAAACTGTTGTCCACAGTGCTTGTCCATTTCACATTCTTAGCAATAGCATGTGAAAGTACCAGTTGTTCCACTTCCTTACCACCCTTTGATATGACTGGTCTTTTTAATTTTAGCCATTCTAAGAGCTACAGTCTCATTAATTTGCATGCCCTTGATGAACAATTTTGTTGAATATATTTTGTGTGCTAATTTACCATCCTTTTATCTTTCAGATGTATCCATAGAAACCCCTTGTATACTTCTTTATTGGGTTGTTTGTTTTCTTATTGTTGAAATTTGAAAGTTCTTTCCATATTCTAGATACAAGTCCTTTATCAGATGTGTGTTTTGCAAAGAATTTCCCCCAGTCTCTGGCTTGTCTTCTTGTTCTCTTAACAGTGTCTTTTGGAGAGCAGAAGTTTTACATTTTGATGAAGCCAATTTGTTCTTTTATGGATTTTGGTTTTGGCATCATATCTAGGAAATCTTTCCTTGACCCAAGGTCACAAAGATTTTCTCCCCTGTTTTCTTCTAGTATACCTGGGATTTGTACAAATACATCTGAAAGAAGATACAAGGATGGCAAATTAGCACACGAAAAAATGTTCAACATAATTGTTTTTTAAGGGAATGCAAATTAATGAGATTATAACTCTTAGTATGGCTAAAATTAAAAAGACTGACTGTACCAAGTATTGGTGAGGAAGTGGAGCAACTGGTACTCTCATATGCTATTTCTAAGAATATAAAATAGAAGTTGCTGACACAATGGCAGCCTTTGCCATGGAACTCCAGGTGCCCATGTTAGGATCTGAACCAATGATGCTGGCTTCATCTCCAAAGCCAGGCGTTAATGCCCCGTTCTTACCTGGATTTTGAATGTGGGATCTGCCAGCTCTGGTGACTCCGCAACCTCAATGAATTAGTGGCCCTTTGGTAGGAGTAGTGTAATTGAGATCACCTTTACTTGAATGTGGGTGACCACCACAACCAGTTGTACCAGCTCATAACGATCAAAGTGGTGCTCCATCAGTTAGAAGTATGTATGATGACATTTCTAGCCCAGGACTTGGATCAACACCTTTAACTTCAATAAGACAGCCAAACATTTCATAATGCAGAGTCCTCTTGCTGGAGTTACATCTACTCCTGGAACAGGGCAAAGTATGTTTAGTCCGGCAAATATCGGTAAGCCATGAAAGATGACATTATCTCCTGCCCAGTTGGATCTTTTTTATACTCAAGGAGATCTTTGACTTCAGAAGATCACCTTGATGACACTTAGGTGACTGTGTTTGGGTTTCCTCAAGCCTCTGCTTCCTACATATTATTATCATTTGCACAGTATGGGAATATCTGAAAAAGTGTGATGTCTAACACAGGAAATTGAATGTATATTCGTTATCAGTCTAAACTGCAGGCTCAGAAAGCCTTAACCAAAGATGGGAGGATTTTTGGAGAATCCATCATGATTGGTGTAAAACCATGTATTGACCAAAGTGTAATGGGAAGCAGTGACAGACGTGCTTTATCATCTCCATCTTTAGCCTTTACACCACCAATCAAAACTCTAGGTACACCAACACAACCTGGAAGTACTCCTAGATTTCTGCCATGAGACCTCTTGCTACAGCATACAAAGCTACTAGTGATTATCAGGTTATTTCTGACAGATGAAAATCTTGTATCCAAAGCAATGGAGTACATGTTTGGCTGGTAGTAGAAGACCAAGAGGGAGGTTACTACACTAAAACAGAGTTAGCAGAGTGCTGCTGGTTCCTTCGGTTAGTTATATAACTATTTCTGCAGTATTGGATAGTTATCTCATACTTCTTTTAGATAAAAGCCTTTTTCATTAAGGATACAGCCTATTTGTAGCTCACACTTTAAAAGATGCTTCAGATACATTTTGAAGAAAACTAAAAATCCCTGTAAATAGGATTTTGTGCTTTCTGTAACAGTGCGTGCTTCAACACAGAAAACTCAGCACTGATTATTGTAAATTAAATAACTGACATTGTGCTGAGACTTCACAGTCTTCATGAGAAGGTGGGGATGAATTTCATGAAGGGGGACTATAGTTATTTCTACCAAGACACAAAGATTAGAATTAGCAATTTGAATTATGGTGTTCTAATTTGGATAGTATTTAATATTTTCATTATCCTTGTTTGTATATGTCCTGTCACAGAGTGTCCTCTTGGTGTATTCTAAAACCAACATTCTTTTAAAAAAAACCTACTACTAAAGTTTTTTGATAATAAACATTGTCAAGGATTTAAAAAACAATATAAAATAGGACACTTTGCACAACAGTTTGGTAGTTTCTTAAAAATTTAAAGACATATGATCCAGCAATTCCACTCCTAGGATTCACTTAAGAAAAATGAGTATATAAAAATATACCTGGGATTTGTTTTAATAGCTTTGAAGTTTTAGGTTTTACATTTAGGTCTATGATATATATATAGTATTAGGGTTTTTAATCTGGTACAAGATACCCATTGAAGTGTGTTTCCTTCTTTGATATCTAACTGTTCTAGAACTACTTGTTGAAATGCTTATTTTTTCCCCATAGAATTACCTTTGTATCTTTGTCAAAAATCAGTTGCCTATATAATATTAGTGTGGGTATGTTTCTGGATTCTCTAGTCTGTCCCATTGATCTATTTGCCCATCTTTTCTCTGTTAATTCCATACGGTCTAGATTACTATAAAAGCATAAGGCATGATATCAGATAGTGTTAGTTCTCTAACTTCGCTCTTCTTTTTCAAAATTGTTGTGGCTATTCTAGGTTCTCTCCAATTAATGAGCATTTTAATATCATTTAACAAGCATTTAGTAATATCTTGTCAATTTCTACCAAAAAACCTTCTGGAATGTTTATAGGAATATAACAATTTAGGCAAAAATGATATTTTAGCAATATTAACTTTTCCAACCTAAGAATGTGGCATATATCTCCCCATTTATTTAGGACTTCTTTAACTTTTTCAGCCATGTTTTATACCGTCGGTGTACCCATAGTACACATTTTTTGTGAAATTTATCCTTAAGTATTTCAAGTTTTGGATGCTATATGAATGGTATTTTTTTCTTAATTTCAATTTTCAATTGGAAAAAAACCTTGTTACTTCAAACTTGAGTGCTGTGTTTCCATAGAGAACAGGAAAACAATAGTTTCCCTGTTCTGTTTTGGCTCCTATCTCTCTAAAAAAGTTCTACAAATGGATTTTCCTTTCAGCCTTTCAAACTAAATGCCAGGAGTCCTATAATGAGGATGAAAGTGTGACCATATCACCCAGAAGGAGCTCACTGTATTGTCCTCTTTTGCAAAAGCAGCTGAATAAATTGAGTATATTAGAGACACAAATTTCTAGGACTTGTAAGGATTCTGTCAAAAATGTGTAACAGGGATGAATTACTCTTGCCCTGAGAACTTCAACTTTTGCACTTCCTGACTTTGCTATGGCTAAAATTGAAATACCAAAGTGGTATTCCCCCAAGTGTTTGAATTTAATAGCATTAATGACTAGGCTCCTACAAGTCTAAAAATTCTTGTTTGAAAATTCAGCTATTCTATTTGTACTTTCTGGGAGTGCTTAACTTTTAGTTTCCTACCTGTAAACTTTTCAAAAAGCAAATAACCTCACCTCAGACATCAAGTCCTTGTAAGGAGTGAGTGAGCAGCCCTACCTCCCTAAAGAAATAGCTATACTCAGGAGAGGTCTTGTGGTTTAAATTTAGCTGGATCTTATCTCCTTCTATTCCATTTAACTATTATGCTCTCAGAGCCTTGAGGAAACATGTTCTGGTAAACTCCTTCACCATAAAATGTTAAGAACAGAGGGCAAGTTAACACTTCTAAGACCATCCACATTTCAAAAGACGGTAATTCTAATGTACAGGCATTCATGGTAATGGTGGGTTTCAGGCATTGTGGGAAGGAGAGACAGAACAGCAAGAGAGCCTTTCGGCATCCCCTATAATCTCATTGTTAGTCATGCCTTTTGGATAATCTGGCCCAACCTTCACCCCTGACTTTGTGAACACTGGGCTCTACCTCCTGAAATACACCATTAATGCACATAAGACTTTTCTGTCCCTGTGTCTCCAACTGTATGACAATGGATCATGGATTTTGTTTTGTTTTGTTTTACTTTCCACACAGGAAAGTTGAGAAGATACAACACAATAGTCAAAGTCACAATAAAGAAAGTTCAAGTCTAGGCTGAGCTGACGTCGTTACCATTATTCAACTCCTTCCTTACCACCCCGGCCTCTCAGGCACTGGCATTATTTGGTGACATTGATTAAGCCTCCACTGTTAAAGCTTTGAATGTCCCTTACCTTTGAGACTCAATGTTGGGAACCAGGAAGGATACCCAGAGAGACAAAAGGAATGTAGAACCAAGCTCAGCTCTTCTCCTGAATGAGGCATAATGGTTCAAAGTAGATGGATAAGAAATGATACGAGCTAGATAGAATCATTTTAGAAAAACTTTATAAATCTGATGAGCTCAAACCTAACAATGAAGAAGGAAACAGATGCAGTCTACCAGGAAAACAAAGGAGGTATATCTGAGGTGCTCAGTGATGCTTTCTAGACCCAAAGCACACCAGCACAAATAAATCCCACTCCCTAAACTGCAAGTATTTTGAAGTGTCCACAGCCCTGCAACTGGTAAAGAAAATACCAAATTTAGGTTCAAAAGTACCTTCAAAAATCCTTTCTACAGAATCCAGTATAAACTTGTAACAGGGCAGGGAAAGAACAGCCTCTGGAAATTTCCAGTCCTCCGAACGGGTAAGAGAGCAGCAGGAGACTGTGCATGTTTAAAGGAAGTCTGCCTAAAGCCATGCTTTGTGTTCACTCTTCTCTGTGAACATCAAACTGCTGCCATGCCTTTGTTGCAGTTTTGCCAAGGGAAGTTGAGCACAGGCTAACATCCTTCATGAATTGTCCTTGAGGAGGCGTTGTTGGCATTTGGCAGAAACATTCTCCAACTTCTTCATCCCTGTGGCAGAGCCTGAGTTCAGGCAGGCCCTGGAGCAAGCAGGTGCCTGTCTCTCCCCTGTGCAAGGAATGAGAAGGTGAGATTGTCATTAAGTAATGTAGCCCATCACATGGTACCTAGGATGATTTCAAGGAATTAAAGCACAATGCCTATATTAGTTATCTGTTCTGCACAAAAAATTGCCCACCAGAATAGCAACATGAATCATAAACCTTTATTATCTCACAGTTTCTGGGTGTTAGGAATCTGGGAGCAGACTAGCTGGGTGGTTCAAGCTCAGGATCTCTTGTGAGACTGCAGTCAAGCTCTTGGCTAGGGCTATAGGTGTGTGAGGCTAAAAGATCTATTTCCAAGCTCTCTTGTGTGATTGTGGGCAAGACTCAGTTTCTTGCTGGCTGTTGGCTGAGTGTCTCACTTCCTTGCTATGTGGGCCTTTCCAAAGGCTGCCTGAGCAATCTCATGACATAGCAGCTGGCTTTCCCCTGAGGACATGATCCAAGAGAAAAAGACCAATATGGCAGCCACAGTCTTTTACAACCCGTCTTGGAAACGACACAGAAACAATCACTTCTGTTATATTCTATTGGTCATACAGACCAACTCTAGAACAATGTAGAAGGGGAGTGTCAGGAAGCAGGCATCATTGGGCACCCTCTTGGAGGCTGCCTACCATACCTCTCATCTAATTGTGCTGAGAACACAGTTGGCCCTGGCCTTTGATATAATGTATACCAGGTAACACTTTTTAGAGGTATTGCAATACAGTGGCAAGACTAGTAGACTGCTAGTAAAGAGATTCGGATTCAAGTTCAGTTCTGACAATTACAAATGTTCTGTGTCTTTGGAATGCTGCTTAACCTTTTTGCACATCTGTTATCTCATCTGTAAAATGAGAGTATTGTCATTAATGGCCTCAAGGATGTCTCTCAACTCTCGAATTCCATCTCTTCATTCATATTTCTTAATTGCCATTAAGAACTATGCCATTTCAGGCATGAAAGTTATGAAGGTGATTTTGTTTTACAAAATGGGCAATTTTCCAATGAGTTTCCCTTATTTTAAAGAAATAAACCAGCTGGAGAAATGGCACCCTAGAGTTTTCTTGGAGCTTATTTCTTTTCCATTCATCACTCATATTTTAGTAAGTAAGCCTCACAATAACATACTGTTGTTTGTATAATGCTTTAAAGTGTAGTACACATATTTTATATATGCAAGTGAATTCATCTGTAAACCACATTAGGAAGGTATTAGGCTTGGAAAGCCTTCCAGCTTCATTCTCCCATTACCTAGTGGCTGATGTTTACATGGGTGGCAATTTGGCCAGAACTACAATAGCCTTCTAATAAAGACACTTCCAGGCACATGGCCCAAATAGATGGGTGAAAAAGGCTCCATCCTGTCTAAAAGCTCTAAGTCTAAGCAAGGCACAGTGACGCGTACCTGTAATCCCAGCTACTTGGGAGCCTGAGGTAGAAGGATCACTCACTATGTTGCCCAGAAGTTTGAGTCCAGCCGGGGCAACATAGTGAGACCTTGTCTCTAAAATTAATTAGTTTAATTACATAAAATATAAATGTCTAAGTCTAAAGAGACAGCTGCAGTGGCTGTATGTAGAGGGGACTAGCAGTGGAATGAACAGTGAACTCTTCATCTCCTGTACTAGCCTAGAGTGAGCTAAGGACAGGGGACAACCTCTTGGGAGATTGAACTTCTAAGATGAGAATAGGAAAGCCATGTAGTTGCTTATCGTTTAAGTCCTTGAACAAGACGAACAGGCTCCTGCCCCAGGGCCTTTGTACTTGCCCTGCCTGGGAATCACTTAGGTTCAGTTCAAGGATCACCTTTTCAGATTAGCTTTCTCTAGCCACCAATCTTAAGTGACATCCTCTCCCGTACAGGCATTCTCTACCACACCCTATTTTACTATCTTGATAGCCCTATCTAAAATCATTTTACTAGTATACTTGTTTCAAGAGTTCACCACCAATAGAGTGTAAGCTGCCTGAGAGAGGTAACCCACTCTATCCTGGTTACTGCCACATCTCCAGTGCCCAGAATAGTTCTTGGTGTAGAATGGGCACTCAATAAATATTTGTTAAATGGATGAATGAATTGAGTCTGAAAAAGTTTGTGGTTTGATGGATGTGTTTTAGGAGACACTTAGATAGTAGTAGAAAAGAATATTAAATGGACCTATTTCTGTTTCATTGGAATGGACAAATGGGGGTGAAATCTGAGAATAAAGAGGCTTGTGTATCCCACATAATTAAGATAACCCCCAACAATTGGGAGCAGACACCTCCCTCAGGGATTCTAGGAGGAAAGGTCCTGCTGTCAGAACCAGTTGTGCCCCAGGAAGAAAAGAAGAAGAGAGAATAATATTTCTGGACTATCTGAGATCAATCAATGGATGTCATGCTCATTGTGACAGGAGATACTCTCCCCTGAAGAAAAGAAGCATGCCTACCCCTTCTTGAAGCCAATGGAAGATTGCATTGAAGGGAAGAGTGCTGGCAAGAGTGGAAGACTGGTACCTCTTTGGCTGGGCGGATGTCTGCTTAGGGAGCAAACCAACAGTTCAGTTCCTGAGCTTTGTTAACCTGGGGAAAAGAGAGTAAGAGAAAAATGGCAGAGTAAAGCAGAGAGAAGTGGCCAGGAAGCCAACTGTACTTACACTGCATGGAATGCAAGGATGGCAGTGATTCCCACATAGACCATAGACAGGCTGGTGCCATCTTGAGAGTTCTCCACCAGCTAACAAGGCTCCCAAGTTTCTCAGAGGATGCACTTGTATGTGTAAGGTTGGAAGAGTACTGCTGGAAATGGAAGAAGTTGAATAGGAGCCTAAGCTCTCACCTCTAGGAACTGTCCGCACCCTGGTCTGGCACCCAAGATCTACATTTGGATGTCCGTCACAGAAGAGATGCTAAGAATGTATCAGCGTTAGTGCAAGATGCAAAAAACAGAACATGAAAACCACCCAGAAAGGATTCACCTAATCCCTCCCCACTGACCCAGACCCACCAAGGAGCAAGATTTTGAATGGAGGTAGAGGTGGAGGTACCCAGAAGCAGAACGTTTTCTGTACCCGTGGGATATACCCTGAGCCATCGCTTAGCCTGCACCAGAGTAAATAAAGAGATTAGATTTAAGTTGGATACAAAATTTGAGTTTTAAACTGGCCCAGACTTTTTGTAACTCCAAGTGACCAGAAGTTTATAGGATCTTGCTCAGGTATCATCAAGGAATGGGAAAATGGTATTTGACAGGACATGATTGAAGGCCATAACTGGAAACATTGAACAAATGAAACCATTTCATGTTTTCGACACTGAGTTCAAACTATCCAATCTCCTAGCTAGAGCAGAAAAAAGGCAGTTTACTGAACTTTTAGCAAGAGAGTTCTTCAGGCATTTGATTTATCTTTGGGTGAACTTTGCTGGCTTTTGTCAGAGACCGAGGTGACAAGACAGTTTATAAAAAACAAGACTCAAGACGCACCCTTGGTACTGTAGACTCAGTTGCCTTTCTTCTGCCACGCTCCATCCTCCTCACCACCTCTGATTTTGTAAGAGTCCAGAGAGAAAAGCATTAAAAACTTATTTTTTGAAAGCCATTTTTCTGCAGCTTCAAAGGAATTTTGAGACCTTTGGACAAATCGTTTTTAAAATTTTAAGGATTTTTTTAATAAAACTGAGTGATTAGAAAGAAAAACACCACCCTCATGTCCTCCTTCCTTGATAAATAAATCACTTTAATAAAGAAATCACCTGTGAGATTGTTTCTGAGTGGGTGCACAACCTAGATGTATTTCCTGTGGCTGCTGAAAACTAGATTAAAAGAAAATGCATTGAAATTTATGTTAAGAATAACCTCGGTTATTGATTAACGGGTACAAATATACACTTAGATTAAAAAAATAAGATCTGGCATTCAATAGATCAATAGGGTGACTATAGTCAACATCATCAACTGTATATTTCAAAATAGGGGCCAGGCACAGTGGCTTACTCCTGTAATCCTAGCACTTTGGCAGGCCAAGGTGGGCAGATCACTTGAGGTCAGGAGTTTGAGACAAGCCTGGGCAACAAGGTGAAACCCCATCACTACTAAAAATACAAAAATTAGCTGGGCGTGATGGTGCATACCTGTAATCCCAGCTACTTGGGAGACTGAGGCACAAGAATCACTTGAGCCTGGGAAGTGGAGATTGCAGTGAACTGAGATCATGCCACTTCACTTCCAACCTGACTCAATCTCAAATAAAAAAATAAAAAAATTTTTAAAAGCTAGAAGGGCATAATTCAGATGTTCCTAGCATATAGAAAACATAAGTATTTAAGGTAATGGACATCCCAATTACCCTGATTTGATTATATGGATGTATCAGATTATCACATGTACTACAAAACTATGTACAGCTATTACGTTTCAACAAAAAATAAATTAATTCATTTTTTAAAAAAAGAATAATTTTGATCAGAATAAACACATTTCAGGTGCTGAGAGCTGGAGAAGAAAGCTATTTTGGAAAGGGATGACAATGAATAAGTTAAAAGTTAAGCATATAGCTTTGGGTTTCACATCATCTCTTTTTAAAAGGAAAATGCATTTCCTGAATGATTAAAAACAGGAAACACACTTACTTTTTTAAAAAAGATATTGAATGACAGTCAACTGGTAAGATTTCTTTCTGCTTGGACTTCTCTAGTCTTTGTTTTAGGTTGTCTCTTCTTTTACAAATTCCTTTCATCTTTCTGATAAAAAGCACTGAATAACAAAATAACAGTTACTTAGAAATATTAGAAAGGTTTGGTGTGTTTGTGTGTGTCTGTGTGTGTTACTTTAGATGTTCCAAAAATATGAAGCAAACCAATGCCCTATATTTGTCCTCTCAGAATATTGTAGGATTCAAAAATGTTATGGCATTGGTGAAGTCATTTGTTGGTAACAGCGCAAACTCAGGATGTCTTTATCTTTCCTGTAGTTCTCTACAACACGTGCAAAGTAGAGCCCAAGATGTAAAGACCTCCTGTCCCTCTCTAACAGTCAAGGCGTGATTATCTTGTAGAGGGACAGACCCAAGCCCTCTCACTTCTGAAAACTAAGTGTTTTTCCACCTTTGCCCAACTTGGACAACTGTGAAGAGCTCAGTGGCCTTCCATTATTATGTTTATATTCATCAACAAAACTCTTTCCTCACTGACACTACTCTCCTGCCTCACACAAACCCAGTGTTTTCTAGTGATCATTTAGAAAAATATAGGTATGTCTTAGTCTGTTTTGTGCTGCCGTAATGGTATGCCACAGAGAAATGTATTGGCTCATGATTCTAGAGACTGGGAAGTCCAAGATCAAGGGTTCGGCATCTGGCAAGGGCCTTCATGTTATGTCATCCAGTGGTGGAAGGAGCAAGTGAGTGCAAGAAAGTCCAAGATGGGGGCCAAACTCACTTTCATAACAAACCCAATCCTGAGATAACATTACCCATTCATGAGAGCAGAGCCCTCATGAAAACATCTCTCACTAGGCCCCACCACCCAACACTATTGCACTGGAGGTTAGGTTTCCAACATATGAACCATGACCTCTGTTAATGGATAGAACATAAGGATTCTAATTCTGGCAGATTCTTCCTTCTCCAGATATTACTGAACTTGAATCCTGGGGATTGCTAGGGGTATGTGACACAAGGACCTAAAAATTATAAGATTTGAATTATTCATCACAATGATAAAAATTATGACCATCAATTAAGTTCCTACTAGATGTCAGGTCATAGAGGTATAGGCATATAATTTTTAATCCTAAAGCTTACTTATAAGGAGGGATTTTTTTTTTCACACAAGAAAAACTGAGACTCCATGAAAGTAGTAACTTGTCTAAGCATGCACAACTAGAAAATAGATGAACTGGGATTCAGTCCTGAGTTTGACTACAGCATGGCCTCTTTCCAAAGGAAACTCTTAAGCAGAAGCTGAAATGTGGCAGGACATTTCCTCTGTGCTATGGAGACCTTTTGTGAAACAGTGGGGGTGTGGATCTTTCTCTCCCTACATGGGACACCTACATTTTTCTTAAAAGAAACGTGACCAGCTGAATGGCTGATTATTTAAAAATTGGATCCTTTTCTATATGATAAAGTGAGGTAGGAGGAAAAAGCAGACTGGCCAATATATCAGAGGATTTCCTGACACTCCCCAGAAGCAGAAGACAGGCTGTCCCTGTTTCCTCTGTTCACTGAAGCCAGCCTCGGTTCTCTCCAGCCACTGTCTGACATTACCAGTGTTCACACATATTAACCTCAAAGGCTGTCCTACATAACAGAGCACCTTACCTCTCACTTCCTGGAGAAATTATTTTTCTTTTCTTAAGCAAAGGAAGCTCCATAATCTAAAGAGGCCATTTTTCATCTGGATCATCAAGCAGTGGCTCTGAAGGTGTGTTTAAGTTCACTCTCAGGTGTGCTTGCCAAGCACACGATCTAGGTGCTGGCAGAGCACAGGGTCATTCAAGTACGTAATTCACAAGACTCCAGCTGCCAGCCAGTGGAGAACCAGACAGGAAGCTCAATTGATATAATGACCATAGTTAACCCTTGAGAAACATGAGATGCAACAACATTTTCAAAAGTCTTCAACATGTCAAATTTTTGTATTATGCCCAATGTTGATCTTCATTTATTATTTATCTACTATCTTTAAATTGCCCGGAGCATTAAAGCTCAGAACTTTAAGGATGTCAGTAAATGTACCATTGCTTCTCATCACACTTGGCATAAAAGTTTATGAGACCTCAATGGTTTGGCCCATGCCTGTTCTTCCTGACCCATGCTCCATCACTCAATTCTCATTCTCTCCATTCTAGTCCCAATGGCTTTCTTACCCCCAATCACCTTCCCTGCCCACCCTCTGAATAACACCACCATCAGTCTCTAGCATATATTCTGCTTTATCTTTCCTCACTGCATTGACCACTCATTGTTTACCATTGTCTGCACCACCAGAAGGCTATCTCTGCGAGGACAGGGAATTCGTTTTGTTCCCTGCCATAACTGAATACCTAATAATTATCCAATAAATTAAAAATTCATGATGAATGAATGAATGAAGTGTAGATCTAGAAAAGATGGTTGTATTCAATCAGCAAGTCCATCAAATTCTACCGAGTATTTAACTTGCCCCATGTTTGCTGTGCCAGGGTCTGCAACGCCCTCAGGCATCCTAGGTTGCCAGGACCCTTCCAAGGAAAAGGGTGCTTCTCTTAGACAAAGATGAGCTCCTCTCCCAGTCTGGGTCATCGTCTGGTTTCCATGGCAACCTATATAAAGTGCCTCTGACCCTGAGCAATTTATAGGACATAAAGTATTCCACACTCATAAAACAGTAAACAAACAAACAACAACAACAAAAAAAAACAGAACAAACACCTAAGCTCCCTAAATTACTATTTTGGAAGATAATTTATTAGTACTCAGAAAGCTTTAAGGGATATTTTTTCACAAACAGGCTATATCTGATAGCAGTAGTTGATTGTGTTATGTGAGTGCAGCTCTCTGCTAGCCATGGAAAATGTAGATTTTATGCT
This sequence comes from Mandrillus leucophaeus, assembly GCF_000951045.1. Taxonomy (NCBI): domain Eukaryota; kingdom Metazoa; phylum Chordata; class Mammalia; order Primates; family Cercopithecidae; genus Mandrillus; species Mandrillus leucophaeus. The sequence continues at coordinate 573,336 of NW_012104187.1, read as the reverse complement.
AGTAAAGAAACTATTGGTTGTGATTATCTACATACATCCATGCTTTATACAAAAACCCAAATTAAATTAAGAGTAACATTTTCCAATCATAGTTTGTTTCTGTCCTAAATCCAGCAGCGTTGAAAAGACTTCATTCTACATTCAATATTTTGCAGCACTGGTTGCTCTTTGCCGAGTGGTAAGTTGGGGCTTCAGAACAGGGAAATAAATAGACTCACTCCTGAAAGGAGGAGAGGAAGGTGGGACTCCCAGGGGAAGCTGGCCTTTGTGTTTGATGAATGAGTCTTTTTCAAGTATCTCTGTTGTTTGGTTTTTTAAAGAAAAGAGGGACACTCTCCAGTCTGTTTCCAAGCTCATTGTGTGAAATTTGCCTCGTTTGGGAACTTCATTATTTTCCTGGCTGTGAAATACTGAGTCAGTGGGTTTTGCAGGAATGCACTGTCTGGAGACATTCCGAGGGGAGCCTCTTTGACAACATCCCCTGTACAAAGGCTGAGGATGGGTGCAGAGTAAATAAGTCCAAAGTCAGTGATAAAGAGAGGACAAAGGCAGTAGTGAACCAACATGATGGTCAAAAGACCCTCACTGCTTCTGACTCTATATAAATAATCTCCATTACCTCTACTGCTTATAGAGCAAAAGATTTAAGTTGCTGCCATTCATTTCTATACTGAATTTACTAGAAGTTTCCAAATCCAAATAAGTGCCCTATAAACTTGAAGAAAAGTCTACATGGATTGAAAGTTACAAACCTACAAAATAGTACTGTGTATAGCAGTGAGATATCCTCCCTGGAACTGTCTTATGAGTGAAGGGGCACCACATCCTGTGGGTGCTCTGGCTGTGACATCCCCTTGAATGCATGCCCAGTTGGGCCTGTTCTGTTCAGAGATGTGTTCTGCCCAATAATGCCGAGTAGAAAAGCAAATTCCAATGTTGTTTTCTAAACACTCTCTTTTCTCTAAATGATGTCAGCAAAACTAAGCTTACCAACTCATTGGGGACAGCTAAAAGCTTAGATTGGTAGGATCAATCTGTCAAGAGCAAAGAAGGCATTAAGCACTTCATTCACTCAAAGACGTAATCAGAATTATCTTCAGTCAAATTAGGTACTCCCGGAATGTGAGTGCTCAAAGCGGATGGGTTTGTGATGACATTGTCATCATGATCATCATCTTCTTCGTCATCAGCTTACAATGAATTTATAACACCAACATACATGGCTCTGATAAGACAAGCAACAGGAAACATTTTTATTGAAAAGCTCTCATAAATAGGGAATATAGCATGGCTAGAAGGGACTCCATTAGTCTAGATATTTACAAAGCCTTCATGAAATTTTTAAAAATAAATGATCCTAATAAAAAGCATTGGAAACACCTAAAATTTTAAAAATTGAAAATGTTCAATTTCCAAATTATAATAAATGTTTTTGAAAGTTAATATTGTTTTTCCTTCAATAATAATGATGATCATCTGGGCACGGTGGCTCACGCCTATAATCCCAGCACTTTGGGAGGCCGAGGCGGGCAGATCGCCTGAGGGTGGGAGTTCGAGACCAGCCTGACTGACATGGAGAAACCCCGTCTCTACTAAAAACACAAAATTAGCCGGGCGTGGTGGTGCATGTCTGTAATTCCAGCTACTCAGGAGGATGAGGCAGGAGAATCACTTGAACCCGGGAGGCAGAGGTTGCAGTGAGCTGAGATTGCACCATTGCACTCCAGCCTGGACAACAAGAGCAAAACTCCATCTCAAATAAATAAATAAATAAATAAATAAAATGATGATTGACACCATAATCAAAAATCATAGCAAAAAGCTAGAAGTTATTGAAACCTTCCTGCAAGCTAGGAACTGTAGGGAGGAGTTTACATGCATGGTCTTAATGTCATCCTCACAACATCCTCTGAGGTTGGGGCTATTACTATCCCCATTTAAACAAAGAGGAAACTGAGGCTTAGACATGGCAAACAGCTTGACAGAGATCATACAGTTGGTATGTGGTGAAACCAAAAATTCAGCCCAAAACCTTGGCTATTATAGTGAGAGTATAATTCACACAGGGTGGTACAGAAAAGAAGATAATAAATTTGAATTTCCTGGTTTCTCTTAAGACAGCAACCATTTAAATAGGAACTATGGGCTTGTTCTGTCTTGCCCCATAATGGTGGAAAAGGAGAAGAGATTTACATGAAACACTGTCAAATAATTTGTCACTCCTGGAGGAACCGTTTTCCTATGACCACTATGCCAAGAGGATATTCTTTCATGTCCAAATTCATAGAGACAAGATAGACTGCTCTGGGATTCTGAAGGGAGAAAGCACCTCAGTAAGAATTTTGCGAAGCAGTTCGTGTAGTCCCTTAGAGCACAAAAACTAGAGCCAAATTCTCTGAGTTCAGGTCTTGACCCTAGTGCATCCTAGCTGAGTTACCTTAGAAAAGTTGCTTAGCCTCTCTGTGACTCCATTTTCTAATCTGCAGAACTGAGACAATACTAGTACCTATTTTACTGAGTCATTGTGAGATTAAATAAGTTAACATTTGTCCAATGGTTAAACATGCTTAGCACATAGTAAGACTATATAGGTGTTGGCCATCACTAGTACCAACACTGAAATAACCTGTTGAAGACCTGAAGGACACAGCTGACCAGAGACGTCAGCATTGTTCATAATTCCCTGCCTGTGCACAAGTTCAAACTCAGGCACTCCATGTATTTTGTTTTTACAGGTGTTTGGAATCTGCGTTTCACTTCTGTTTTCTCTCTTTGATATGATACTTCAGACCTGCTCTTGACTGTCTGGCTCATTCTTAAGTGAACTGTGGACTGTTCCTTTGTTTTGTACCCAGAATTATAAGTTTCAATGAAGTTATTAACAAGACAATTCCCGGAAGCATAATACTCTAAAGCAGGGGTCTCCAACCCCCAGGCCATGGACTGGTACTGGTTTGTGGCCTGTTAGGAACCAGGCTGCACAGCAGGGGTGAGTAGCAGGCCAGCGAGGGAAGCTTCATCTGTATTTGCAGCCACTCTCTATCACCCACATTTCCTCTGGAGCTCCACCTTCTGTCAGATCAATGATGGTATTAGATTCTCATAGGATCGTGAACCCTATTGTAAACTGAGCAAGCAAGGGATGTAGGCTGCATGCTCCCTATGAGAATCTAATGCCTGATGATCTGTCACTGTCTCCCATCATCCCCAGATGGGACCATCTAGTTTCAGGAAAACAAGCTCAGGACTCCCTCTGATTCTACATGATGGTGAGTTATATAATTTTTCATTATATATTACAATGTAATAATAATAGAAATAAATTGCACAATCAACATAATGCACTTGAATCATCCCCAGAACCACTCCCTGACCCTCATCCATGTAAAAATTGTCTCCCACAAAACTGGTCTCTGGTGCCAAAAAGTTTGGGGACCTCTGCTCTAAAGTTACCAAGACTACTTAGATGGCATCATAATAGTTACAGAATCTAAGACTTCCACTTCTAAAGAGATCATCTGGTTCAGTCCTCTACCTAAAAGATGGTTCAACTTTATACATTAAAATATTAAATAGACACTCAAAGTAGAAACTGATTCTAAAATTGGAATTGTGCCTAGATAATTCTAGAACTTCAAAAGCTTAAAATACTGCCTGCTTCATAGGAAATGCTTAACAATTATCAACTACCTTTTTAATAAGAGTGTTAGTATTAGTTTGAGTAACCCAAATCTTTTTCCTTTGAAGACTATGACTTCAAAAAAAGTCACGTTGCCTTTTAAATGTCCAAATTGCAAAGTCCAAGCTGCATCTCTTTGCCATGAGTTTATCAATTTCCATGTGCCCCTCAGGCGTTTCTGAATGTCCCACGGGGCTGTCTTGTACTCTCAAGAACAAGTGTCTTCTGACACCTGTCGTGTTCTCCTCCATCATGGAAATGCGCCATCTCTAATTCCAATTGATCTCTGTGATGACACTGTCAAGTCTACCTCCTCCTGACTTCTGGAGAAGGGGCTCAAGTCTCACCAGGGGTAAGACCAGGGCTTCACTGTGCATGGAGACAAGCTTTTCTGGAAGTTTTATGGAATGGCAATAGAGCATGGAATATGAGTTATTGTTATTACCCCTGCCCAGTATGACTCAGAGGCCACAAATGCAGGCCCTTCTATGTCTGTCTAGTTCTTGGCTTGCTGCCTTGCCACCTGGGCAGCTTATCCTTCACCAAAAGGTGTGTCCCAGGTATCTCTGCACATGTCAGCATCCACACCAGAGAGGAGGACATTTCTCCCATCCAAACTATATGCACATATGTGCATGCTTGTGGACACACACACACACATACACACAAATGAGTCTAAAGCTATACCTTGAAACCCTATTTCCTATCACAGAAGAGGATTAACCAAGAAAGGTTTCGTACCTTGAAATCCTATTTCCTATCACAGAAGAGGATTAGCCAAGAAAGGTTTCAGGCTACCAAAAACTGGAAGTGGTAAGGAAGGATCCCCACCTACAGGCTTTGCAGGGAGCATGACCCTCCCAACAACTCACTTTCAGACTTCTAGCCTCCAGAACTATGAGAAAATAAATGTGTCTTGTTTTAAGCAACTCAGCTTACAGTACTTGGTTATGACAGTCCTTAGGTAACTAATCGAAGAACTACAGACTTTTTAAACATTTTATTTATTTATCTGTTTCAATAGGTTTTGGGGGAACAGGTGGTGTTTGGTTACATGAATAAGTTCTTTAGAGGTGATCTGTGATAGTTTGGTGTACCCATCACTGGAACAGTGTGTAGTGTACCCAATGTGTAGTGTTTTGTTGTTGTTTTTGGAGATGGAGTCTCACTCTATCGCCCAGGCTGGAGTGCAGTGGCGTGATCTCACCTCACTGCAACCTCTGCCTCCTGGGTTCAACTGATTCTCTTGCCTCAGCCTTCCAAGCAGCTGGATTACAGGTGTGCACCACCATGCCTGGCTAATTTTTTTTTTCTGTATTTTTAGTAAAGACAGGGTCTCACTATGTTGGCCAGCCTGGTCTCAAACTCCTGACCTCAGGTGATCTGCCCACTTTGACCTCCCAAAGTACTGGGATTACAGGCATGAGCCACCGCACCCGGCCCAGTATGTAGTCTTTTATTCTTCACCCCACTTCTGTCCTTTTGCTGAGTCTCCAAAGTCCATTGTATCATGCCTTTGCATCCCTATAACTTAGCTCCTTATAGCTTAGCATTCTTATAGCTTAGCTCCAACTTATCAGTGAGAACATACAATGTTTGGTTTTCCATTCCTGAGTTACTTCACTTGGAATAATGATCTCCAATACCATCCAGGTAGCTATGAATGCCATTATTTCACTCATTTTTATGGCTGAATAGTATTCCATGGTGTATATGTGTGTGTGTGTGTGCGTGTGTGTGTGTGTATGTGTGTGTATGATTTTTCATTCCTGAGTTACTTCAGTTAGAATTATAGTCTCCAATATTATCCAGGTTGCTGCAAATGTCATTAATTCATTTCTTTTGAGTAGTATTCCTACTTATATATATACACACACACACACATATCACAATTTCTTTATCATATATATCACATATATCTTTATATCATATATATCTTTATCTACATATCATATATATATCTTTATCATATATATATTATATATATATCTCTCTCTCACAATTTCTTTATCCACTCATTGATCAATGGGCATTTGGGCTGGTTCCATATTTTTGCAATTGTGAATTGTGTTACTATAAACATGCATGTGCAAGTATCTTTTTCATATAATGACTTCTTTTCCTCTGGATACCCAGTAATGGGATTGCTGGATCAAATGGTAGAACTACAGACATTTTTTGACCTGTGATATATGTAAATCTGTATCATAAAGATTTTCTACTACTTTTACAAATGTCTACAAAGGTGACAGTTAAAAAATCTCAACTCAGAAAAAAAGTACACAAAATTCCAGTCAATGCTTATATTTATTTTTCCCCAAGTAATTAGACAAATTGAAGGTGGTGGGGGAGGCTAGCTTCACTTGATTTCCAGTGAATAGTGCTGATGAGTCAGGACCATTACATCTCTCAGAAAATGCCCTGTAAAAAGCAAAATCTGAGTGTTGTGTTTACTAAAGTGATACCATATGTTGGTTGATTAACAAGTTGTCAGAATATTAGAAGTTTTTGGCTGATTGCAAGAAGGAGCATCTGTTTGCTGGATCCTTTATCTAATGTGTGTACAGATAGAACCAGGTCTGGTGCTTTTCCTAAATATCAGATACAAATTCCTGTAGTATTTAGCTTTCAGAGAGTAACACCAATGATTAGCTAGAGTTGAAGATGTTTATTCTGAGGAGAGCAAATTAAGTAAGGCCAGACAAAAAGGTAAATGTGCATATAAGAGTATGTCATTTAGCATTGTTTTACCATTATCCCTGACGTTATGTACCACAATTAATATTTACTTTAATGTCACTTGCATAGGGATTTAGGAAAAACAAAAATCTCCTTTAGAACTGTTTATTGTTTTATCTGTTGATGGAATTTAATAATGCTTTATTTGTATAAAGTGACTTAAAGTTTATAAATACTTTCACATTGAATTCTCACAACATCGTAAACATGGCAAGGAATCCTATCCCCATTTCACGGATGAAGAATCTGCGGTTGAGTTGGGGTACATCCATCTGGCTTAAACATGGTGAAACCAGGACATAAAGCCAGGTCTTCTGAGGTGCTATGATGGGATTTACTCAGGGTGAAATTCTGGACTTTTCCTTTGTAACTTCTTGCACCTGTTCTCCACCACCTTTGATAACAGCCAGCCACCATATATTAGATTGTACCATTTTAATTTCAGCCAGTAGATTCCTTTTCACTACCCATCAAAGCAGACATGAAATAAGTAAAGTTGGAAAAGGGACTCTTCTTATGTTAACTGAGTTCAAAGTTAGAATTACATTTAAGTTGTTCCATTTCCTTTGAAGTTTCTCAGCACCCATGGTCTTGGAACTAAGTGGCTCTGTGATATGATGTACATTTCACCTTTTTCTTTAGCCTGAGGTTTTTTTGTTCTATATTTTTATGACATACAGGAAGACTATGTTACAGAGATTTTTTTTAATGTTTCAGGGAAATGGGACATATTAGGAAAAACAGTATTTTAAGTATCCCAAATTTCAGTTATTTATTTAAATCATAAGTCAGATGTCACTTTTGAGCATTTCTTCCTATCATTCATTTGCTTAATGTAAGGGAGGAAAAAAATAACTTTTTCTTTAACCTCTTAGATTCAGTGACTGGGGTCTGTGAATTAAACTGACAAAAGACAATTAACACGAGAAAGTATCTATCTCCCATGTACACAGAGGACCTCACAGAAAAGAAGTAAAAACCTTCAAAAAGTACTTAGGCATTGATGCTTATATACCATTTTAACAAAGAGCAATAAATTGTGGATAAGTGACAAGACAAAGTAAAAGGCTTTAGGGCTTCTGATATGGTTTGGATCTGTGTCCCCACCCAAATCTTCTCTTCAATTTTCATCCCTAATATTGGAGGTAGGGCCTGGTGGGAGGTGATTGGATCATGGGGGTAGTTTCTAATGATTTAGCACCATCCCCCAAGTGCTGTCTCATGATAGACTTCTCGTGAGATCTGGTTATTTTAAAGTGTGTGGTACCTGCCCCCTCTCTTCCTCCTGCTCTGGCTATGTGAAGATGTGCCTGCTTCCCCTCCACCTTCTGCTATGATTGTAAGTTTCCTGAGGCCTCCCCAGTCATGCTTCCTGTATAGCCTGCAAAACCACGAGCCAATTAAACCTCTTTTCCCTTTAAATTGCCCAGTCTCAGGAATTAATTTCTTTCTTTGTTTGTTTGTTTCTTTCTTTCTTTCCTTCTTTCTTTCTTTTTTTTTTTCTTTTGAGGTGGATTCTTACTCTGTCGCCCAGGCTGGAGTGCAGTGGTGCCATCTCAACTCACTGCAACCTCTGCCTCCCGGGTTCAAGCAATTCTCATGCCTCAGCCACCCAAGTAGCTATAACTACAGGTGTGTGCCACCACGTCCAGCTAATTTTTTGTATTTTTCTTAGAGATGGGGTTTCACCATGTTGGCCAGGCTGGTCTTGGACTCCTGACCTCAAGTGATCCACCTGCCTCAGCCTCCCAAAGTGCTGGGATTACAGGCATGAGCCACCATGCTAGGTCCAGGAATTTCTTTATAATGGTGCAAGAACAGACTAATACAGCTTCTAAGTGCAACAAATTTTAGGAAAGTAAGTATATGGAGAAAACTAGTGGAAGATATGGATTATTTAATTAGTTTTATTATGCAGACTCAAGTTATTACAATCTTCAGTGATAAGAGTTATCTCCTTTTCCTAGTATGAAATTTATCCCCTGCTTTAAGGCAAAAATAGGGGTGGCAGAGAGTTCCTTCTGCATCTCCTCTTTCTCAATTTCCTTTGACTCAGAAAAATCCTTATGCCAAAGTGGCCTCTTTTAAGGTGGCTTATTCTGCTCACCTTCATTAACTTTGAGGACCTCTACAGTCAGGTCCTTCCCTATCTTTCCAGCTATATCCTCAACTCCTCAACCTCTGAACCTTTTTTTTTTTTTTTTTTTTTTGGAGACAGGGTCTCACTCTGTCACCCAAGCTGGAGTGCAGTGGTGCAATCTCGGCTCACTGCAACCTCCGCCTCCTGAGTTCAAGCAATTCTCCTGCCTCAGCCTCCTGAGTAGCTGGGATTAAAGGTGCATGTCACCATACCTGGCTAATTTTTATATTTTTAGTAGAAACGTGGTTTTTACCATGTTGGCAAAATGCTGCCTGTCTTGCTCTACACTTTTCCTCCTCTGAACTCATATACTCACCTCTCTGTAATACCATTTCCTTTCCTCTTCTCCTTCCCAACCTTACCCATCCTTCAACTCAAGTTAAAATTTATTTTCCTGTTTCAATGTCTCCCCAGACCTCCAGCTATATCAAGTGGCTTTTCCTTCCAAATGTTTTGAAGATACATATCATTGAGGAATTAATTTGATAACCTTTCATTTAGTCCTTCAGATTTTCTGTGGTTGTGTTGCTTTAACAGTTATGTGAGTCTTCTATTGTTATTTAACTTCTCACATTTTGCTCCCTTTTGTCTCTTTTACCTCAGTCGTGCTTCTCTCCCTTGCTCATGCCTGTAATTCTAGAGTATTGCTTTCCAAAGTGTGAGTCAAGAACAGTCTGAGTCAAAATTCATCCCCTATTGTTGTTGAAAAGGTAGGGTCCTGATACTGATAATGGATCAGCTAAATTGGCTTCCCAAATGATTCCTCTGCATAGTGAAATTTATGAATCATTGATGTAGACAGCACATGTTACTCATTCATTTATCCATGCAACAACTATTTGAGCACACGTTAGGTGCTAGCTACCTGGGATACAGTAGTGAGTCAGGCGGACATGGACCCTGTTATCTTGGAATTTCTCATTTAGTTTAGAAGACAGACAGTGAAGAAGGACTTAAGATATGATGTGGGTTACAAACGAGAGATGTAAAGAGCTGTGGAGGTATCTGAGAGGGTAACCTAATCTGGCAAGTGCAGGTATCAGGGAATATTTTCCAGAGGATATGGAGTTGAGACCTAGAGAGAAGTAGGACCTGGCTAGATGAAGCGAGAGGGGGGAGGATGAAAGGCCAAAGGAATCGCCTGTAGAAAGACTCTGAGGTGAGAAAGAGCATGCCCTCTTCTTTGGAGGGACAGGGGACAAGATCAACCTAACTTGAGTCTCCGGGTCAAAGGAGAAAAGTGATAGGAAGTAGAGCTAGCAAGGTAATGCATGGCTGGATTATGGGGGGTTTTGAGGCCATGATAAGGAGTTTGGAATTTCCTAAGGGTAGTAGGAAACAACTGAAGGAGAACAGCCTGATCAGTTTTGTCATTCAGATTATTCCAGCTCTAGAAGGTAACAAGAATGTACCTGAAAAAATAATGAAGGGACGTAATGTAATATTCCAGGAGAAAGGAGATGATAGTTTTGTACAGGTTGGTGGCAGTAGGATGGATTCAAATGGTACTTAGGAGATAGTTTAGATGGAATTTAGTCATTAATTCCTTTTTGGGTGAGAGAAAGGGAAATGTCAAGGATGTCTCTGATTTTTGTTTTAATAACATTTTATAGAACCATATAACAATGAGGGCCAGGTTTTAAGGACAAAAGTTTGGTTCTGGGTACATAGGTTTTGGAGTACCTACAGAGCATTCAGGTGGAACGTGAATGTTCTTTTTCATATTTCCCATGGGAAGGGGGAACTTTAAGTGGGTTTTGAGAGAATTGTGGAATTTAGATGAGCATGAGTGGGATCCAGTTAAAGGATCACAAATGTGCTTATCTACCAAAGGGGTCTCTTTGTGTCTTTTTTCTTACTTGATGATTAGTGAGATTAGTGATGCACTGAATTCATAGTTCTATATTTTTTAATCCATCTTCAAAAATGACTGTTGGCCGGAAGCAGTGGCTCAAGCCTGTAATCCTAGCACTTTGAGAGGCTGAGGCAGGCAGATCACTTGAGGTCAGGAGTTTGACACCAGCCTGGCCAACGTAGTGAAACTCCATGTCTACTAAAAATACAAAAATTACCTGGGCATGGCGGTGTGCACCTGTAGTCCCAGCTACTCCAGAGGCTGAGGCAGGAGTATCACTTGAACTCAGGGTGGTGGGAGGAGGGCTACAGTGAGCTGCGATCACGCCACTGCACTCCAGCCTAGACAACAGAGCAAGACTCCATCACACACACACACACACACACACACACACACACACAGAAACACTGTGTTCTCCAAGGAGATTGTGATGGCTTTGTTTGTTTGTTTGTTTGTCTGTCTTCATTTTGTTTTGTTATGAAGTGATTTGAGTCAATGAGGCTCTTTGCATGGATTGTATTTATGTTTGGTCCTTTGGTTGGGGGTGAGCTAAGGGTAGGGGTATATGTTCTTTAAAGTTAATCTGTAAACACAACTTGTATTTTTCTTAATGTAGCATATTAATCAGTTATGGGTGAGTTCGGACATACTTGAGGATTGAGAGAACTCCCATGAAGAGAATAAGTGAAAGCAGAACTATAACATTTTATAACATTTTATACTAAAATTGTAGTGCTCCTGGTAAACATGTTTGGAGAGGGATTTTAGGAGATTATTTGCAAGGATGAGTTGGTCTTTGATAAAAAAAACACTCTAGTTATGCAAGGGCCCATGGTTTGAAAATGATTTGTTTGTCCCCACCAAAATGCATGTTAAAACTTGATCCCCAATGTGGTGGTGTTAGGAGATGGGACATAGTAGAGCTGTTTAGGTCATAGATGCGGATCCCTCACGAAAGGCTTAGTGCCATTCTTGTGGTAGTGAATGAATTCTTGTTCTGAAGGGACTGAATTAGTGCCCACAAGAGTGGGTTGCTATAAAGCTGGGACACTGCTCAGGTTTTCTCTTTTCACACATGTCTGCTTCACCTTTGACCTTCTCTACCATGTATAATGCAGCACAAAAACCCTAACTAGAAGTCAAGGTGATAGCCTTGAACTTCCCAGCCTGCAGAATGATGAGTTAAATAAACCTCTTTTCTCTATAAATTACCCAGTTTCAGGTACTCTTTCATAGCAACACAAGATGGATTAAGACACATTTCATAGAACTATTCAGATATAGCCAAATTTCCAAAAAAGAGGAAATAATGGAAAGCTACAGATTCTCCTTCTACCTCTTCTTCTGATTGTCCTTCCCCTCTTTCTGTTAGTCATCTGCTTCTCATTCATCTTCAGAAAAGAGAATAATGAAAAAAAAGAAAATGGGGCTAAATTACTCTGTGTCCTAAAAATAATTCCCCCAAATCACTATTTGCTACGTGTTGAAAATTATACAAAAGGCTTTATAACTAAGCATGAATGATAGAATGTAAAAGCGGGTCCTTTGGTTGTCCTCATGCATTCCAGTGTGAGAAATCCTTCCACACAATTCCTGAGCAATCCTCTACTAGCCTCTTCTTAGTTATTCTCAGCAGTGGGGAACTCCCTCTCTATTTTAGGAATCAACCATTTTTTTCCCACTAAATCTGGTTAGACTGAATATCTTTCCTAAAAATGAATCAAAATTAGTCTACCTCATTGAATGGTTCTGCACCTCACAGCAACACAGAAGGAATCTATTCTATATTCTAAATGACAGCCTTTCAAATATATTAAGACAACTGCCATGTCTCTTCAAGTCTTCTCCTCTGCAAACTAAATATCCCCAATTCCCTCAAATACAATCCTTATAGAACACAGTGTCTGCATTCTTCACCATCTTTACAAAAACATATCACCCCTGGGCCCTCCCAAAGGACAATCACCCCTTTCTGAGTGACGCTCACACTTTGAACAGCACCGTCTATAGTAGGACAGCTGTCTCTTGGTTATTCTTGTGTTTACTTTTAATGACAAACACTTTAGCTTTCAATAGAACCAGTGAGTGAAGACTTGGGGATGTGTGCTGTTTTTAAAGCTCAGGCTTTCCAGGTCGGGAGGAATGTGTAGGTATGGTTTAAAACAGAAGTGGTTTTTCATTTGTGGGACTTGAAATGGGCTGAATCCCAGTGGAATCACTGGGTAATAAATGGGAGGGGTTTTAAATTTCATCAGAGTAAAATGGGAAGATATTTCCCCTTTTTCACTTTTTATGTGGCAGTTGTACCTTAATCTGCTTTTATGAACAGCTGTTGTAACAGATGTTCGTTTTAGATGGTATCTTTTTTTGAAAGTATACCCAGCAAATCCTTTTCATAAAGAGATGTTTATGAAAGCCCAAAACTTTTTTCTAATGCAAATAAGCTGTCATTTGTGCAGCACCTTCAGACTATCACCCACACAGACTAAGCACGTTCAAAGCGCACAGTCCTCAAGTGTATGTTATGGAGGATTTCCCATGAAGCCAAAGCCCCATTTTGGCCTCAAGGAACTGATTGCTGTCCAGCAGCAGGATTGCAGCCCACGGGGAGGTCACTGGTCCACAGAGCAGGGCTAGGAGAAGCAGAAAAGCTGACTGCAAAACTGGCCATATTCAATTCAAAACCAGGAGCACATGATTGTCCCTTTTCCTAGTTTTCCTCTCTGCCAGATTTTTGGCTCTGGCCCCAAAGGTGGTCATTCAAACCAGATGAGGTCTTTATCCTTGGAAATCACAGACACGCTGGAGAATTCTGCTTCTGGTTGGTACAGGGACAGAAAACTATATTATCTCAGACAAAAATATATATTTATCTCATTACATATAGAATCTAATATAGGTATGTGTGACATTTATAAAATATATGTTTCTGTATGTAAAAAGAGAAAGAGACGCATGGGCTGAAATTTTTTAATCAATAAAAGTTCTATCTGAAATGAAAGAAGATGCTCTTAAGAAGAGACTCCTCTTTCTAGTCTCTGTTCTCTACCAATCTCTCATCTAGAAGGGGAAATTCTTTCTAAAGAATAAGGAATTCCAGCTGGGGGAAGTTACAATTACATACAAGGACACTACTCAGTTCCACAGTCTGTTTGGTCAAGGCTTAATGAGAATCTCCTCCAAGACATTTCCTTCAGCATCTCCTTGCAAGTCCTCGAACTCTTCCTTTGTTGTAACTATCTGTTATTTTGTTACTTTTAATTTCTTTGAATTAATCCATACCCATGATTTTAAAAATCAAAGACTACTAAATCATACTCCTATTATCTAATTTACCAGCTTTAAAGAATCAACTCTTGGCCAGGTATGGTGGCTCATGCCTGTCATCCCAGCGCTTTGGGAGGCCGAGGTGGACAGATCACTTGAGGTAAGGAGTGTGACACCAGCCTGGCCAACATGGTGAAGACCCATCTCTACTAAAATTACAAAAATTAGCCAAGCGTGGTGGTGTGCACCCCTAATTGCAGCTACTCGGGAGGCTGAGGCAGGAGAATTGCTTGAACCCTGGAGGTGGAGGTTGCAGTGAGCTGAGATCACGCCACTGCACTCTAGCCTGGGCATCAAGAACAAAACTCTGTCTCAAAAAAAAAAAAAAAATCAAAACTTAGCCAAGTGTGGTGGCAGGTGCCTGTAATCACAGCTACTCAGAGGTTGAGACAGGAGAATCACTGGAACCTGGGAGGCAGAAGTTGCAGTGAGCTGAGATCCCACCACTGCACTCCAGCCATGGTGACAGAGCAAGGCTCTGTATTAAAAAAAAAAAGAAGAAAAAAAGAATCTCCGTTTGAAAAATGAGGAAAATGAACATATTTACTCTAATTTCTGTCTGTCTTCCCTTCTCTTCCCCTTCCCAACACATGTTAGCAATATTATTTTTAAATGGTCATTGCTCATAAAATTTAAGTTCTGAAATCATCATTCTAGATTTGTCTTATTTTTAGTTTTAGTACTAAGTGGGTTCAGTCCTAAAAGCAGCCCTTTTACCCTGACTTTTTCAATTTTCTGTTGGATGAATGGGGTTTGGACTTCCAATATTTCCTCGAAAGGACTCATGGGAACTATTTTCCTGAGCATTTAAATTTGAAAATTCTCTGTCTTTATACATGGATGACAGTATTGAGCATAAAATTCTTGAGTCATACTTTACGTCTCTGAAGACTCTGTATCTATTATCCACTGCCTTCCAGAGTTGACTTTTGTCTCACTATTTGATCTGTAGTCATTTTTTCTTAGCCTATATTTCCATGTGTCAATTCATGTCTTTTATTTCAGTAAAGCTTCTTGAATTATCTTCAGATATAATCATACCTTTTCCTCTTCCAATTACTTGGTTTTCTCCAGTGATACCTATTACTGAGAAGGGGGATATTTGTTGTATCTCCCATCTATACATTTTTAATCTGGCTGGGCACAGTGGCTCACCCCTGTAATCCCACCACTTTGGGAGGCTGAGGTGGGCAGATCACCTGAGGTCAGGAGTTCGAGACCAGCCTGGCCAACATGGTGAAATACCTTCTTTATTAAAAATGCAAAAATTAGCCAGGCATAGTGGTGGGTGCCTGTAATCCCAGCTATCACACAGGCTGAGGCATAAGAATCACTTGAACCTGGGAGGCAGAGGCTGCAGTGAGCCGAGATTGTGCCACTGCACTCCAGCCTGGGTGACAGAGTGAGACTCTGTCTAAAAAACAAAACAAAACAAAAAAAATTTAATCTAGTATTTTTCATTCCCTTTTCTCTTCCCCAGTTCATTTCACTTAGTTTCCTCAAATGTGCTCTCTGTGACTCAGGCTATGCTTTTTGGCATCGTCTCTTCTGCTCTACTCCTCTTCCAATGGTGCTTCATTTTTACGATGGTTTTATTGATCTGCCTTTGAGACTGTCCGTACAGCCCTGGTCTGCCAGTCTGACCATTGTCCGTTGGATCTGTTCATAAACAATTGCAGAAAACCCTGATTATAGACTCCATCTATGACTCAATTTTTCCTAACATGAGCTTCCTGTCTTGTCGCTTGTCACAGCATCCTGGGTCCACTGCCTCCCTTTCTCTCATTCTTTTCTCTTTTGTATTTGCTCACGTAACCTTTGTGGCTGACTGAGCTAATGGTGATTAATCTGCTCAGAGTTTCTCCCTCTTCGCTGCCTCCCAGGTCATTTATTTCCTTTCTCAGTCCAGAGGGTCTGGCTTCCAAAAAATGTCACTGCTCTGTACTTCTCCATCTCCCTTCACTCATTAATATGTTCTGCACTTTTAATTCATTTCCACTTGGTTATAAAGCATCATAACTACCAGCAGAGAAAGAGAACCAGTACTCTTGGAGGTTCAGCATGCAGTACTGACTGGGTGGGCCTCCTGCATGCAATTTCTTTGAAGTCTAGCATTTTATCTCAGAAAATAAGGCAATGGCCAGGTGCAGTGTCTCACACCTGTAATCCCAGCACTTTGGGAGGCCAAGGTGAGTGGATCACCTGAGGTCAGGAGTTCAAGACCAGCCTGACCAACATCGAGAAACCCTATCTCTACTAAAAAAACAAAATTAGCCAGGTATGGTAGCACATGCCTGTAATCCCAGCTACTCAGGAGATTGAGGCAGGAGAATCGCTTGAACCCAGGAAGTGGAGGCTGCAGTGAACCGAGATCACACCATTGCACTCCAGCCTGGGCAACAGGAGTGAAACTCCATCTCAAAAAAAAAAGAAAAAGAAAAGAAAAGAGGCAATAGGCCGGGCGTGGTGGCTGATGCTTGTAATCCCAGCACTTTGAAAGGCCAAGGAGGGCAAATCACTTGAGGTCAGGAGTTCGAGACCAGCCTGGCCAACATGGCAAAACCTCATCTCTACAAAAAATACAAAAATTAGCCAGGCATGGTGGCAGTGCCTGTAATCCCAGCTACTTGGGAGGCTGAGTCAGGAGAATCGCTTAAGCCTGGGAGGCGGAGGTTGTAGTGATCCTACCACTGCACTCCAGCCCTGGTGACAAAGAAAAAAAAAGGAAGAAAGAAAGAAAGAGAGAGAGAGAGAGAGAGAGAAGGCGGCAGTAATTTTATCCAACATCGTAATATCTGTGTTTACTTTTAAAATGTTTATTTGTAGTATTTTAAGTGGCTTAGCTCTTCAATTAATTAACTCCTTTATCCCATCTCCAAACCTCAAATAAAAGTGAAGCCTCAAAAATATAAGCCATAATACTAATGAACTTTCCGATACTTTCTGTCATGCCCTGGGAATTCTCAGGGACAGGGGATCACAGCCAGGGATAAATCACATGTAAAAAAGGGTCCCTCATTTCCATCTTTGAATCTCTAGCCTGTGGCACAGTACGAGGCACACACCTGATTTGGTGATTTTTGTGTGTGGAATTGACCAAAATTGACATTGCAAGCATTCTCTGCAGCGTTCAACAGGCTGCTGCCTATTTCAGTTTATTCTTGGTGTTGTTCTAACTAAAATGGAATCACTCTTCTGTAGGGAAAGAAAGATGGAGGTTGGGCCTTAAAGAATCAAGTGTAATGTGTTTGTCCTTTTTCAGGAGTCAGGTATTGAAATCATCTTGGTTAGTTCATTGCTCCCAACATGAAGGAGACCGGACACTTTCCTCAAGCCTCACGTCTGTGGGCTTGATGACTGGCCAGTCAAAGCTTCATATTCCTCACCTGGAATATGGGGATGATGGCAATACCAGCCTCATCAGGTCGTTGGGAGGAATAAATGATGCCACCAATGAAAGTGCTTGCTGACATAAAGTGTATACTCATTCATGATAGCTGTTGCTACTATTAAGTGGTTGGCCGAAGGGGCAGAGAGATCACAGGGTGACCGCAAATCATTTTGGCCAAAAATACTTTGAAAATATGCCCCTGAAACTGGGGAGCAATTCTAGACAATAATTGATTGCCTTGGTATAGAACTCTACAATTCCCAAAATTAATATAATAATTTTAAATATTTTTCTATCCCTTATCTTCCTCCCAAACACACATGTGCACACACTTTTACCCAAGTAGAGGAGAAAGAGTAATACCTTTTTCTCACCCATCACAAGGATCATGGCTGCCACCCTATAACAAAAGACAGATTACCAAGAGAAAAGCATACAAACTGATTCAATATCAGTTTTATATGACACAGGAGCCTTCGGAAATGGGAATCCAAAGACCTAGGGAAGACTGTGTGTTTTTATGGTAGGTTGGATGAAGAATGGACAGTCTCGTACAAGTATGATTGGAGGCTGGATGCAGTGGTTCACTCCTGTAATCCCAACACTTTGGGAGGCCAAGGTGAGAGGATTGCTTGAGGCCAGGAGTTTGAGACCAGCCTGGGCAGCCGAGTGAGACCCCATCTATACAACATGAAAAATTTAAAAATTAGCTGGTTATAGTGGTGCATGACTATAGTCCCAGATACTCGGGAGGCTGTGGCAGGAAGATTGATTGAGCCAAGGTGTTCAAGGCCGCGGTGAGCTATGATCATACCACCGCACTCCAGCCTGGGTGACAGAGTCAGACTGTCTCTATTTAAAAAAAAAAAAAAAAAAAAAAGTATGATTGGACATACAAAGGGTATGATCTAATGGTAATAAACTGGGGGGAAACCTGTTTGTTCAGATTCTTCTTGACCTCTCTTTGTGGCATTCCTTCCCTCTGGGTATAAGGCAAGATACCTGTCACTTAGGAATCTTATGGCCTGTTTTCAGGAGAGGTCGGTCAGAGAATTCGTTTATGGCTGGTTCTTAAACAGAAAGACTGGGGAAAGTCAAAGCTAGTGACCCGCAAGGTACCATATTTTGGGGCAACATGTTTTGCACCCCAATGCCCAGAAATAGTAAAACAGCAAGCAGGAGGAGGTTTTACCTACAGGTCCCATGTGGTAGCCATTTCTCCTCCTTACTTTGAAAGACTGAACTTCCCCAAACAGCTTATTGTATATGAGGGCTGAACCCGAGCCTCCCTTGACTCAGAGCTCACCGTATGGTAGAATGGTCAGCAGCCGTAAATTCCCGTGGGCTTTAGAAGTTAGGGCTTTCCCATAGCAGGATTGCCCTGGTTGACAAACACAAGGAATCCAGAAGTTTCTCCTACCCACAGATTCCCCCAAATTTCCTGGGAGAACCCAGTGCTATCTAGGAGTTCCAGAATTAGAATGAGCCACAGAGGATATCCTGTTTAAGGGAAAGCAGGCTGCTGACCAGTTATTTTCTTAACACCTTTCCATCCTTTGGCACCTACTCCAGGAAATGCCAGCCAGAGCTCTCCAATTAGCTACCATATGGATAGAGTCTATAAGAAGAAAATGTGTAATCCATATCAGTTAAGTGCTCTGAAGAGCAGATGATTCCATGGAGAGAAAGGGATAACCAGGACATGGGTTTGTCATGCTTTAAAAAAAATGATCAGAGGCGGGGCTCGGTGGCTCACACTTGTAATCTCAGCACTTTGGGAGGCCAAGGCGGGCGAATCGTTTGAGCCCAGGAGTTCAAGACCAGCCTGGTCAACATGATGCAACCCCATCTCTATACAAAATACAGAAATTAGCTGGGCAAGGTGGTACACACCTATGGTACCGAGTACTTGGGAGGCTATGGTAGGAGGATGGCTTGAGCCCAGAAGGTTGAGGCTGCAGTGAACCGAGACTGCGGCACTGCACTCCATTCTGGGTGATAGAGTAAGACTCTGTCTCAAAAAATAATAAAAACCAAAAGATCAGTCATCTTGTACCACAAAGTCTAATTTTTTTATAACGTAGTTTTACTCTATTTAATGTGATTTAAAGACCTGCATTTCTGACTTTTAATCTGGTCAGGAATAAGAAACAGTTAACAGGCACAACAGGAAAGTTCTCCATTCAGGAGAGTTATGTAAGGTTTGGAAATACCTGCAAAAATCAGACATACTATTTGATAGTACAATAGGGTGACTATAGACAACAATAACTTAATTGTACATTTGTGTAACTGCATTGTTTGTAACACAAAGGATAAATAGTGCCCCCTTCTCCGTGATGTGATTATTTCACACTGCATGCCTATATCAAAACATCTCACGTACCCCACAAATATATATATACCTATTCTGTACCCACAAAAGTTAAAATTTTTTAAATTAAAAAAATATATATATTGCAAAAGCTACCAGAAGAGGATCAAGACTGGAGGCATTGAAACTGTAGTGGGGAAAAGATTTCATTGCCAGCTTCATGGTTGAGACATGTGTAACAAAAGACTTATTAGCAAGAGAAAAGTATACAAATTTACTTTTTATTTTTTATTTATTTTTTATTTTTTTTGAGACGGAGTCTCCCTATGTTGCCCAGGCTGGAGTGCAATGGCGCAAGCTCAACTCACTGCAACCTCCACCTCCCCAATTCAAGCAATTCTCATGCCTCAGCTTCCCTAGTAGCTGAGACTACAGGTGTGTGCCACCACACCCGGCTAATTCTTGTATTTTTAGTAGAGACAGAGTTTTGCCATGTTGGTCGGGAACCCCTGACCTCAAGTGATCCCCCTCCTTGGCCTCCTCAAGTGTTGGGATTACAGGCATGAGCTCCTGCTCCCAACCACAAATTTACTTAATGTAAATTTGGGTTGACACAAGAGCCTTTGGAAAGGAAGACCCAAAGAAAGAGGTGAATGTATGTATGTTTATGCATAAGTCTGATGAAGAGCAGAACAGTCATGCAGAAGTATGACTGGAAGATGAAAGAAGTGATCTAATGGTAATGAACTTGGGGGCTCAGCCAGGACTCTTTGTTTAGATTCTTCTCTATGTCCCTGTGCCTTCAGAGACAAGGATGCTCCTTTCTTCCAGGTACAGGGAAGGCATCTCTCACATGAGAGTCTTTGCCACCTGCTTCAGTGGGGAAGGATAAGGGGAAGGTGAAAGAGACCTTCCTGCTTCTGCTATTTTCTCAATGCCAAGGTATCATATTTAGGGGGTAGTGTGCTCTGGACCCCATCAAAGCAATCACTGCGACCTTATTTTCCAGTGTCAACCCCATAAGGTTAAATTCATCACATCCCATTTGTTCATGGCCCAGGCTTCTAAGAGAAGCACATTTGGGGCCCAGAGATGGCCCTCCAACCTCAGTTAGAGGTCACGCCCTGACCAGGACTCTTGAGGTCCCTCAGGGGCTGCAGAAATGCACAGGACCCAATTAATTTACTCTACGTATGTGACCAGAGGTGACGTTTACAATGTCTGGGGTGGTGCTTACAGCAAGACCTTGGGAAGCTTATGTTATTTGGTGTTTCTTTATTTCATTTTTTGAGACAGAATCTCACTCTGTTACCCAGGCTGAAATGCCTGGTAGTGCAATCATAGCTCACTGTGGCCTCAAACTCCTGGGCTCAAGCGATCTTCCTGCCTTAGCCTCCTGAGTAACTGGGACTACAGGCATGTGCCACCACACCCAGTTAATTTTAATTTTAATTTTTTTTTTTTTTTTGGAGAGATGGAGTCTTGGTATGTTGTGCAGGCTGGTCTTAAACTCCTGGGCTCAAGCGATCATCCCATCTCAGCTTCCTGAGTAACTGGGACTACGGGCATGTACCGCCATGCCCAGTTAATTTTTAAATTTTTGGGGGAGGAGATGGGGTCTTACTACGTTGCCTAAGATAGTGTTAAATTCCTGGGCTTGAGCGATCTTCCCACCTTGGCCTCCCGCTCCTGAAGTGCTGGGATAACAGGCACGAGCCACCACACCTAACCTAAGCTTACATTATTAACGGCTAAAAAACTCTAGCTTCTTAAAGTTCCCTCAGTAAAGATACAAATCTTGTAACTCTGATTTTATAGGAGTCCTGCGGAGTTATCTGGAGAGAAAATTTGCTATGAAGCGACAGTCTGATACAAGATATTATACCAGTGTTCAATTTCAATAGCTGCTTCGGAAAGTGTTCCTCTCTGATCCAAATGTAGCCCCGTGTAGACAATGGGGTCTTTGCTGTCCTATCTCTGGCGATCTGTCCTGCTCAGTTATAAACACAGTGTTAGATGTTTCTTCATCTTCCCCACGGTCAGGTCAGATAATACTCGTCTTCCTTTATCTGCAGGCGAGAGCGCTCTAAATTGTTGCTATCTGACCCGAACATGAACGATGGCTTAAATTGTTTCTTCTGGAGGAAATAAATGACTGCCCCATGCAGCACTGTGCTAATCCAGATAACTCCACCTGTGTCAACAGTAAATGAGGAAAGTGCTCAGTTCTTAATATTTGACAATTAGAGCAGATCACAGTACTCAAGGATTTTTTTTTTTTTTTTTTTGGTGTGATCTCCATCTTCAGCGTTTTCTTCACACACACACACACAAAAGCAGTCATGTGCATGTTCATGTACTTTGATTTCTTCATTTGGAGATAATTTAAAATAGGCCAGGTGCAGTAGCTCACACCTGGAATCCCAGCACTTTGGAAGGCCTAGGTGGATGGATCACCTGTGGTCAGGAGTTTGAGACCAGCCTGGCCAACATGGTGAAACCCCATCTCTATTAAAAATATAAAACTTAGCCAGATGTGGTGACACACACCTGTAATGCCATCTACTCAGGAGGCTGAGGCATGAGAATCACTTGAACCTGGGAGGCAGAGGTTGCAGTGAGCTGATATCACACCACTCTACTCCAGCCTGGGTAACAGAGTGAGACTCCATCTAAAAAGGAAACAAAAATTATCTCCAAGGAGCATATAAATAAGTTGCCAAACCTTCTATGAAACTTTTCCCACCAATCTTGGCCTTCATATCCCTCCCCTCCCCTACCTTTCCCCTCCCCTTGTCCCCCCTCCCCTCCACTCCCCTTCCTTCATCCGTTCCTTCCTTCCCCTTGCTATGTTGCCCAGGCAGGCCTCAGACTCCTGGCCTCAAGGGATCCTCCTGCCTTAGCCTCCCAAGTCACTGGGACTGCAGACACTTGCCACTACACCTGACCTCTGGCCTTTATTTTCACTCTGCTGAACTCCCAAACCAGTTGTGTCTACAGCTCACTTTGTCCTTAGCACAGGCAGCCTCTTTTCTTTGTTTTGGGAGTTGTTTTTAGAGACAGAGTCTTGCTCTGTCAACCAGACAAGTTGAATGACATGATCACAGCTCATTGCAGCCATGATCTTCCCATCTCAGCCAGGCTCAAGTGATCCTCCTGCCTCAGCCTCCACAGTAGCATGCACTACCACACACACCCAGCTAATTTCTTTCTTTCTTTTTTTTTTTTTTAAGAGAGAGAGGAGGGTCTCAGTGTGCTCAGTGCGTTAGTCAGGCTGGTCTCTCAAACTCCTGACCTCAAGTGATCCTCCAGCCTTGGCCTCCCAAAGTGCTGGAATTATAGACATGAGCTACAGTCCAGCCTGTCTTTATTTCTATTCTATATGACTGTTCTTTCTCTGTACGAGGATAACAAGTCCCCGGTCTTACCCTCCATGTTCCTTCCAAGTGCTGGAGGTCAAGAGAAGAATGAGGCTGTCTTCCTTCTCTCCTGGTCCCCTCCCTGCCAGGCCACTCTGGGTGGGCTGTATTCTTCTAGGGAAGGCAGACTCCTCCAGGCAGCCCTCCCCTTGACTCTCTCTCCAGGCTGGGGAAGGTGCTTTCTCCTCTTGCTCCTTCAGGCCTAGAAGAGATGAGAGTCCCTGTCCCTGGACTGCAGCATCCCTGGAAGTATTTTCAAAACCCTGTCTAGTGCCATGGAAACACTGCAGTGCCTTTTATTAAGCTTCCTGTATTTCCAGCTTTAAGGTGCCGTGTCTTCTTACTCCAGATCCTGCCCGAGCAAACCATTAGGAATGGCTCAGGAGTATTTCTCCTGGTTCCAGCTGAAGCCCAAATCATCCTTCAATGATGCCTCTCACTCTGCAGGTTGCCCAAGACAAGGAACCCAGAAAACAGGGCTTTTGCGGACAAGGCAGCCATGAACCTGCCCTGTCTCGAAAGTTCTTTGGGGATTAATTGTTTGGATTGGGGATAAGCATTTCTGTTTTAGGACTTCTACCTCCAGAAAAGAACAGAGCGAGGTTGGAATCAGAGGGCAACAGAGCCACTAAGATAATGTGTGAAAATGTTCCCAGGAAAGTCCGAATACAGGAAAATCTGATGACAGGAAGATACTGAATGAGAATTGTTCTCAGCCAGGAAACGAAGTGGCTCCGGGGAGAGCCACTGAGAAGCAAATCTTTTAGGTGACATGTGCTAAGAAAGGGAACTTAGGAAAGGTTTTGCTTTGGTTTTTGTTAGTTTTCACAAAGAACTAGGGCTTTGCTGATTATATCATTTAAAAAATATGTATTGGCTGGGTGCGGTGGCTCACGCCTGTAATCCCAGCACTGTGGGAGGCCGAGGTGGGCGGATTGCCTGAGGTCAGGCATTCGAGAGCAGCTTGGCCAACATGGCAAAACACCTTCTCTACTGAAAACACAAAAATTAGCGAGACATGGTGGTACATGCCTCTAATCCTAGCTACTCAGAAGGCTGAGGCAGGAGAATTGCTTGAACCCGGGAGGTGGAGTGAGCTGAGATCCTACCATTGCACGGCAGTCTGGGTGACAGAGCAAGACTCCATCTCAAAAAAAAAAAAAAAAAGAATAAAAAAGAAGAAAAAAAGATATGTTTTGGCCAGGCAAGGTGGCTCACCTCTGTAATCCCAGCACGTTGGGAGGCTGAAGCAGGAGGATCACTAGAGGCCAGCAGTTTGAGACTATTCTGGGCAGTGCAGCAAGATTCCATGTCTACAGAATTTTTCTTTTAATAATTAGCCAGGTGTGGTGGTGTGCACCTGTAGTTCCAGCTACTGGGAGGCTGAGGCGGGAGGACTGCTTGAACCCAGAAATTCAAGGCTGCAGCAAGGTATGATTGCACCACTGCACTCCAGCCGGGGTGACAGAGTGAGACCCTGTCTCAAAACACACACACACACACACACACACACACACACACACACACAGAGCTCTCGCAAGTTGGAGCATACTTACGTTAAAGACTCTACCTGAGATTTGAATTAATTAGGCATCCTGTATTTTCCCTGGCAACCCCACCCAATGCGCAGTGTCTCTGGTCACAGTGCCTGGAAGGAGCACACTGGGGCGTCACAGCTTCCAGGCAATTGCATAGGAAGCAGCTCAAAGCAGTAATCAATCTTGGGAAATTTTCCTGATTTCTGTTTTCATGTTTAAATTTTTATTAGAAAACAAAAAGCATTGCCAAAGGTGGATGTTTCCAGTTGCTTGGGGATAAAATATTATTATGATTCCTCATTCTTGCTGTACCAAGTATCGGGGATGATTAGGGAGAAGAAATCTGAGAATGCTTTCATTGGAAATTCAGGAAAAACTTTACACCTTGTAGAGGGCAAGGCGGACGTTCCGATGCAGCCTTTTGACTCTCTCGCCCCCTAGTGGCGATATGCCTAAACAGGGGTTTGCGTTCCTACTGGTGACAGTTGCATCCCCTGGGACTTCTCCATTGCACTAACTGTGTAGTAAGTGAAATAACAACAAAACACATAGGAAGATGAAGATCCAGGCATATCTAAGCCCCAAAACCGGTCTGAGCGGTACGTAAAGACAGGGCCGAGGTGCAAATGCTGTGCTGCTCCCTTGTAGCCTCCAGCTATTTTATGGGGATCCTGGGCTAATAGGGGAAAATCTGGCTTCACGTCCCGGGGTTGAATCTGCCCAGAGTTGGTTGCCTTTATTTACATTCATTTACCCAATAAATTTTCCTGGAGTGCCTACTATATGCCAGGCACCGTGCCAGGTGCTAAGCATTACACCTCACATCCTTCACTACGATTTGGAGTTAAACCAAAGAGTTTGCACAGAGTTCTAGAAATTGCACCCAAAGCAAACTGAACACACAACTAGGCACAGGCAGAAATTTTAGAACTGGGAGGGAATCTATATAACCAATGCCCTTTTAGTTAAACTAATATCCCTGCCACATTCTTTCTTTATAACTCATATATACAGGGTTTCAGCATCTTTTTTGATAAATGGTCATTAGACTTCTTGACAACTATTTATAATTCAGCACCCAGTAATCAATCAGAATTGCATATAGTACAAAATTAATGCCATGTGATATGCCTGGAGCCATTTCTGACTTATGAAAGAAAGATGGTGTTGGCAGAATGTTGAATTTTCGTCCCTGTTTCTAGAACGTGCGATGCTGACTTGCTGACATTGAAAGAATGTAGCGACAGAAACCTATTAGAGCAGTGAACTTGTTTTGGAAATAGTTGGGTTGGGCCTATTTGTGGTAGCACTGACCAAAGTCAATCAGTGGAAAGAGTTGAGACAGAATGTTGAAACATAACCTGAGTTTGTTCAGCAGTCTGGAGTATCTCCCAGCTTCCACTACCCTACGTTCCATTTAATTTATACATCCTGCCAATTTTACTTCCTGAGTATTTCTCAAACCTTTGCCTTCTTTTTATCTTTATAATTCCCATAGTTTCAAATCTCACATCTTTTTTCCTAAATTACTATAACAGAAACTGTATTGTAATCTCTTTTCCTGCTTCTCTCAAATCCATTCTCCACACAGATTTATCTCAAACACAAATCTGATCATGTCCTTAGTCTGCTTTTATCTTGTTCATGACTCCGTGGTGCTGGCAGGACACAGTTCAAGCTTTTTGTGCATGAAATGCATGGACCTGACACCTGTCCTGGGGCACAGAATGCGTGGGACGGATACTTGTCCTGCCACGTCCACCATCATTCCATTGTCTTTCCTATCACATCCCTCCTGAGGTCTTCCAGGTGCTCTGAATCGGTCTGTGAGCCTGTTGAGTGAATATCCAAACATATGCATCCACCTCTGTGCTGTGTTGCTTATGAGTTTTCTCCTTGGTAAACCAGGTAACCCTGACGTGACTGAATCCCATTATTCAAAACATGTTATGAGTTTGTGTTGTTTCAAAGAGTCCCATTATCAGTGGGTAATATTTCTGTCAGATTCCAAAGGCTTACTGCCCTTCTCTTTCCCACTGTTCAGCTGCAGAGAATTCTTCAGCTGATTCTCTTTGGTGTTCAGTGTTTCATTAATCGGATTCTGACCTCTACATAGAATGGAACTGTTTGGGATACTGGCTGGGCGTAGTGGTTCACGCCTGCAATCCCAGCATTCTGAGAGGCTGAGGCAGGTGGATCACCTGAGGTCAGGAGTTTGAGGCCAGCCTGGCCAACATGGCAAAACCTCATCTGTCCTAAAAATACAAAAATTAGCCAGGCGTGGTGGTGCAGGCCTATAATCCCAGCTACTTGGAAGGCTGAGGCAGGAGAATCGCTTGAACACACGAGGCGGAGTTTGCAGTGAGCCAAGATCATGCCACTGCACTCCAGCATGGGTGACAGAGCAAGATTCCATCTCAAAAAAGAAAAAAAAAAAGGCATTTACTCAGCACCTATGTGTGCCTAGAGCTGTGGTAGGAACTGGGGATTCAGAGATAATAAAGCTGATCTTATTCCTTGGCAACCTCATAAATCTCATGAGAGAGGCTCACATATAAGCAAAGAAAGTGCGACAAGTGTTCACAAATCTATGGCTTCTCTCATCAATTTCAACATCCTTGGCCTCCTCCACTGGCAAACTAGGGCCTAATCGTTTTTTGAAAAAATGAAAGTGTGAGTGAATGACGAGATGGATGAATTGATCATCTTTAGCCTAAAGCAGTATTCTCCAAACTACTAGGTCTTAGGAGGCAATGTTCAGTATCACATGAACAAGCCAGGTGTGGTGGCTCACACCTGTAATCCCAGCACTATGGGAGGCTGAGGTGGAAAGATCACGTGAGACCAGGAATTCAAGACCAGTTTGGGCAAGTGAGACCCCATTTCTATAAAAAATTTGTAGAAAATTAGCCAGACATGGTGGTGTGCACCTATAGTCTCAAATTCTCAGGAGGCTGAGCTGGATGACCTGAGCCCAGGAGTTTGGAGGAGTTTGGAGCTGCAGTGAGCTGTGATTGCACCACTGCACCCCAGCCTGGGTGACACAGCGAGACCCTTTCTCAAAATAGAAAAGAATTCAGTAAACAAAATATTTTACATTGTTAATAGTTATATATTTACTATACAGGATGTAAGAAAATATGTAACTGTTTTATCAAACCCGTAATTTAACAATAATATAGATGAGAAAAAGCTTAATATTTTAGGCAAGTCGGTATAAAGTTAATACTAATATAAATGGTAAGAATTTGACCCAGTCACCTCTTAAAGACCCCAGCTTTCCACACTGCCACACATTAGTGATTAAATTTCAACATGAGTTGTGGAGGGGACAGACATTCAAACTATAGCCGAAGAGAAATTGTTGATGTTTGGGAAACAAAATAATTTTCACTGTTTCCTTTTCTTCAGGTTTTATTCTTTCCCCAAATTCAGCCTACAGTTGACTGTTTTATGTGCAACCCATGGCAATTTTTAACTACGGCATTGAAACCTTTGAAAAGATAAGACAAGACTGTGTGTGTGTATGTCTATTTTTAAAGATGAGCCAAACTACGTTTATTATTTATTTTATTTTATAAGTGATTCTGTCAACTGACCATGTGAATGTCCTGATTTTCATAGATTATGACCTGTTCAGGTGACAAGAAATAGACGTACTAATAACCTAGTAATCTTGGATTATTATTTATATTTGGAAGTAAGGAAAAACAGGAAATGGCTTTCCCAAGCCTCCTGAGCAACATTTAGGAGACATTTTATATATGTATGTGTGCGCGCGCGCGTGTGTGTGTGTGTGTGTGTGTGTATACATATGGATAACATTTAGAATACAGCAGTAGCGGCATCAGGCTGACAGCAACTCTGGGAAACCCACAGGACACTGTCCTTCCCCCCATGCACCCCTGCCCAGCCTTCAGTGTCTCCATTCCTGCTTCCTTCTCTGCCTCCTGCTGCTACACAGCCTGCTCTGCTGATCTCTCTCTTTCTCCTTTTCTCTCTTTCTTTGGTTTGTGTCACCTCAAGGCTTTTGCTTGCTGTCACTTTTTAAATTTTTTTTAAATTAATTTTTTTTAAGAGATGGGGCCTTACTCTGTTTCCTAGGCTGGAGTGCAGTGAAGCTACCAGCTCACTGCACTCTCGAACTCCTGGGCTTCCGGCTAATTTTCTGAAAATTTTTTGTAAAGACGAGGTCTCACTATGTTGCCTGGGCTGGTCTCAAACTTCTGGGCTGAAGTGATCCTCCCGCCTCAGCCTCCCAAGTAGTTAAGTTTTAAGACTACAGATGTGAGCCACTGTGCCACCAAGCCACCATGCCACTGTGCCACTGTGCCACCTGGCTATGCTTGCTGTCTTTGTGCATCTCAGCTTTCACCTGCCATACTGCCTGCATCTGGGGTGACCAACTCAACCCAGTTTCTCTGGGACTTTTCCGGTTTCAGCACCAAAATTTCCACAACCAGGCAACACCTAAAGTCCTAGGTAAGCCGGGATGTTTAGTCACGCCACCTGTACCCCTTTGCTATACATTTCATATTCGAATTCTATAAAGGAGAAGAGGGGAAATCTGACTGGATCTCTTTGTCCCTTGTCCAGCCCAGGGAGCCTCTGAGCTCTTCTAGCTGAGCCTACTGATTATACCAGTGAGGCTTGGCGGTGACAAAAGGAAGCATTCCTAGCTGATTGTCTCAGAAGGGGCCTGTGAGCAGAGTGAACGTGAGAATATCATCAGGTCCTGCAGTCCACTTTCCACACCAGTTTGTATCAGTGCTGGTGCTGAACGTGTTGGGTGAAGGTATATGCAGACGAGAGGTGTCAGTGGGGGGCAGGCAGAAACAATTTTAAAAATCATTGCACCAGCTGAGTGCCATGGCTCATGCCTGTAATTCTGGCACTTTAGGAGGCTGAGGTGGGTAGATCACTTGAGGTCAGGAGTTCGAGACCAGTCTGGCCAACGTGGCGAAACCCTGTCTCTACAAAAAATACAAAAATTAGCCGGACGTGGTGGCACGCGCCTGTAATCCCAGCTACTTGGGGGGATGAGGCAGGAGAATTGCTTGAACCCAGGAGGCAGAGATTGCACTGAGCCAAGACCCCACGACTGCACTCCAGCCTGGGTGACAGAGCAAAACTCCATCTCAAAAAAAAAAAAAAAAAAAAATCATTGTACCCTTTTTACCTTTATGAACTCAAGCATTACACAAATTAGGCTCCTAATATAGTGTTATAGAAACCCTGGCCCAACCAGTCATTAAGTATTTTATCCCAGTCAATATTGTCCAGTTCAGAGATTGTAAAGTTTGCAAAAGTGGGTGTTTACAAAGCAAAACAATGTCATCTGGGAAATGAAGAATGTTAATCTCTAGCAGCCTTGGGGACAAACACAAAATGCACTACGGTTTAGGGCGGAGAAGCTGAGCCATCAATACTTTCTAAATCCTGGAGGGCTTCCTCTACCTCCCGCATTCCAGCACCCCCTCTACCCACTTGGCTCCAGAAATCAGTCCTTCTCTATTAAAACTGTTTTTCCATCTGCAAGGAACAGAGGTCCCCACCCAGCCCTACCCCACCTCCGCTTCCGCCCCGCCTTCAGTTCTGTGGGCTGAGGTGGGGAGAGAAAAATAAAATCACTGTAAAAATACTTGACTTCTGAAGCACGTGACTGGCTTTCAAGAATTCTATAAACTCGAGGGTGAGGCACTTGAAGAAGTGAGAGGCATGGCTCAGGGCAGACAGGGGCTACTTTGAGCCCTCTGAGTCTCTGGATGCCCCTCCTGAGCACCCCCAACCTCCTGATCACCCCTGATCCTCCTCTCCAGCACCCCATTCCCAACTCTTCCTGGTGTTCTGAGACCCCCGAAGGAGTGCAGGCTGCGCGCAGGCAGGCAGCCCAGCCCCGGGTGCTGGGTGACCCCCTCAGCTCCAGGTGTGGCTGCAGGACTGTCAGCCTCCCGGGGGTGACATGGAAGGGTGAATGCATTTGCACCGCGCCTTTCATTCTGTGGCATCTGTGTCTCTGTTTCTCTTAAAGCCTATGGCCATCACTCACCCGGAGGCTGCGAACTGATGAAAAAGTGGAGCAAAAACAAAACAAAACTAGCTGCATTGTTGAAACAAAGTCAATTTCAGTGTTTATTTGGCAGAGAAGCTAGTAGAGGTGATCAAAGTGATCAAGGCAATTCACTTGTTTCGCTGGCCCTGGGAGGGAAGGTGAGGAGCTCTGAATTCCAAAGGTGGGGGGAGAAGAGAGCAAAGCTCAGGGGAGAGAGCGGTCAGGAATCTCCCTGGGCACAGCCAATCCCTGCCGAGACTCCAAGACACCAGTCACAGCTTTCTCCTTCTCCTGCATCAGGGTGACCTCCAGGCCCTGTTCTCTGAGCCTCCACCCTCCACCCTGGGCTGCACCACTGCCCCCAAGCCTTTATGGGCACCCCTGCCCAAAGGCTATGCTCTGGGTGCACCCTTGCACCCAAGCTCCCCTCAGGCGCTTTCCCCTATCCTAGCAGCTCCACACCTCCTCCGCACCAGCTCTGAGGGTAGTTTCCAGCTTTGGCCTCCTCCTCCAGGAAGCCCTGCGCCCCAGGGAGGTCCCTGGCATCACACTCTTAGCTTACAGACTAGAGGTCTCAGTGACTAGAGCAGGCGCCCAGCTCCCGGCAGAAATTGATAAATATCTATGACGGAACTGCATGCCGCCTTAGGGCTCCTACAGCAATGCCCCCCAGATAATACCAGACCCAATTCTACTGTTGAAAGAAGAGGAATTTTAGAAATAGGTATACCAGGCCAGGTGCAGTGGCTCATGACAGAAATCTCAACACTTCGTGAGGTCAGGGCCGGAGGACTGTTTGAGTCCAGGAGTTCAAGACCAGCTTGGGCAACATAATGAGCCCTAATGTCGCAAAAAATATAAAATTAGCCAGGCATGGTGGAGTGTGCCTGTAGTCCCAGCTACTTGGGAGACTGAGGCTAGAGGATTTATTGAGCCCAAGAGGTTGAAGCAGTGAGCCATGATCATACCCCTGAATCCAGCCTGGGTGGTGGAGTGAGAACTTATCACAAAAAAAAAAAAAAGGAAGAAGAGAGATACCTCCTTTTTTATTCTTCATTTCCATCTAGCAAAATAATAATAATAATGATTGAGGGGTCACCTAGGACAATGGCCTTGGACTTCAGTAGTGAAAAAAGAGGATAAACGATCCTAAGGGTATTCACCAAGTAAAGACTGAACAGGACGCTGGAGATGAGAAAGATGGGCGAGATGAGAGTCAGACATTCGAGAATGCTCCAGGAGTCAGTTTGTTCAGCAACAAAGTGGGGAGATGTTGGTGGGGGTAACAGGGAGAAGTGTACTCCATGATCCCAGTTTTGGCAATTTGATTGGTTTCCCTTCCTTCTTGCTCCCCCTATTCCCCAACCCCCACCTCCACAGGTCACTGTAGCTTTGAGAGACGGCCGGGGAGAAGCTCAAGGACAGAAAATAAGCCAGGAGAGTCTCTTTCCAACAAATACTCTATTGAAAGGGTTGATAATGAGGCACTGTGGGTAAAGCGAGGTAGCAACCCAGGTGCTTGTATCTATAGAAGTTCTCATATTCTCGTGAACTCCACCCTGGCCCTTCAGGAACTCTGTGAAATATGCCATGGTTTCGCTCCCTCTGGGATAAAAGGGGTGAGCAGATACATGTTACAATTTGCACTTAGAAGTTGCCACCTGGAATCCAGACTTTGTCTGCAGTGACCAGAGGGCAGAGCTAAGCAAGACTCTCAAGACGATGTGCTGCGCAGATGCCAGCTCTGACCACAGTGCTGTGCATACGGGGTCTCTGCCGCCCAGCATCTATCTTCCAACTTAAGATAGATAAAAGAACCCATAATAAAAGCCAACATCAATTGGTTCTCTTAAAAAGAAAGCAAACATGCTTAAAGTATTAACACATTGGATCTGTGTGTAGTTTCACATTATATGATCACATGAGGAATTTGTGTGGAGGGGCAAGAGGAGAGTTCCAAGACATCTGATAGGGAGACTTGAGTGTTGGTGGGTAGGGAGGGGCTCTTGGGCACCTCACTTAGTGTCTGGCAGAATCTCCTTGGAGCCACTGGAATTTTAAGGACTTTAACTACGGGAAGATTGGTTACCCTCTGCTCTGGAGAGAATGCTGGAGATATAAATGGTTACCTGGTGAAATTGTTGCTCTTAACACAGAAGGGAAAATTCTGTTTTGATCTATGAGTCATATAGAAATGTATCATACTATGGAATTTGTGAAATTGTTAGTGGGGCTTTGTAATACAGTTCGTGTGAGGCTCACACCTTCACTCTAATTATTGTTTAAGATTAATTATTTTTTAATTATTGTTTAAGATTCTTTTATAGGGTCTTTGTTGGGAAACTCAAACAGTATCATTATGTTCCCCTCACATTTGGAAACCTAAGGCGCCCAGAGGGCTTATCTTGGGATCACACATAGGTGGCCATCTGTACTGGTTTGCCAGGGACAGCCGTGGTTTCTTGTCCAGTTGTAATTATTAATAGTGTCTCCTTTCCCTCTCACAACTGCTGGTTTATGCTAAGTATAAGGTCACCCTAACCACCTGACACATTGCTGTCAAAACTAGGATTGGAGATCCCACATTTCACATGTGCCAGATCATCCATTTAAGCAAATGTTATCCCAGTTGTTAAAAATCCTTTGTTTTTGACTTACAGGGCCTCATACCATAGTAGTCTGTCTTTTAGAAATAGTTAATGTGGAACACATCAAACATGAGGCCTCTGGTTGAAACACTTTTGTTGACTTCTTTGTTTTTCACTTTGTTTTGATTAACTCCCACAGTTATGGCTGCCTTTGAAAAGTACATTTTAAGGACTTCAGCAAGCATTAATTATTTCTTTTGTGTCATGATGTCAAGTCATTTTCAATTATCTGGTTCTTAATAGAATTTAAAGTGAAAAAATATTAAATATGTATCAGGGCAATTCCACTTACTCTTGGTTCTTGCAATGATTTCTCTCTTGAAAAACTTACATAGGCCAGGCACAATGGCTCACGCCTGTAAACCTAGAATGATTACTTTGGGAGGCCGAGGTGGGCGAATTACCTGAGGTCAGGAGTTCGAGACCAGCCTGGCCAACGTGGTGAAACCCCGTCTCTACTAAAAATACAAAAAAAAAAAAAAAAACAGAGCCAGGCATAGTGGCGGGTGCCTGTAATCCCAGCTACTCAGGATGCTGAAGGAGGACAATTGCTTGAACCCAGGAGGCAGAGGTTGCAGTGAGTCGAGATCACGCCATTGCACTACAGCCTGGGCCACAAGAGCAAAACTCCACCTCCAAAAAAAAAAAAAGGGAAAAAAGGCCGGGTGCAGTGACTCACACTTGTAATCCCAGCACTTTGGGAGGCCGAGGTGGGCAGATCACAAGGTCAGGAGATCAAGAACATTCTGGCTAACATGGCGAAACTCCATCTCTATGAAAAATACAAAGAGTTAGCCAGGCATGGTGGCATGTGCCTGTAGTCCCAGCTACTCAGGAGGCTGAGGCAGGAGAATCGCTTGAACCCAGGAGGCAGAGGTTGCAGTGAGCCCAGATCGCACCACTGGGTAACTGAGCAAGGTGCCATCTCAAAAAAAAACAGAGCAAGACACCATCTCAAAAAAAAAAAAAGAAAGAAAGAAAAGAAAAACTTACATAAAGGAAATTGACATGCTTTCCACAACCCTGTAATTGGCCTGCTGAGAAATCGCATGCAATTGTTTACGATTTTTGTGATTAATTCTCTTCATGATGGTTGCCACTTATGTTGCGTTATCAGCACCAATAATGGTCCAGTTCTGTAACAGGTTAGCTATGACTACAAAATCACCATTTGTCTTTACAGCACTCTATTATCTCATCACTTGTCTTTCCTTTTAAATGACATTTGTTTTATGTGGTAGCTCATTTTGAGTCATGAATTGCAACATATGGAACCACTAACCAAGAAATAGTCTTGCACCTTTCCCTGTTAACAGAAATGGAGTTGAAAACTTAGCCTCCTGGTATTATTATTATTCTAGTTCTCTATATGATTGGAGGGAAATCAGATTTCAAGTTCTTGCCGCTTTCCTTATGCCTTTCACAGCAAATTTCAAAGTATAGCAGTAGGCAGATTGCAATGTAATAGCAATTTTTAAGCCCAGAAATTAAATTAAACCAGAAAGAAATACACCTACTTCTAGTTCAAATAGTGTTTCTTCCAGAAAGAAGAACATCTCCACAGTAACAGCGGTGACAATAAGAGTATTTTCATGAAGATCGGAGTTAGCAGGTTTATATAAATTGCAGAATACAGCTACTGTTTTCCAGAGAAACTGACAATCAGTGTTAAATGGTTAGGAAGGTCTCTGTGCTTTGGAGAAAGATGTGGAATAGTCGGTGCAAGGGCTAATAGAGTGCCTTCTCAAATTGTTTTCAGTTCCTCCTCTTAAGGAGGAACGAAAGGCTGGTAAGTAATCCAATAGAAGCTTTTCCCTATAGAATGGTCAGAAAGTTTGATCATTCAAAAGAACATTATTTTACTGTAAATACACGTCTAGATTTCATGGTCCTTAATGATTTATGTTACATGTCTTCCCCCCTAACGCCTTTTTCTCTTGTGCGTATCACAGAGTTTTGCTTCCTGGAATATCAGTGGAGAGGGTAGTCAGCTTGGCCCATATGAGGGAGGGGAGGGTTCTAGCAGCTGGAACGCAAGGTGGACTGACCAAGGGGGTTCCTTGGCCTGCCTGGAAAACGGTAGTTCAGACCTGGTGGGAAACATTCCCCTACTTTTGTCCATCTAGGGATCAACAGAGGCCTTGAAAGACTGCTGTGATACCTTCCAAACAGCCCCCAGGAAATCATAATCAGCATCTGCCAATGGATCTCTTCTGCCTGGGTTGAGCTAGCCAGGAGGTCCCCAGGGCAGGGTATGGTTTGTGGCTGCCAGCTGCCATGGCAGCTCTCTGCTGCCTCCTTCATCCTGGGGTTTTTGCCTCTGTGCTACCAAATGACAGGTAGGAGCTGCTAAGGATGGGCTCTCCGGACACCAAAGCAAGGGGCTTGGGGTCACAACTAAAGGCTGAGGGACATCTGATTTGGGCTGCTGCATCTGCAGTGTTTCTCTCTCTCTCTCTCTCTCATTTTTCTCACGCCATCCTCTCCACTCTTCCTGGCATTAATGCATTAAAGACTAATACACAACAGTGTACAAGAATCAGGATGAACTGGACCTGAAAGGCTGAACATAGGAGGGTCCTCCTTCATGAACATTTTACACCTAAGGAAATAGTAAGTTTAAAACTAGATTCATCTGGCTTTGCCCAGGGGCCACCGGGACAGAAACTGTGTACGATTCATTCCTCCTTAAAGCAAGATTGCCAGGTAATTCTGTTGCAAAGTCATAGAGACCTTAAGTTATCTGCCCTGCAAATCCCACTGCCTCTATTCAGGCTGCCAAGGCACTGGTTTATTTTTCTGAAAGATTCACTGCGTCTTCTTGGATTTCAAGAAAAATCCCGTTAGGAATTGAGGGGCTCTCTTCTTCCCCTCCCGACATGAGTATAACTCACTTCCTGGCATGTCTCCTTTCCTTTTGGCCTACATCCTTTGTCTGTTAGGTGCTTCCACATCCTTATGTCTTAAATGACCAAAATACGTCACCCCCACTGCCAAAACACACAGGTCACTCGAGGTCACAATCTGGAACATAGGCCGGCCATTGTTCTGCACACATTCTTGATTTAAATCAATCTCAAACCTTGCTGGAATGCCCTGTAAACTGGGGCAAGGTATGGTCACCAGACTAAGCATTGTCCTTTTTTAACCTTCCAGTGATGGGGCTGCTACAGGTTACAATATTGCACTCTTCCTCCTAGCTACTGTTACCCTGAGATATCTGAGGTTGCAGAGCTAATGTTGCCTAGATTATTTTGCCATCCTTTTTTTTTTTCCCTCCGGACATCATGCCCCCTATTTTCACTCTCTGGGAACTCTGCCAGTTTTTCAAGGACTGGGTAAAGAACAAAATAAATATTTGTAGGTGGTTTAAAAGGAGAAGAAGTATGTTGGCTGTAACTCTGCCCATCCAAAGAAATGCATTTTCACTGTCTTTCAGATGTTTTGAAGTTGTTAACTGGGAGAGCTTCAGAAGGTTGACTTTACTAGTTTACCTTTCGGATTTGTGATCAAGGGCTGAGTGTGTGAGTGTGAGTGTGTGTGTATTTGTAAGTGTGTTGGGGAAGGGAGGAATCTGAGAAAGTGAGGCAAGTAAGTAGAAACTTTTTTTTAAAAGTCCAGATTGAGTGATTGAAATCGACTGTGTGCAAATGAGGCTAGACCTCTTCATAGATGTTAATCGGGCCCTAAAAAATTAGTGCCGGAAAGTGCTTACTTGCAGTACTCAGCATAGACCCTTTCTTTCAAATTGTTTGGGACTTTTTTTTTTTTTAAGGGAGTTCACTGAAATTTGGGAGGTTCGACGGGTTGCTGTTTCTTAATATGTGGATCACCCGATTTGGGAGGCTCACTCTCCCTCTGAGATTAAAGAGATGAGGGCACTGGCTCCCAGCGAAGGCTCCCGGCCTTAATCATGTGTGAAATGTTTTCCTTCCTGGGCTGCAGAGCCTCGGTGGTTTGCAGCGGTGGAACCAGGCAGGCCGAGCTGTGGGTAGGAGAGGCCGTCACCTGTTGGGGCCTCCCCCCTCGCGCCCAACCCCCGGCATCGCCCTGCCCTGGCAGAGCCCAGCCCCCAGTCCCCGGGGAGCGCGCCTGCGGACGGACGGACAGACGGACGGTCGGACAGACCTAGGGACGGAGGGCCAGGGGTAGGGGAGATCCAAGAGGCCCGGCGCTGGAATGCAGTTTTCTCGGGCGAGGGAGACTTTGCACCGGAGTGGAAAATAGTTTGGGGTGGGGTTTCGCACCGTCCCCTCCTCCCCAGCCCCGGGCCCCCTCCCAGGCGCTTTCTGGGAGCTTTTAGAACTGCGCTCTGAAGTTTCCAGAGAGCAAGGAGCTTTTGCGGCAGGCAGAGACAATGGAAGAAAATGAAAGCCAGAAATGTGAGCCGTGCCTTCCTTACTCAGCAGACAGAAGACAGATGCAGGGTAAGTAACAGACCCATTCAAAGATGGAGTTACAGGGACGCGTGCCCCTTGCCGCTTGCTGCTTTTTATAAACTGCAGCCCTGGGACCTGGCAAAGAAAAAAAAAAAAAAAGGCAAATTCTTGAGATGGTACATTTTCCAAACTGGATAGAGAATAGAGAACTGTGATTTCTTAGGCTTGACTTTATCTCTGGCACGATTTTCTTAAGCAGCAAAAGAGGTGGTGGGGTGATGTCACATTTGTAGCACAGTGAGCCATCAGCATGCGCTGTATCTCTAAGCAATGACAAATAAATCACTAAGCAGCTC
This sequence comes from Mandrillus leucophaeus, assembly GCF_000951045.1. NCBI lineage: Eukaryota > Metazoa > Chordata > Mammalia > Primates > Cercopithecidae > Mandrillus > Mandrillus leucophaeus. The sequence goes on along the minus strand of NW_012104187.1, from coordinate 535,499 downwards.
CTAATCATTTCCTCCCGGGGCTCCAGCCATGGGAGAAAGGAGCTGTTTTTGTGAAACTGTCTCTAGGACGGCAGCTTCCATTCATTGGTTGGGGGATTCCATGTGGCAGATGCATGCTGGCTGCAAAGTTTGTGCAGTATTTTAGAGTTAAATCACAGAAACCAGGCGTGTTTTATTTTACAGATCCCAGCAGCAGGGGAGGGCTTGAGCATCTGGGTGATAGAACTCTGGATCTTCTTTTATGTTTTAATTCAAAACTTGGGAGTTGTTGGACAATTTTGGTAAATTTTCTCCGGCAGTTTCCCTTTAATTGTGTTTATAATAGACTTGTCTTTTCCGTAGGGAATTTCCAGAAGCTTATGTTGTTCCAAAGAAATTTCGCAGCGGGATTGGGTAGCCAGAGGAGGTCCCTGCTCTCTGGCATCTGGCGCCTGTGATGCCAAGAACTGATTCTATGGAATCCTATAGGCAGCATGTTCATAAACCGCACAGCCCTGGACCGCCCGACCCAGCCTCCCTCAGGTTCATGCAGGGGCCAGTACACAACAAAAAGAAGTGCGGGAGTGCAGTGCTGTGCGTGGGAGTAGGGATTATGCACAGGGGAAAAGGTGTGTGTTTTATGAACATGTAAAAGGGAAGTAGCACATGACTCATCCAAGCTGAAAATGCAAAGCTAAGCCAGACAAGAGAACTTACAATGACAAGAGATAGAAATCCCCCAGTGAAATGTAGAAAACTCGAAGTTTTGTAATGGCTGGAGATTCCCTGAGTCTGAACAGTCATCTGTCGAGGTGTCTGCGTTCGTGCCGCCAAAGCACAGCACCCTCCTTGAGGCCACCGGGGTCAGTGGCATCCAGTGGAAGATAAGGCTGCCTCCTCCCCCTGACTCCCGCAACCCCTCCATTTTCTGGGACAGGATCTTACTGCAGGAATTCAACCTCTGGGCCTGTCCTGAAAGAAATGACCCAGATTCTAGAGGGGCTGTTAGAAAGGGATCCATTTAAGAAATGACTTTCCAACAATCATGGCAATTCAGAGGCTTCAGAGGCTAGGATGGTCAGGCTGAGAGAGCATGCTCCTTTGCTCACTCATTAATTCATTCAGTGAATATTGAGCATCTGTTATGTCGTCGTCACTGTTTTAGCTGCCAGACATCCAGTGGTGAACAAAGCAGACTGAAAATACTTGCCTTCATTGAACTTACAGTGTAAGGACCAAGTTTCAGGGGGTGGGGAGCTGGTGGAGACAGACAATGAACAAATAAATAAAATATATAGCATGTTAGATGGCAGAGTTGCTGAATTTAGCAAATAAAAACACAGGAGGCCCAGCTAAATTTGAATTTCAGGTAAACAGTGAATTTTTTTTAGTGTAAGTATATCCTGTGTCATATTTGGGATATACTTATGCTAAAAATACTAATCCGTTATTTATGTGAAGTGCACATTTAACAGAGCAGTCCTGTATTTTATCTGGCAACCCTATTTGATGGAAATAAGGTTATGGAGAAAAATAAAGCAGGAAAAGGAACAGGGAGTGAAACTAAATAGGATTATTAGAAAGAGCTTCACTGAAGTGATATTTGAGCAAAGATGAGAGAGGTAATAGCAGGAATCTAATGTATTCAAAGAATAACAAGAACATGGGAGAAGGATGGGAGGTAAACAGGTTGAGAGGTCATCCCAGGCCAAATCACCCAGGGCCCATGAAACCATCATAAGGACTAGAGCTTTTATTTTGAAAGAGGTGGGAATCTCCTGGCAGGTGGGACTGCTCTTTTTTTTTTTTTTTTTTAGAGATAGGGTCTCGTTTGTCACCCAGACTGGAGTGCAGTGGTATGATTATAGCTCACTGCAGCCTTGAACTCTTGGACTCAAGCAATCCTCTGGCCTTAGCCTCCAAATAGCTGGGACTACCGGGACATGCCACCATGCGTGGTTTATTTTATCTTATTTTATTTTATTTTATTTTATTTTATTTTATTTTATTTTAGAGAAGGGGTCTTGCTATGTTGCCTAGGTGAGTTACAAAGGGATTTGTCTTTTTAAATGGGGGTAATACTGGGTGCTGTATTGAGAACAACCCAAGTAGGGTTGAGGGAAGGACAGGGAGGCCTTTAGGAAGCTTCTGTAGTCAAGGAGGCAAGAACCAGGGCTAACTTGGACCAGGTGGTGATTAGCAGGTGGTGATAAGCAAGCAGATTCTAGGTGTGTATTGAAGGTAATGCCCAAAGCATTTCCGCTACCCTGGGCAGCATAGTGAGACCCCATCTCTAGAAAAAAAAATTAGCTAGGCATAGTGGCACATGCCTGTAGTCCCAGCTACTTGGGAGGCTGAGGCAGGAGGATCACTTGAGCCAGGAGGTTGGAACTGCAGTTAGCCATGATTGCACCACTGCACTCCAGCCTGGGTAACAGTGTAAGACTCTGAAAGAAAGAAAGAGAGAAAGAGAGAGAGAAGGAGAAGGAAGGGGAAAGAACAGAAAAGAAGAGAGGGGAGTAGAGGAGAGGAGAAAAGAAAAGAAAAGACAAACAAGACAAAAGCAATTGCTAAAGGATTCAACGTGGGATGTAAGAGAAAAAGAGGAGTCAGAGACAACTTCCAAAATTTTGGTGTAAGCAGCTGAGAGAATGGAGTTGCCATTTGCCTAAGTGGGGGAGCATTTACAAAGAACAGATGAGAGGGTGTTTATGGTTTGAGGGTCTGAAGAGCAGAAAATCTTTTGATAGATTAGGATTGAGAAGTTTATCAGGGATCCAAGTGGAGATATTGATTGCAATTTGGATATTAATGACTAGAGCTGAAGGAAGACTGAGAAATGAGAGATCCCATAGGATCGAATCTGTGTGCAGAAGAAAAAGTCCAAAGGGATGCCTCCTGAGGCACTCCAGCATCTAGAGGTCAGGGAGATTGGAAGGAAGGGCTGGAAAAAATGGCAAAAGAGGAATAAAAATCCAAGTTCGATTTTTTAAATCCTGTTCAGTTCTGGGTGAATAGGATGCTGTAGAGAAGCATGGCTTCATTTTTAGTTCTCCCAGTGAGCACGAGTGCTGCGAGGGAGAGCAATATCTCTGACGCTAACATTACCCATGACGTCCATTTCTATCATTGCACTCTCTCTTGTGTCTGCCTGTGTATCTGTTTTACCCAATGACAATGTGATATTCCACAGCAGGGACCATGTCTTATTTATCCACATTTGCATTTCCAGCACCTAACAGAGCACCGGGCACCTCAGAAGGCACTCAGTAAACATTTGTTGAATGAAAGGCTAATTATACCACTTCGGGACTTTGAGTTTATTATCCTGCTATAGATAAGGATCCCTGGGGTGATCATGTAACTTATTGTCCAAATGAGATCATTTTGAGAGTGAAAGGGAACACTACAAATAATTTTACTGGGACAACAGTTGTAACCCAGAGCTGTTTTGGCAAACTGGGGTATATGATCACCCTAAGAATAGCTCTAATCAATGAAGCTTCCACGGCTGAATAGCCCGGCTACCAGGTAAATAACAATGGGGAAGTGTAGCGCATAGTGTGCTTTGCAGAGTAGGCACTCAACAATTATTGGTGGAACCTGAATCTAACTCTATCATTTTCCCTTTGAAGGCCATGGGCTCTTCAGTGTGACCCTGGGGGATAGTCATTCCTTGGGATGACTCTGTCCACAGCAGTCCTGACGTGTGTGCTTTTGCCCTGGTCCCTAAGGTCTTGAAACTATGCAGGTGAAGTGCTATCAGCCCACCTGCTTACCTTCCCCACACTCTGATTGGCAGCCTCCCATCGAGTGCAAGCCTGGGGAATCAGATATGCAGAAACCTCCTCTAAAACAGCCCCCTCGGTCTCTGTACCCTTATCCCATTTCATTCTTCAAAGCATTTATCGGTAGGTGACATTTAGAATCTATATGATTTGTTTGTGGTTGGCCTCTCTATTTCAAACGTGGACTCCTCTATGAGGGAATTAAGTCTGACTTGATCTACTTCACACTCTATCTCCTAACTCCTTTCGGTGTAGGAGCAGGCAGTCAATAAATATTTGTATGAATGAATGAATCAATCAATCAGTGCTTGACACAGAATGCTGTTCTGGGAAGAGAAGGTCCTGTCTCTACTTTGTCTAAGATCTATACCAGAAATCCTCTTCATCATTGACAAAATTTTATGCTGTAGAGGAATATAATGACCCGGTTTCAGCTGTAATTTCTGTGTTGCTTTGTGTATATGTTATGATAGTAACAAGGGAGCTAACCCCATCACTTTGAGATGCTGAGGCAGGAGGATCACTTGAGGCCAGGAGTTCTAGACCAGCCTGGGCAACATAGTGAGATCCCATCTCTACAAAAAAAAATTTTTTTAAGTAGCCATGCATGGTAGTATGCACCTGTAGTCCCCGTCACTCGATTCTGAGGCAGGAGGATCACTTGAGCGCAGGAGTTCGAGGCTGCATTGAGCCATGATTGCATGACTGCATTCCAGCCTGGGTGACAGAGCAAGACCCTGTTTCTAAAAACAAACAAACAAACAAACAAAAACACAAGGGAGCTTGAAAACTGAGGGAGGCTGTAGGATCCTGCGGCCTGCTAACCGATTATGTGTATTAATCAGATAGGCTAATTGTTTTAACCACCCTCTAATCTTGGTGGCTTTGGATGATGAAGGTGAATTGCTCACTCACACACAGCACAGTGTGATTTCTGTGGCCACGTGGATTTCCTGGGTGGCTGCTGAGGCTCCTCCTGCCTTGTCACTCTGCCATCCCCCATGGCCTTCGAGGGTTCTGCTCTATGGATCTTTTGTATTCCACTGGCCAAAGAGTAAAGAGAGAGAGAACATGGAAAGTTATTCAGGAGGTCCAGGGGCCGTGACCGAAGGTGGCTCACGTGGCTTCTGCCCACAATGCATTGATTGGAATTAATACAAGGCCCCAGTGAGATGGAGGGAGGTGGCTGGAAAATGCGGTCTGCCTGTGTGTGCAGCAGAAGAGCATTCTGGTTGAACACATAGGGCTGTCTCCAGACCAAACAGCAACTCCCCATGATGCTCCCTGTGACAAGAGAGCTTCTCAGCACACTTGAGAAGGAGACAGCTAACCAGAAGCCACCAGAAAGAAGGGGGGATGCCTTCCCTCAGAGTCTGCGGCCTACCTAATCTTGACCCAGGAAGAGGATCTCAGGGAAGCCGTCAGCACTGTTGCTGGCTCTGGAGCGGGTGTGGAATGCCTGAGTGATGCAAGGCCCCAAATCCCTTGCTGCAGGTCAGCTGACCCAGCCAGAGTAACCTGAGTTGTGGTGAAGAAGCTGGCCTTGGCAGCTCCTGCAGTTGCCTGCCTGCGGGACTTGCAGTGCGGCTTTCTCCTTGAGGATGCCTCATCTTCCAAGAGCCTCTGCGTGTTTGGTGTCTACCTCAGCCCCTACTTTCCATGCTTTCTTTCCAGAATGCCAAATCCTAGTCTGGGAGCCCCTTGGATTCCTGAAGTGTCCCTCTAGCATTTCTGTCTGCCTTGTCCTCACTTCTCCAGGGAATGTTGCAGGGATTTTGCTCGGCTTTAAGCTCATATGTTGCTCTTTGCCCTGCTTGAAGTGAGCTCCCAGGAGGAGTTGCCCTGGGCTCTGCAGAGGCTGGGAGGGGCAGGAAAGGGAAACAGGACTGCCTTTCAGCAAGCCTTGCCTTCATGCTACAGCTTTATTATTTTGTTCAACAAGGATTCCCAGAATAGCAAACAGCTAGACACACCCATATTTAAATGTTAACACCAAAGCGCATTCCAAACAAGAAATCGAATTGTATTTCTGTTTTGATGGCTTGGATAATCCACACTTGAGCTTTTCTCTATTCATGTGGATAATGAGGAGTTGGCCAGGCTCAGATCTCTGACAACATGGCTATGGAATTGTGACTAATGTCCTCTGCCTGCTCCCTCTCTTGTTTTAATTGTTCTTAGTTTTTCCCTGCTGAAAAGACCACATTCTCCTGAAATGGCTGGAATGGCAGAGTTGTTGCTTCTCCCTCAGGTGTGGGACTTGACGCTTCCAAGAGCTTAGCCTTGTTGAGGAAGAGGCTCAGATGACGGATGTGGGTAAAGGGGCTTTGTGTGGAAAGTGGCGTTAGGTGGCTGTGAGTGCTGGTGACAGTAGAGCAGGTGCCTCGAGGTAGGAGGGGAGGCAGACAGAATGCTAGAGCATTGGGCATTGGGTGGAAGGCACAAGGCAGGACATTGAGACAAAAAGAAGAAGTGAGCTCCGAAGGCAATCTGAAGTTTGCCAAGTGGCTGCATTGACCCTTCCAGCCTTGCTAATGGTTGATGCTGTTTGTACCTTTCCTCCAAATCACATCAATCCTTGTTAAGCAACTGGAGATATTTTCGAAAAATCCACAAGAAAGAAAAAACAGAAAAGCAACATGAGGTGAAAAGTGCTAGGAAAAAACAGAAGTTTGATGAGTCTAGTCAAGTAAATCAGAGCTACTCAAAGATTAATGTGGACAGAAGATTGGCTCTGACCCCCAAAACTCTCCCCTTCCAGCTCCCTTCCCAACTCATTTCAAAAAAGAAGGAGGGTTTATTGTCCTGGCTGTCTAGACCTCTTCTGATGCTCTTTGGATGAAACAGAATAGATCATATGAGCCTGTGTGGCATAGTAAGGCGGGATGCGACTTTCTGCCCTGTTGTTGCCATTGGACATGCATGGACGTTTAGCCGTATGACTGTACATGTGCATGTAGACAGATGTGTGTTATACTTGTGTAAGAAATCACCCTTCCAGAGGCTCAATCCTGTTAATTCATCTAGCTGTCCTGGATAACTTAAAATATATTTTCTTAATAATGTCAAAACTAATCTTCAAACTCCACTTAAAAGTCAGTAGTGTTGCTAGGTGTGATGGCTCATGCTTGTAATCCTGGCACTTTGGGAGGCTGAGGCAGGTGGATCACTTGAGGTCAGGGGTTCGAGACCAGCCTGGCCAACATGGTGAAACCCCGTTTCTATTAAAAATACAAAAATTAGCCGGGCATGGTTGCGCACGGCTGTAATCCCAGCCGCTCAGGAGGCTGAGGCACAAGAATCGCTCGAACTCAGTAGGTAGAGGTTGCGGTGAACTGAGATCGCACCACTGCACTCCAGCCTCAGTGATGGAGTGAGACTCTGTGTCAAAAAAAAAGAAAAAAGGTAAAAAAAAAAAAAAAAATACATAAAAATAAAAAAATAGCCAGGTGTGGTGGCACACATCTGTGGTCCCAGCTAGTCAGGAGGCTGAGGCAAGAGGATTGCTTGCACCCAGGAGGTCAAGGCTGCAGTGAGCCATGATCATGCTATTGCATTCCAGCCTGACAGAGCAAGACCCTGTCTCAAAACCAAACCAAACCAAAACAAAACAAAACAAAGGCAAGAGTGTTATATCAAGTATACAACAATTTTGGCTGATATGAAACACATGCACAACACTCAAAAGAGAAAGCTAAACCTCTTCAGATTGCACAGGTGTTTATCAACCTGAGACACAGCATTTTCTGCATCGAGCTTTGTTCAATAGATCCTGTTGTTTTTATATTGTTAAGGAAGAGATCATTTAAAAGGTAGCCATGATGTGAGTCTAAGTGTTCGAAGGGTAAGCTAAGTAAATGAAATGACAGTTTAGCCCTATCTTTTAGCCCAATAGTTCCATCTTCTTCTCCTTGTAAACTTACTGCTGAAACTAATGAAAAGTAGAAGAATTGACTAACTTGGCTGTGCTTTTTCTCCGGTTCCCCATCAGTGTCTGATGGAGATGCTATAATTAGCAGTGTAATGAGAATTGAAGGGTAAACAAGAAGAATTATTCCCAGAACACACATCAAGGGTTAGAAGACTGGAACAGGAAAACCAGCCTGAGATTAAAATGTTTTCCCTGCCCAACCAAAGGGCATCTATACCTAGAGTTCTATACACAGATCTTTCCAGGCAAAGACAAGGGAAAGAGTGTTGGTGGCATTGCTTTCTGGAAACTGATTTATGCCTAAACTCTCAACACCTGTTGCTTTGCAAAACTAGCATGAAGGATTGATTTCTGTTTATCTGGCATTCAGCTGAGCAGAACTCCCAAATATTGAATCTGTATTTTTCTGCGCTTAACTTGTAAAGATAAATAATTGGCAAATATGCTTCTATTGGAAACTTATTTAAAAAAAAACAATTAGAATAGTTTTAAAAGATTTAGAGGTAGAAGGCTCTTTGCATATCTAATGTTAGTTCAATCATCTTCATTTTATTTATGAAGAGAATGAGACTGAGAGAGGTCACATCATTTGTTCTAAATGTCGGATTAAAGCCAAGATTCCTGAGATCCAGCCTAGTACTTTTTCCAGGGAATTCAATGGACAGGGAAACATTATTCTGCCTGTATCAGCCATACTTTATGACAAGAACTGTTCTTCGTGAAGAGCCTGACTTCATGAAGAGAGCCTGTCTAACTCCTGAAGTGCTTCTGAATGTTTTACTTTTTCTCCCTAATTGTTTTTTTTAAAAATGTAACTCTCTTTTCTCAGCTCACTGGAATATTCAAACCTGACACCCCATCTCCCAACCATCGAGGATGAATGGAGATTCCCTTTACCTGCTCCCCACTCTCAGCGTTGACATCACATGGCTTAGTTGATCTGTTCTTAGCAGAAACCAACTTGTCCCTTCAAAGCCAGCTCAGAAGGCAGGATGTCTTAGGTCCAGGCTATCAGGACATACCATTGCTCTTCTTTTTCATTTGTCTAAGCCTTTACTTTATAACCCCTCGATTGTTACTTCTGATGATATTCTTATGCTTGCTTGGTTTATGCCAATAAGAGAAAATAAAATTGTCAAATGGTTCACATGTGTCAATAATTACTTATGTACAGGGTGATAGCTATTTTTTTTCTTGGTGATGAAGCAAATGTTTCAGAAATCTGATTGAGCTTATATAACAATCCTGTTACCAGAATGAAACTGTTATTTAAAATACAGAAATAATCAGAATCACCGGAGTTAATTCTTTCTTTATTTTATTTATTTATTTTTTTATTTTGAGATGGAGTCTCGCTCTGTGGCCCAGGCTGGAGTGCAGTGGTGCGATCTCGGCTCACTGCAAGCTTCGCCTCCTGGGTTCATGCCATTCTCCTGCCTTAGCCTCCCAAGTAGCTGGGACTACAGGCACCCGCCACCACGCCCGGCTATTTTTTTTTCTTTTTGTTTGTATTTTTAGTAGAGACGGGGTTTCACTGTGTTAGCCAGGATGGTCTCGATCTCCTGACCTCGTGATCTGCCCGCCTCAGCCTCCCAAAGTGCTGGGATTACAGGTGTGAGCCACCGCGCGCAGCCGGAGTTAACTCTTTCTATAATTACAGACAAGGATAAGGAATAACCCAACTGCCTGCACACAAGTAACCTAACCAAGTGTTCTTGTGGGTTTTCTTGTTTTTATGTTTTGAGACAGGGTCTCACAACTGTCAGCTACCCAGGCTGGAATGCAATGGCATGATCATAGCTTACTGCAGCCTCAACCTCTTGGACTCAAGCAGTTGTCTTGCCTCAGCCTCCCGATAAGCTGGGACCTACAGGCGTGCACCACTACTCCTGGCTAATTTTAATTTTTTGTAGAGATAGGGGTCCACCATGTTACCCAGGCTGGTCTTGAACTCTTGGGCTCAAGTGATTCTCCTGCCTTAGCCTCCCAAAACGCTGGGGTTACAGGCAGGAGCCGCCATGCCCAGTGAACATCTTTATTTCTAAAGTATGATTTTTCGTATTTCTTTGATTGTGGATTTTTTCCCCCTGACTGCTGCAAAGCAGAAAAAGAAACAAAAAGAAAAAAGATTTGCAAAGTTAACATTCATACATTAACAACTGCCGCAAACTCTCTTGGTGTTCTGCAAATGAGACTTCTAGTGGGAAATCATTAATTGTGAACTGAATTTTTTTGTCTTTCAGAACAAGGGAAAGGCAATCTGCATGTAACATCACTAGAAGATGCAGAATGCCGCAGAACCAAGGAACGCCTTTCTAATGGAAATAGTCGTGGTTCAGTTTCCAAGTCTTCCCGCAATATCCCAAGGAGACACACCCTAGGAGGGCCCCGAAGTTCCAAGGAAATCCTGGGAATGCAAACATCTGAGATGGATCGGAAGAGAGAAGCGTTCCTAGAACATCTGAAGCAGAAGTATCCCCACCACGCCTCTGCAATCATGGGTCACCAAGAGAGGCTGAGAGACCAGGTACGAATATGCTCTCATTTCTCCTTGGGTAGCTCGCTCTTTAATGAACATCAAGGAAAGTAAACTTACCTTCGTTGTGAAAGGTAAAGGATAGCTTAGTGGACTGTGCATACTATTGAGTTGTTCCGGATCTCTCTGGGGGCTTGGGAGGAGGAAGCCGGGTGTAGAAAACTTCTGCCTGCAAGCTCAGTCTTCTTTGCCAATATAGCAAGAGAACAGGAGGCCAGGCCAGAGAGGAAAGGCCTAGAGAGTATGCAGTTCCCCAAAACAGTGTTCCCATGTTCAACCACAAACACATCTAAACGCATCTAAAGTGCAGGTAATGAAGGGGTATTACCTCACTGAGGAAAGCATGGTACCAACTGCTGTGTACCCTGAAAGCACGGCGTGCTTAGCACTGTGAATGAATGAAGTAGCAAATGAATGAATGAATACACAAATACATAAATTTATTTTCAGGGTAAAATAGATCTTACAGATACAGACTTGTGGTAACTCCTTTTCCTTAAAAAACTGACATTAGGGTTTTGTTTCTGCTCTTCTATTTTTTATTTATTTTTTTTTTTTGGATAGGTTCTTGCCCTATTGCCCAGGCTGAAGTGCAGTAGTGTGATCGTAGCTCATTGCAGCCTAGAATTCCTGTGCTCAAGATCCTGTCACCTCAGCCTCCTGACTAGCTGGGACTACAGACATGCAGCACCATGCCCAGGCTAGTTTTTTATTTTTGGTAGTGGAGACGGGGTCTTGCTCTATTGACCAGGCTGGTCTTGAACTCCTGGCCTCAAGCGATCCTCCTGCCTCTGCCTGCCAAAGGACTAGAATTACAGGCATGAACCACTGTGCCTAACATTTTTTTTTTCTTTTGAATCACAGATGTGCTCCTTCTGCATGCCTTGCTTTGTGCTAGCTTTCTGTCTTCACCTACCTGTTTCCTCTGGTTATTTTGACAGCCACATAGACATTACCCAACTGTGGCTAGGGATGTTTTTGTTTCTTGGCTGTGTGCAATGACTTTTAGCAGATAGAGCAGGTTTGGGGTCACAGGAGATATGAGGCCTCCTCTACTGACCTCACTGGTGTGTTATCAGATTGACCTTTGAGTATGGAGAACGTAGGGAAGGAAGCAGAAAGCACTTAACCATAAGTGTGATGGGTGGGGGTGGGAAGAAGGGCAGGATGATACTGATTTCCACACGAGGGAGACAAGCTCAGTGTTTTAACTCTGCTGTCTTCCCAGTTAGGTGCAAAAATTATGTCTAACCCACTCAGCCTTTGATTATCCATGGAAATGGGGATTGGCATCAGCCCGAAAAATTGAAATCTATGCTTTATTCTCAATCTCATATTCTTCCTTAAATTCAACCTTCTCTTCTAGGGAATCATTATCTGAGTGGCTAAAAATGTGAAACGTGCTTTATGGACTTCATGTTTGCTTTTTCTTCACACTTCCAACAGTCAGTAAACCCAGACGAAGAGAAAAGAACAAGAATCCTGCTGTAATTCTTTGATAATTTTAAAAAGGGACTGGGCACGGTGGCTCATGCCTATAATCCCAGCACTCTGGGAGACCAAGGCGAGGGGATCACTTGAGGCCAGCAGCTTGAGACCAGCCTGGGTAACACAGCGAGACCCCATCTCAACAAAAAATGTTTAAAAAATTAGCCACGTGTGGTGGCACACACCTGTAGTCCCTGCTTCTCAGGGGCTGAGGTGGGAAGATCACTGAAGCCCAAAAATCAGATCCTGTCTCTAAAAAGAAAGTATCAGTTTTGCTGAGAAATATAGAAATTGGCCCGTCAAAAATGGTGTATCTTTCCATGTCAAAAATAATGATTATTGTTACTCTTCTTATTTGTGGGGTCCTAATTATTGCTATTGCTGCAATAATGGTGGCTTTGATTAAAACAATTACAAGGGGAGCCTAGTTGTAATTAAGGTTGAAAGGAGTAATGAATATCTTTTGGTGTTCTCCAGCTCTGATCTGCTGTTACGTACATTGCCAGTTCTGCCATGGCTGGCCAGCTGTCCCTTCTCTGGATAATGCGGGATGAACCAGTCACATTCTGTCTTTCTGCCTCTTTTGTACTCCACACTGACCCTCCAAAAGGGAAGAGATTTTAATGCATGAATCTTTGTACACATTTTTATTCTCTTGTTAACAGGAAGGGGGTCCTGACTCCAAGAGAGGGTTTTGAATCTCATACAAGAAAGAATTCAGGGCGAGTCTGTAGAGAAAAGTGAAAGCAAGTTTTTTTGTTTGTTTTTGTTTTTGAGATGGAGTCTCGCTCTGTTGCCCAGGCTGGAGTACAGTGGCGCGATCTCGGCTCACTGCAACCTCCGCCTCTCAGGTTCAAGCAGTTCTCTTGCCTTAGCCCCTGAGTAATTGGGATTACAAGTATGCACCACTACACCCGGTTAATTTTTGAATTTTTAGTAGAAATGAGGTTTTACCATGTTGGCCAGGCTGGTCTTGAACTCCTGACCTCAGGTGATCTACCTGCCTTGGCCTCCCAAAGTGCTGGGATTACAGGTGTGAGCCACCGTGCCCGACAAAAGCAAGTTTATTAGGAAAGTAAAGAAATAAAAGAATGGCTACTCCATAAAGCAGCCCTGAGGACTGCTGGTTGCCCTTTTTTGTGGTTATTTCTTGATGGTATGCTAAACAAGGGGTGGATTTTCATGCCTCCCCATTTTAGACCATATAGGATAATTTCCTGATGTTGCCAGGACAGCCAGAGGTCACTCTTGTGGCCATGTTGGTTTTCATAGGTTTTGGCTGGCGTCTTTACTGTGACCTGTTTTATCAGCAGGGGCTTTGTGATCTGTATCTTGTGATGACCTCCTATCTCACCCTGTGACGTAAAATGTCTTAACCATCTGGGAATGCAGCCCAGTAGGTCTCAGCCTCATTTTATGTAGCTCCTATTTAAGATGGAGTTACTCTGGTTCAAACGCCCCTAACACTATCACTGCACTTCTGCAAGCGAACTCCAGCCAGCATTGTAAACACCAGAGATCAGTGTAGACATGGCCTATGAAATTGCCGCAGACATGATCTCATCTTCTGTCTTTTCCATTCTTTTTCTCCTACCACCCATTTCCCCTTTCCTCTCTTCCTCTCTGCAATGCCATTTGTTCCTCCTGGACCTTCTCAGTATGGACTATCCCAGGCTTCCTTTGCGGGAAGATTACACAGCCAGCTGTAAGAAGGAAGTCAGATAACACACATCTGATGCTCTCTTCCAGATACTGAGCCTCTTAATACCAGATGCTCTTCTGGCGGCTGTTTTTCTGGCTTCCTCTCAGAGAAGTATCCTTGATAAGAAGAGAGCCAATCAGCAAGATAGAGAATAAGATGTTAAAAATGATGTATCTGGCGTCTAACATGAAATCTCTTCAAATCTAGGTTCTTTGTTTTTTTTTTCTTTTTTGGAAGACAGGGTCTTGCTCTGTTGCCCAGGCTAGAGTGCAGTGGCATGATCATGGCTCACTGCAGCCTCAACCTCCCCCGCTCAAGGAATCCTCCTGCCCCAGGACCCACTCCCCACCCACCCCCAGATAACTGGGACTACAGGAGTGCGTCACCATACCCGACTGAAAATCTAGGTTCTAATTTCCTGCTATTAAACATAAGAAGAATGAGAACATGCCTTATGTTTCAAAATCTGACTTCAAACACTGGAAGATTCACGGTTGCAAAACTTCTGTTTGTCTTTAAAAAATATGTTGGTCAAGGGTTTTCCTTAGTCAAAATTATTGAAAGGCTAAGAGGTCACCTTAACTCCCTTTACAGTCTTCAAAAAATGTGGGTGGCCCTTATTGCAACATAATGCTGGTCTGCATAATAGTAGCTGTGATTGTTAAGGACTCTTGTCAGCATAACCTTAATTGTGCAGGGCAATCAGGCTGTACAGCCCTATTGCCTGGCAGCTCAAGGCCTGGTTCTGGAGGCAGGCAGGACTGATCAGGATCCAGCCTTCACAATATGCTAATTGTATTATTTGGGCTGATAGCTTAATCTTTCTTTCTTTTATTTTTCATTTTATTTTATTTTATTTTTGGAGACAGAGTCTCACTCTGTCAGTCACCCAGGCTGGAGTACAGTGGTGCGATCTTGGCTCCCTGCAACCTCCACCTCCTGGGTTCAAGCCATTCTTGTGCCTCAAGCCTCCTGAGTAGCTGGGATTACAGGTGTGCACCACCATGCCCAGCTAATTTTTGTATTTTTAGTAGAAATGGGGTTTTGCCAGGTTGATCAGGCTGGTCTGGAACTCAAGTGATCTGCCCGCCTCAGCCTCCCAAAGTGTTGGGATTATAGGTGTGAGCCACTGTACCCAACCTTAATGGCTTAATCTTTCTCTGTCTCAGTTTCCTCATTTGTCAAAGGACAATAGTATCTACATCGTGGAGCACTGAGAAATACAATGATGGAATCTTTTACTGTTTCACTGGCAGCTTTTAGCGTGATAATATTCTGGTTCATAGTGTCCCAAAAAAGAGTCTCAGAGGCTATTTTAAAATTAGTATTTAAAATCATTTGAGTTTTAAATTTTTTCGAGACAAGATCTCGCTCTTGTTTAGAGTTCAGTGGTGTGATCACAGCTCACTGCAGCCTTGAACTCCTGGGCTCAAGCGATCCTCTCACCTCAGCCTCCTGAGTAGCAACTATAGGCACATGACACCACTTCTGGCCAATTTTAAAAATTATTTGTAGGCACAGGGTCTTGCTGTGTTGCCCAGGTTGGTCTTCAATGCCTGGCCTCAAGCAATTCTCTCGCCTTGACCTCCAAAAGTGGTGGGATTACAGGCATGAGCCACCGCGCGTGGCCTCACTTGACTTTATTATCAACAAATATTTGAGTGCCTGAAGAGGTTAATTTTTTCCATTGTTAAAGAATAACTTTATTACATTTCTGAAACTGGTATTTTTCTTTCATTCAGTGCTTGGTATTCATATTTATTTTATTTATTCATCCCATATATATTCGTTTGGCACGTACCACGGTAAAGGTATTGGTGAAGAATGGAAGCCACTAGACCTAACCCTGTCTTCAATTCAGTAAAAGAAATAGGCATTCACATATAAAGAATAGTCTTTCGAGATCTAGCCCAGATGTCAGGCCTTCTGAGATGGTCATAACATTGCAGTACTGCAGTACTTACACTGTAGCATCTAATCAGGTTGCATTACGCTTTTTTTTTTTTTTTTTTTTTTTTACATTTCTTTTTCTCACCTAGAATAATCTTCTGGAGGTAGAAACCTTGTCTTACCACCCATTTCTTCTCTCACCTCTGTAAACTCAGCATTTAAGGGAATACACAACCTAGATTAGGCTAGATCCAAAATATCTGTTGCACGAAGGAACAAGCCACTATTTCTAATACAGTTAGAATATGATAGATGGTACAGATAGAAAGGGGTACAGAGCTACAGAATTGAATGATTAATTGCAGTTTGAGCAGTGAGAAAGAAGAGATTTCTTAACTAAGAAGTTAAGAATGGCTGAGTAATTTTCCCCTAAGTTAAAAAGTCAACATTTGAACCAGGACCAGAATTTCCCCCTGTCCTCAGAGGTCTCCGGAAAAAAAAAAAAAAAATCCAGTTTTTATGGTCTTCTCATTCGTTACAGGCCTATGGACCTTGATTTTTTTCAAGGTTTTCTTCCACCTCTAATTTTTCCAAAATTTGTTGACATCATGTACATCACATTGGGTCAAGCAATAGAGCCATAGACATGACTTCTATTGCCATTTCTTTAATAAGGCAAATCTGGCTGGGTGTGGTGACTCACAGCTGTAATCCCAACACTTTGGGAGGCTGAGGTGGGCAGATCACGAGGTCAGGAGATCGAGACTATCCTGGCTAACACGGTGAAACCCCGTTTCTAGTGAAAAAAAAAATACAAAAAATTAGCTGGGCATGGTGGCACATGCCTGTAGTCCCAACTACTCTGGAGGCTGAGGCAGGAGAATTGCTTGAACCCAGGAAGCAGAGGTTGCAGTGAGTCAAGATCGCACCACTGCACTCCAGCCTGGGTGACAGAGCGAGACTCCATCTCAAAAATAATAATAATAATAAAAATTTTAAAAAAAGCAAATCTTACTCCATTCCAGAGCATATTAAATAACCAGTAACCATAGAAAATAGATTCCTATCTGTACTTTATATAAAAAGAAGGTTGCTTCTTTTAAAAACTCTGAGTTCAGAAAGCTCTTTAGTCCAGCAATCCCTCACAGTTGTGGTCGCTGTGTAACCAAATAGCATTTGGAAATGCTATTTTTTATGTCTTCACTAATGAATAGATGTCTGATGGCTTCTCACCTGCAGAAACCAACTTTCTACTCCTAGTCTCAGAAACCATTCTGAAATTAATTTTTCAATCTGTACTCCCAGCTACTCACAGAATTTCTACCTAACTTACTTGGTATATAGAATCTACTTTGTGGTTTCAGTTAGTCTATGTGGATTCTTTTATGTGATGTGGTCAGACCATAAGAGAAATTAATAATACATTTTAACCTAAAATTCTGACATGTCCAACAAAGAGCAAGAGGGATATGTGATTATTTTTATTATTATTATTTTGAGACAGAGTCTCACTCTGTCACCCAGGCTGGAGTGCAATGGCACAATCTTTTCTCACTGCAACCTCTGCCTCCTGGGTTCAAGCGATTCTCCTGCCTCAGCCTCCCAAGTAGCTGAGATTACAGGCGCCCGCCGCCATGCGTGACTAATTTTTTGTATTTTTAGTAGAGACGGGGTTTCACTATGTTGGCCAGGCTGGTCTCGAACTCCTGACCTCAGATGATCCACCTGCCTCGGCCTCCCAAAGTGCTGGGATTACAGGCATGAGCCACTGCACCCGGCTGGGATTATTCTTTAACATGAACATTACAGGGGGCAAAAATAAGGAGACAAGAAAATGAACAACAATATGATCATTTGAAACAGGGTCAGTGAGGCCAGGAGGTCATTTTTCTGGCTTCTCCCATCAGACCACGGCTTTGCTGCTGTCTGAGTGCCCCTCAGGCCTCCTTAGGGTCCCCTCCTCAACCGTCCCCTCCTTTGAATGTGTTTGTATAGAAACTGCTCTGGAGACCAGAAGAGCTGGCTCACACCTGTAATCTCCATACCTAGGGAGGCTGAGGTGGATCACTTGAGTACAGGAGTTTGAGACCAGCCTAGGCAACATGGGAAAGCCCCTACTCTACAAAAAATACAAAAATTAGATGGGCATGATGACACATGCCTGTTAGGGGGCTAAGGTGGGAGGATCATTTGAGCCCGGGGAGGTTGAGGTTGCAGTGAGCTGTGATTGTACCACTGCATTTCACCCTGGGCAGCAGAACGAGACCTCTTCTTAAAACAACAACAACAACACATCAAATATGAATTATCATAAGAAAGCTGCAAAGACAAGTATGTTTTAAAGCTGAGGTATTAATCAGGATTGTCTATTAGGTTGGTGCAAAAGTAACTGTGGTTTTTTCCATTACTTTTGCACCAACCGAATAGATTATGCTACTTAACAAATTAACCCTGTGATTTGCTAATATTTGTGGTATTTTCTGGTATGACACAGAAACATTTGATTTCTTATGCACGCAAATCTTATTCTTACGGCGACTTAGGAATTCTAGCTACTTCCCTCTTGCGATCATGCCATCTCAACACATGGATTCCAGATCGCCATGACAGAGAGACAGAGCTGATGGATTGTACACATGCTCTTAAATATAATGGCCTGGAAGTGGCATATGTCACTTCGCTTCATAGTAGCTTCTTGACTCTAGTACCCACTGGGATGTTTGTTGTATTCAGGTTTTGGCTGTGGAATCTAGCTTAAGACTAAAATCTTCCTGCTCTAGTTTCTTTCATCAGCTCTCCCAATGTAATTGATTATTTTATCAATTTTGTTATGCCTAGCACTTTATCTGTACAATGACGTCATTGGCATTTATACAGAATATACACATATTAACAGATATTTCTATCTATAAGTAATGGCATCTATGTCTCTGTGACTTATTTTTGATGAATTTAATTGTATCAAATCAAATTGCAGAACTCTAGCATGGATTATGCTGTATGCTGTAGATCTCAGGGAGTCAGTTTATACCTTGGGGAATACATGTATAACCCTCTGTTACGAGTGAAAAACTCCAAATTCATTAGATATGCATATGTCATATTTGTCTTGGCTCTGATCTATATCTGTCTATTCAAAATTTACATATATGCATCTATATTTATGAAGGTACCTGCCGGTGAAGGCTGAAAAGTAAGGCTCATTGGAACTAAAGATACATGTGTACTATATACTCTTCAGTAAGTCGCAGCCTTTGGCCACGGTGAAGATCTGGATAAAAGGCTAATGTTGTAGAAAGTGTAGGTTTTGAAAAACTAGGCATGTTTTGTAAATAAATAAATAAGTAAAAAGTTTAGAAACAGAACTAGACTCAGCTAAGAATTTCCTCTTCAGAGCTATTAATTTATTCTAATCCAATTGCGAAATGATAGGAGAATAGCCATGTTTAGTAGAAGCAGCTACTTAGTTATGTGAATTAATGACTGAATATGAGTTTACAGAGCCGTTTCTTTTGTTATGTTTTATTTTAATTTTATTTATTTATTCTTTTGAGATAGAGTCTCTCACGGTCACCCGGGCTGGAGTGCAATGGCACAATCTTGGCTCACTGCAACCTCTGCCTCCTGGGTTCAGGCAAGTCTCCTGCCCCAGCCTCCGGAGTAGCTGGATTACAGGTGCCCACCACCATACCTGGCTAATATTTTGTATTTTTAGTAGAGGTGAGGTTTCACTATATTGGCCAGGCTGGTTTCAAACTCCTGACCTCGTGATACATCTGCCTTGGCCTTCCAAAGTGCTGGGATTACAGCTGTGAGCCACTGCGCCCAGCCTCAGAACAGTTTCTTACCTAGACTTTTGGGGGAAAATGACATAATTTTTTTTAGCAATTAAGAAATCTAGTATACTGTGTGCAGAGCGAATAGTAATAGCACCAAAATCTCACAAACCACCACTGAAGAACTTCCTCATTTAACCAAATACCGCCTATTCCCCAAAAACCTATAGAAATAAAAAATAAATAAATAATTCATAAGCCACAATAGGAAAAGGGAAGAAATATCCTTATACGAATTATGAAGAACACAGAGAAAGCCAGTAACATGCTCAGTATTTTTTAGCACTGTTTTCTTAACAAGTATTTATAATGGGGGAAAAGACTGTAAGGAGAACATATTACTGCCATTAGCTAAAATTGCCGTGCTGTTTCTCTTTACATGTATTACAGGTTGAGTATCCTTTATCTGAAATACTTGGGACCAGAAATAGTTCAGATTTCAATTTTTTGGGGGGGATTTTGAACTATCTGCATTATATACTTACTGGTTGAACATCTCTAATTTGAAAATCTGAAATCCTAAATGCGCTAACATGGCCTTTGAGTGTTATGTTGATACTCAAAAATCTCAGATTTTGGAGCTTTTCAGATTTTGAATTTTCAGATTAGGGATGTTGAACCTGTGGTATAGTCCATCCTTTCTACAATTCTGTTGGGTAGGCACTACTATTTGTTTTGGTTTTCGTGTTTTTGAGATGGAGTCTCGCACTTTCATCCAGGCTGGAGTGCATCTTGGCAGGTGCAATCTTGGCTCACGGCAATCTCTGCCTCCTGGGTTCAAGCAATTATCCTGCCTCAGCCTCCCAAGTACCTGGGATTACAGGTGCCTGCAATCACTCCTGGCTAACTTTTGCATTTTTGGCTAACTTTTGCATTTTTAGTAGAGACGAGGTTTCACTATGTTGCCCAGGCTGGTCTTGAACTCCTGGCTTCAAGTGATCCACCCACCTTGGCCTCCCAAAGTGCTGGGATTACAGGTGTAGGGTAGGCACTACTATTAACTATGGTTAACAGAACAGGAAACTGAGGCACAAAGCAGTTCAGGCTTGTCTGAGGGGACACAGCCAGTAAGTGGCAGCACCAGTATTTAAATCCAATTATCTTCCTGTGTGTGGGAGCCTTGCTCTTAACTTCTAGATCACACCACCTCTCTGATGGGGGATGAAACAGAAAGATGTTCTGAAATGCTAAGGAAAAGAAGGACTGGACTGGGGACCAGTCTGCCTCTTGTCAGTAAGTGTGAATGAGATTTAATGCTCATCCTGGAATGGATGAAGTACTAGTGTCCTGGTTGGATCTGCCTTTAATCATTTGAAGAAGAAAAGGAGTTTGGCACTAAAGAAGCAGTGGTGTGCATGCCTGTAGTCCCAGCTTCTCGGGAGGCTGAGTTGGGATCATCCAAGCCCAGAGGTCAAGGCTGCTGTGAACTGAGCAGTGATCGCACCACTGCACTCCAGCCTGGGTAATGGAGTGAGACTGTCTCAAAAATAAATAAATAATAAAGAAGCAGTTGCATACATAGTGGTGAGTCTACAGAAAGTGAAAACCGAGAAAATGTTAACCAATTTCAGAGCAACCACTGCACATGAAAGGAGTATAGTATCATAACAGAATCACAAGTCATAGCTGGAGAATTTATAATATTGCATGTGTGAGGCCCGTGAGCAAAGAATATGATAGGATCCAATCAGTAGAAAAACATCTCTTGTCCTCAGAGAAATTCCAGATAATCTTAGATATGTCTAAAGACAATCAGGATGCGGTCAGTGATCAGAAACAATAGTCATTTACATTTGGGTACGATGAAAAACAAAGGTGAAAAAAAATGAACAGAAAGAAGCAGCTGATATCTAAGAGAGGTGATGTTCCTCAAGGGATGAGATGAAGGAGTTAGCCTGGATATGATTCCCAGAGGACTGATTTATTTTTTCCTTTTTTTTTTTCTTTTTTTGAGATGGACTCTGGCTCTCTCACCCAGGCTGGAATGCAGTGGCACAATCTCAGTTTACTGCAACCTCCACATCCAGGGTTCAGCCTCCTGCCTCAGCCTCCCATGCAGTTGGGACTACAGGCATATGCCACCATGCCTGGATAATTTTTGTATTTTTAGTAGAGATGGGGTTTCACCATGTTGGCCAGGATGGTCTCAAACTCCTGACCTCAAGTGAATTTACCTGCCCTGGCCTCCCAAAGTGCCAGGCTTACAGGAGTGAGCCACTGTACCTGGCTGAGGACTGACACTTTGAATTGTGACTCAAAGGTCATCTCAGAAGATTTGGACTATTACATAGTAGGACATCTTGCAGCTGAGACTGAACAATTGAAAAGGCTAAATTCAGGGATTGTAGTTTTACTTGCAAAATTGACTTACAGTTGACATTAATCACCCAGAATGCAGAAAAAGAGCAAAGGAATCCTAAATGGGGATCATTCATAACACTCGCTTTTGATCCATGTTTAATTGGGTGCCACCAACCTCAGCATTAGCTTTCATTTTAATTAGCGATATGGAAGAGCAAAAGAACATTATCTTGAGAACAGTGCTATATTAAGGAAAGCTCTGCAAGAAATCAAGATGAGATTATACTAGAAAACCTGCTAAGGAGTGCCCGGGGGTAGGTGGGGAAGTATGGAAAGGCAAGGACCAAAGTCTAGCTAGGCAGTGTCAGGAGACACCTGGAAAGTGGTAATCAGCTAGAGGAAATTGCCACAAAATTAGATGGAAATTTTCAGTATTGAGGGATCTAAAAAAGACCAATGTGATTCAGTTCAGTGCATAGATGCAGAGCTCATATTGCAAATGTCCAGATCGTCCTTCTTGTCTTTTCTTATGAAGCTTGAGCCTTTGCCATTTATTCATTCTTCCTGCAGGTATGTTCTTGAATTAATTCATTCAAATGCTTATTTATTTACTAGGGATCTACCTTTTGAGGTTGGCATTGAACATTATGTAAAAAGTACAAGGCCAGGCACAGTGACTCATCCCTGTAATCCCAGCACTTTGGGAGGCTGAGGCAGGTGAATTGCCTGAGCTCAGGAGTTCGAGACCAGCCTGAGCAACATAGTCTTAGGAGGCTGAGATGGGAGGATCATTTGAGCCTGGGAAGTCAAGGCTGCAGTGAGTCATGATCATTCCACCATACTCCAACCTGGGTGACAGAGCAAGACCCTGTCTCAATAAAATAAATAAATAAAAATAAAAAGTACAAAACCCAACATCTGCCCTCTCTTAGTCCATTTGTGTTACTGTAAAAAATACCAGAGGTTGGGTGATTTATAAAGAATTAAGGTTTGTTTGGCTCATGATTCTGATGGTTGGAAAGTTCAAGATTGGGCCTCTGCATCTGGTGAGAGCCTTAGGATGCTTCCACTCATGACCAAAAGGGGAGCCTCTATTTGCAGAGATCACATTGTATGAGAGGATGCAAGAGTGCTGAGGAGGTGCCAGGCTCTTTTTAACAACCAGTTCTCATAGGAACTAAGAAAGTGAGAACTCACTCACCCCTAAGGGAGAGCATTCATCCTGTTCATGAGGGATCCGCCAGCCACCATAACTCAAACACCTCCCATTAGGCCCCTTCAACTTTGGGGATGAAATTTCAACATGAGATTTGGAGGGGACAAATATCCAAACCATAGCATGCACTGCCAAAGAGGTATCTCTTTACTGAAAACAGTACAAACCTTTGGGTCTGATTTGAGTGTGGAATGATCCAGGAATATTTAGTTTAATATTTAATTTCCAAGAAGTTGAAGCTATCATTATTCATTTATAATTTTGTTAGATGTGATCAGAGAATGCAATCTGTAAAACTCTTACTTTTAAATTTCGCTTAAAGATTAGTTTACAAAGTTTTTCTTAGAATAAAATATACAATCAGTGTTTATAAGTATTGCATAGATAGTCATGGACAATTATCTATTCTGTATGCTCTACACACACACACACACACACACACACACATATGTGTTGGGTTTGTTGCTTGTATTATTCATTTCTTCTCAGTCTTTATTTTTTAAGGTTGTTCACTTCTGAGCAAAGTATAATGAAGTCTCCCATATAATTGTATTTTTATCTTTTTCTCCCTTCATTCCTAAGAATTTCTGATTCACAGGTTTTTAGTTGCTATCACACCTTCTTGATAAGTTATGTCTTTAACATTACCAGATGACCTCTTCATTTTGTTTAGTGTCTGTCAGCTTTTTTTTAATATTATCACTCTTGATTTACATTTGTTTGCATCTGTCAGGTATGTCTTATCATTTATTTTCAATGTTTCTGTATTAATTCAGGTTGAGTATCCCTAATCTGAAAATCCAAAATGAAATGTTCCCAAATCTGAAACTTTTTGAGCACCAACGTGATGCTCAAAGGTCATGCTCATGGAAGCATTTCAGATTTTGGATTTTTGGATTAGGGATGCTGAACTAGTAGCTATATACTGCAAATATTCTAAAATCAAAAAAAAAAAAAAAATCTGAAACCTGAAACACCTCTGGTCCCAAGCATTTTGGATAACAGTTACTCAACCTGTAATGAGCATGTTTATTAGAAACTACATACATATTGGCCGGGTGCGGTGGCTCAAGCCTGTAATCCCAACACTTTGGGAGGCCAAGGCAGGTGGATCACCTGAGGTCAGGAGTTCAAGAGCAGCCTGGCCAATATGGTGAAACCTTGTCTCTAGTAAAAATGCAAAAGTTCGCTGGGTGTGGTGGCACATGCCTATAATCCCAGCTACTCAGAGCCTAAGGCAGGAAAATTGCTTGAACCCAGGAGGCAGTGGTTGCAGTGAGCCAAGATCATGCCACTGCACTCCAGCCTGGGTGACAGAGCAAGACTCTGTTTCAAAAAAAAAAGAAACTACATACAAATAAAACTTGGTTTTGCTTTTTCAGCCTAATTCGGTAGTCTGTTTTTAATGGGAAATTCCGTCCACTACCATTTAATGTAACAACTGATGGACTTAATTATATTCCTCCATCTTAATTTGACAGCAAGTACTGTATGTCTATTCTTCTTCTCTCTTAAATGTGGCTCATGCTATTTAAATGCTAAACAATGGCTTGAGTTTAGGTCTTGACAAGCTGTGTCTGAAATGACAGTGGTTGTTCCAAGTGAAAATGACTGTTAGACATTTGGAGATAAAATAGGACTGGACCCTATGCCAGAAAACACGACTAGACAGATACATGTTGGAGGTATCAGCTGTATTAGTTACAGTTCTTCACAATATCAGAAGCAATAGCAGAATTCCTTTTTCTTTGGGGGATCTCAGTCTTTGCTCTGAAGGTCTTCAACTGATTAAATGAGGTCTACTCACATTATGGTAGGCAATCTGCCTTATTCAAAGTCTAATGATTTAAATGCTAATCACACCTAAAAAATACCTTTACAGCAACATCTACACCGGTGTTTGACCCAACGACTGGGCACCATCACCTGGCCAGGTTGAAACATGAAATTAACCATCCCCCTCTGCACCACAGCAATAGCCGACAAAATGTGAACGGATAATTTCTAAAAACAAGCAACAACTACAATCAAACACAGAGCCAAAGATCAAGGGTTTAACATTAGAGAATCACCACAGTTGGGATCCATTGTTTCATTGAAGAATCCAAGTATTCTTATCTTTTGGTAATACTTGTAGTGTGGTCTTATGAAATGTATGTGTTTTTTTCTATGTTTGTCATGTTTGACAGTTTTTCTCTAGACCAGAACTTCAGACTGGAGATATTTCTTAAGAGTTGCTATTTCATTAGCCTTATCTACATCCTAGAGATCTGTTTGCCCTGGGGTTTTGAGGGCTAAGCCCTGAGTTGCAATGCATTAACTCTGTTCTGTGCAGTCTTTCTAGGACTAAATACAGCCTGCAGCTAAATACATGCTGCTTCTCCAAGTCTGCTGCTGTGCTGATGTTTCTGTCTGAACTACCCCAGACTCCAGTACCATCTGTTAACTCCGTATCTCGGAGGATCTGCAGAAGGTCTGCGTTGACCCTTTGCAATCCAGTATACACTTTCAGGCTCATCTACTACATAAATCCTTTCAGCATGGCTTTGTTTAGTTAGAATCTTAGTATCCCAATTAGGAGCAATTTTATTAAACTAGGAGTATCAGTGCCTGGTAGCTAAGTGCAGGTGTTTTGGGTTTAAATCTTGGGTCAGCCTGATTTTAAATCTCAGCTCCAACACTTAATAGCCATGTAAACTTACTGAAATTACCTAACCTCTCTAAGGCTCAGTTTCTCCATTTGTAAAATGGGAATAATGATTATTCTTACATCATACTATTGCTGTGGGACTTAAATGAGATAAAGGTTGGTTATTTGAATGATAAAATATTGATATTTCACTTGAAAGAAAGTATTCCTTTTCTACCTGACAACTTCCAATTCATATTTCTTTTCTCTTTATTTTCCTTTCTTTTTCTTTTTCTTTTTCTTTTTCTTTTTTTCGATGGGGTTTTGGTCTTGTTGCCCAGGCTGGAGTATGATGGACAATCTCAGCTCACTGGAATCTCTGCCTCCCAGGTTCAAGCAATTCTCCTGCCTCAGCCTTCCAAGTAGTTGGAAATAAAAGGCATGTACCACCACGCAGCTAATTTTTTGTATTTAGTAGATTTCACCATGTTGGTCAGGGTGGTCTCAAACTCCTGGCCTCAGAGATCCACCCAACTCAGCCTCCCAAAGATTATAAGCGTGAGCCACTGCACTAGGCTCATGTTTCTTAAGAAACAAGAATTCAGACCATAAATAGTTAAGTCTAAGGTCTTTCACCAGTTGTTTGTATTCTTTTATCTTTGTGACCTTTTTCAGTGAGGAGTTTTCCTTTTTTTTTTTTTTTTTTTTTTTTTTGGAGGCATGTTCTTACTCAGTTGCCCAGACTGGAATGAAGTGGTGCAAACATAGCTCACTGCAGCCTCAATCTTCTGGGCTCAGGCATTCCTCTCACCTCAGCCTCCCTGGTTGCTGGGACTAGAGGCACACACCAGCACACCGGGCTAATTTTTGCACTGTTTGTAGAGACAGGGTATTGCTATGTTGCCCAAGCTGGTCTCAAACTCCTGGGCTCAAACGATCCTGCAACCTCAGCCTCCCAAAGTGCTAGGATTACAGGCACGAGCCACTGCTCCTGGCCTGTTTTCTACCTCTGCTATAAAACAGGTTTGTTGAAGTGAATTCAAGACAGAGAATCTTATTTGCTCTCCAAGTCAATCATAGGTACCTATGATGTTGTTAAATTTAGAAGAAAAATAAAAGCTCATCTACATGCATTTATTGAGCTCTGATTTGATTAGTATGATGATAAGGTTGCCATCAGGCAAATCACAATGTCATTAAGGCTTAGCGAGATGGTTTCCTCATTTAGGGATGGTAGGAAAAATCGTCACTGGACTGGTCACCTCTAATCAACTCTTGGCATTTCTGCCTAGCCCTCACGTGTTGTGCTTATTGCTGGGATCCTTGTTGCCAAACACTTTCCCTGCTCTAAGTTGTTCAAGATCTCTGTGTCTTGATCATAATAATGTCATTGCTGGTTACAAATTCTTCTCTTGGGTTTACCTCTGCTTGCTCACTGAGGAAACGGTTAATGGAGTTGCTTTCCCATCTGAATTATATCTGGACTCTCTCCATTTGCCTTTACATTCTGACTCTTGTCGCTCTCTTTTCCAAGCCTGAATTCAATAAGCCAAAGCTGAGATACTGTAATTTCCTAAATAACCCAAAGGGAAGATCTGGCATAATGTATAACCACTCTGACTGCTGAATCAACTTGCACTTGCTCTTCTCTCTAATGGAACTTTGAAGAATAACTGTAATTGAATAGTGCCTCCACCCCATGTTCAGATTTGACTGAATCAAGCCTAGATCTGGTTATATCTGGTTTTTGTTTGTTTCACGTTGTGTTTGTGCCCCACTGGGTATAAAGCCCAAGTGTGGGTTTCATCTGGATGTATTTTCATCTCACAGAGGCATTAATTGAATCTCTGACAATAGTCTTGCCTCCGAGGAGTGCTCCAACTCTGGCTGCGGTATTAAACCAGGGTAGTTCTTGGTTCCCTTCAAAGGTAACCTCCCATCTGTTGACTGTGAACTATGGCAATGCCAAGCTTGCAGAATCATTGGAGAAGAGGATCCAAAGCATTTACAATTCCCTGCTATGCAAAGAGTCATTCTGAGTTTTTTTTTAACCTATGATTGCTCTCTTTAAATACCTGGGTGCACCCAGCAAGGTGTAGAGGTTAATGTTTGCTCTCTGACCTTTGAGGACAGATGCACTGAATCTGTTGCAGTTTGCAAGGGGATCTGTGGCAAGTTACAGCAGACAGCTTGTTCAGCTACTGCTGTTGCCAAAACTCTGCAGTGTCACATCTTGCTCGCGGCTGCCTTAAAGTGCTTCTCAGCTCATTCTGCGTGTGTAACTTCATTCAGCTTCCTGCTGAGTCCCACTGAAGAACTTTGTACTGTGGCATATGACAGCGACTTGATAACATTATGATAAACTCCTATGGGTTTGAACTCAGTCCTATTCAAATTTTCTGGTGCCTAGTGGTCAGCAGTCTTAGACCTGGGGAGTAAGAGCTGTGGCTGCAGTGGATTTAGAGGTAAGAAGAAAGATGGTTGGACTCAGATATTGAGTATCTTAGAGCCTACGGACCATTTTCCAAAGCCTAGAATAGATTTCAGTGTAATTCTGGTAATTTACATAAACTAGGATAGACATGCAAAATATCTGGATATGTTAGGAAGGAGTTAAAAAATTCTCCACACCTTTTCCTACCACCTCTGCAGCCATAGAAGCCAAGGGGAAATGCACACACACACACATACGCACTCTGGCAGGGAACCTGTTTTGCAAGTTTTGCTGGTAAAAAGTTCTAGGAAGGGGGCTGGTGGAGAACAGAGTGGAAAAGAAGTATCAGTTGAAGGTTTTTCAAGACCTGAGTTTTCAAGGTAACTTTATCCTGCAGAGGGAGACACGCATGGCCGCTGTAGGTTTTTCTTCCACCAATTAAGTGCATTGTTAGACAGGGAGGGGCAGATTAACGAACGCCTATAATTTTGATCACTGTTTTCTGCAAAACAGCTCAGGCTTTGAAAATGAAGCCATCGTTCCCGGCTCAGTTTCTGCCAACAGCACAAATTATACTGTGCAGAGATCCAAAGCCCCTAAAAAGGTTTCATTAATGAACAATTTCAGATGACTGTTTAAGTCTTTGCCTGACAGGTAATGTTGGCATGTCGGCAGGTGGGGTTACGGTTTCCATGGAGATTTATGATGTCATGCTTGAAAGAGCATGTCAAGACAGCCGATTTAACAAGTAGCTACTCAAAAAGTCCTATAGGCTACAAGTAGGTTTTATGCAAATGACGAGAGTTTCACTGGGAAAAACTGCAAAAGAAAACAGCCCAGACATGAAGGGGGGTTTTACCTGACAGCTCAGAAGGAAGACCCTGGAGTCCATTCCAGACAAAAACTTCCAGAAGAATTAGATTTTCTGCTTTAACTGCCGCCTCACCTGAGGAACTCTGGGTACAGGTAAATACACGGGGTTTTTTTCTTCCAAGTTTTTGCCAAAAATCATTTGGAAACATTTCGCTCTGTTTCTCGGCATTGTTCTCTTGGCAGGAAGAACTGAATCAATAAGCCCAGCTTTCCCATAGCAATGTTCGTGCTTAGGGGCTGTTTTTAAGGGCTTTTTTTTTTTTTTTTTTTTATTGAATGAACTGAGATTTTTGAATAGAGCTGAAAACAAGTGGTGCATTGTGCATTCTGCTGACTGTGCTCTGTGAATACTGCTATAAAAATGCCACAGATAAGGGTTAGATGGACAATATGAAAATTGAGATGCTCTATGTATTTGTTATTTATTCCTAGATGTTGTGTCTGTGTGTGTGTGTTCTTCTACTCTTAAAACAGACCTGAAATGGAGACTCTGTGTAGTTTTGTATTTTCACATTGTAAAAATGCCAAAAATAAAATCCATGGAATGTTGCAGAAATAGTCTTTGAATCAGGTTTATGAACATTACACTTTTTTTAAAGTACGTATCTGTATGCTTTTCTTACCAAGGCATTTTTCCCAGACTAGAAAAAAAAAAAACAATCCTGTTAGAGACATCCAGTTTTTGAGCTTTTAGGGAAGCAGGACTTCTAAATTCCAAGAAGACAGATAAAAACTTTTGGAGGAAGGTGGGGTATGGGTGATAAAGGTAGTTTTTAAAGCATGGTTTAAAAGAAAATACTGGTCACTTGGGAGTATGAGTTTTTTTTTTTTGGTTGTTTGTTTGTTTGCCTTGGCTGCCAGTGAGGATAAGTAAACAGTCTTGCCAGCCATTCGGATGTGATAGCAATCACTGGATGTGGCCGTGGATCTCTGAGTTCGCTGAAAGGGGTTAGTTCAGAGGCATCGGTTGCCCTGTGAGTAGTTAGTTCCACCAAGCTTAAAAAGAACACAAAGCCTATTGTTTCTTCCACACAGTGCATGGCAATGTGTGAGGTGAAAGAACAGAGTTTAGAATCATTGAAAGATACCTGTAAAATGGGAATCTGAACTTTTGAAACTAAAACTACTTAGGAGCAAGTGGACCGTCTTTCAAAATGTTTTAAGAACTGTCTCATGTGTGAGAATGAGACCTCCTGAAATTTTGCAGTTAGATAATGTGGATTAATGCCAGAACTCACATTCATATTAAATTGTTACCACAGTTATTGCGAAACACTGAGTGACAAAGAACTGTGCCTCCAACATCGGACGGCCTGGGTGTTGAGTTCTAGCTTCACCACTTAGTGGTTGTATAACTTGAGGAAAGTAAATTCATGTCCTTAGGCCTCAGTCATCATGTCCATAAAATGGGATGCCAGTAGCCGTGTTGTGAGGATTAAATAACAAAACAGACGTAGCACAGTTCTAAGCATTCATGTTCCAAATGTTAACGATTCTTTGTTTACTGTTGAAATGACATTGGATGTTTAGAAAGTGTTTTTATATTCTTTACTTCCTCTTATCATTACAAGTAATGACTAGCAGTCAAATAAGTCTAGCACTTTTTTTTTTTTTTTTTAAAGACAGGGTCTCACTCTGTCACCGAGGCTGAAGTGCAGTGGCGTGATCTTGTCTCACTGCAACCTCCGCCTCTCCAGCTAAAGCAATCCTCCCACCTCAGCCTCCTGACTACTGGCACATGCCACCGTGCCAGGCTAATTTTTTGTATTTTTGGTAGAGATGGGGTTTCAACATGATGCCCAGGCTGGTCTCAAACTCCTGGGCTCAAGTGATTCACCCACATTGGCCTCCCAAAATGCTGGGATTACAGGCTTGAGCCATTGCACCCGGCCTTGGCTAGCAGTCTTTATTTCCACGTTACAGATGAAGAAACTGTGGCTCAGAGAGATACTGGGAAATACAACATAATAAACTATCCTATACTGCCTGCACTTTTTCTCATTTTAGGAGGCATAGAAAAAAATGAATGTGTTATTGAAATAACTCCCAGCAGCAGCAGCAATTATTCTGTAAAGTAATTAAAATACAAAATGTTAAATATGTCAAAGGAGCCAGAGTATTTATATTTTTACACTAATTATGCTTTTGCCACTTTTTTCTAGACAGGCTAAAGAAGTGATATTAATTTACTTTTTACTGGTACCTACTGATAGGAACGCAAGTACTGCACAGACTGAACATTTTAAATTTTACCTGCCTGAAATTTTTCTTGGCCATACAAGTGGAGTCAGATTTTGATGTTACAGGTATTTTCGGAGTGAGAACCCAAGTCACCAAGGTGCTGTGTTTGCTACAGGGTGCAGAAGGAGCCTAGGCGTGGAATATACAGTCCTTTATTCCTTCTGCGTTCTAGACATTGGCACCTCCTCCCTTGCCTCTATCCCAGACAGAAACACAGCCCATAATTATATTCTACATCCATTGTATGTAAGAGACAAATATGTTTTTCATTGTGCTAATTTTAGCCACAGTCTCTCTAGCTGAGGAAAACACTCGCTTCGTTCCAAGGTTTTCCTAACAATTTTTCCAGCTTTTCCATGTCAGACTATTCAGAATTACTCAGTTTCCACACTCCTGGGAGAAGGCTCATCATGGAGTACTGAGTAGCCTCATCGATGGGGATTCTAGAAGGGTTGTGGCATCTGAGCTGCTGAGGCTGAACTCATTCTGTGACAGATGATGTCTGTGTTCCCATGAGTTAGGCTGCACTGAGGACTCTCATTCCCAGCACTGTTTGGGGGCACTGGGAAAAGGTTGGGTTATCTTATCCCAAGGGTAGATCTGTAAGGAGAAAAGCAAGTATCTATTTATTTATTTATTTGAAATTTCTGCTTTTATTTTTAGATATAGGAGGTACACATACAGGATTGTTGCATGAGTATACTGGACCCAGATAATGAGCATGGTACCCAATAGGTAGTTTTTTTAACACACGTCCCACCTCCATCCCCACTCTAGTAGTCCCCAGCGTATTTTGTTCCCATGTTTACATCCATGTGTGCTCCATGTTTAGCCCCCACTTATAAGTGGGAACATGTGGTATTTGGTTTCGTATTTCTGCATTAATTTGCCTAGGAAAATGGTCTT
>NW_012104187.1:498740-499274 GCF_000951045.1 Mandrillus leucophaeus | reverse complement strand
TTTTATTCTTAACGCCTATATTTTGCTACCATTTATATTTTCATCATATGCATATAATATTTTAACATTTCAAAACAAGTTTAAAACAGAAATGGTTGCCCTGGAATGTGGCCCATGTTCTTTCAAGGGAGACCAGCAGTTTCTACACGGACTGAGATGGTACCTTCATCTCACACACCCACGCAGGAGTGCATTTGTGCTTTAATGTGGTTGTCCCCTGAAGAAGGAAGCAGCTCTCTTTAGTTTCCCCTTTTTCCTTTATAGGATCAGTCACTTCTTGGGGCATTAGTAGTTTCATTTCTAGCGGCATCTTCCCTTGGCAAGAGGAATCCCAGATAGGACCTCACCTGTCTAAACAAATGCTGTTTGGGGTCCTAACCATCAGATGTTTGGTTCAAATATGTTTAAGTTGCCTGGAATTATCAACAAAAGAAGTAAATGTATTGTAGGTCAGGGCATCTTTTGACTCATTGTATAAAACATTCACTTTAAATTTATACCGAAATGTCCTTTAGGCCGGGCACAGAGGCTCAC
>NW_012104187.1:494513-495475 GCF_000951045.1 Mandrillus leucophaeus | reverse complement strand
TCCCGAGTAGCTGGGATTACAGGCATGTGCCACCATGCCCGGCTAATTTTTGTATTTTTAGTAGAGACAGGGTTTTGCCATGTTACCCAGGCTGGTCTCGAACTCCTGGCCTCAAGTGATCCACCTGCCTCATCTTCCCAAAGTGCTGGGATGACAGGCATGAGCCAGTGCTTCTGGCCAGCTTATCCTAACAGCAGGAAGCTTTGATGCTTTTACTTCCTGACCACAGACTTAATAGGCAGCATACAACTTAGTAGGCAGTATACAACTCCTTGGTTGTATAATTACGGAGTCAACGTGAAATATTATGCATTTGGAGAATCCCTTCTCTAGAGCTCTTAAAGAAAGGAAGGTACAGCCAAGTTTATGGGAAGCGTGAGGACGGTCAGTCCAAAGTCAAGGTAGGTGATAGCACTGGTGGCCCCTTGCAGCGCTGGGAGTCTATATGGTGGTCTAACTTCACACCCCCTATTTGTCACTGCATAGCAGTCTTCACTTTCACCCCTTTTCACTTGCTCGTGATTAAGCAACAAACGTGGTAATGGTGTTTCCTACTCTGAATTTCACTAGATTTAGTAAATGCACATGATCATGTTGGTCCCATCGAAGTGACGATAGGAGTCCTCGGAGCTGTGGGCTCCGCCCTAGCTGGTTGCACCTGCTCGGTGTTCTGCTCAGATCATACAAGATGGAGAGAGCAGAGACCCCGTCAGAGAGAGGTTTCTATTGGCTGCAGTGTGACACTGTAGACTTGCCAGAAAGGGCTCTCTTTGGACACACTACTTGCCACTCAGAAGCAAATGGGCTGCTGCCTCATACGTTTTTGGAGTGACTGAGAGAACTAAGATTCTGATGGACCCTTGGTCATTTTCTCTCTTCGATATTATGAATGTTCATGAATGCCCCTCAGAAGGTCACAGGGATGTCAGATCTCATTTCCTCCCCTCCCCTCCCCTCCCCTC
>NW_012104187.1:493097-494278 GCF_000951045.1 Mandrillus leucophaeus | reverse complement strand
TGGCTGGTGTGCAGTGGTACAATCATATCACATTGCAGCCTCAACCTCCTGGGCTCAAGCTATCCTCCTGCCTCTGCCTCCTAAGTAGGTGGGACTACAGGCATGTACCACCACGCCAAATAATTTTTTTTTTTTTTAAAGTGAGCCAGGGTCTCACTTTGTTGCTCAGGCTGGTCTCAAACTCCTGGGCTCAAGCAATCCTCCCACTTTAGCCTCCCCAAAAGCTTAGATCAAAAGTGTCAGCCTCTTCACCCAGCCAGGTCAGGTCTCATTTTCATAGTAGTCACTGGTAATTAGGTAAATGTGCTGCAGATAATCCTTTGGCCTGTGTTTTGGAGGGACCTTTTTGTTTTTTAATTGTTTCTTTGAATTTTGCACAAAGAAGGATTGCATGGGCTCCCTTCATCTTTAACTTGTCATCTGCATCCTTTTTTATGGTAAGTTTTAAGCCTACTGAAGAAAGCAGCTCCAGCAAAGAGCCTCACGAAGGCCAATTTTCAGTTTCTCCCTTGTGGACTGTGTGTGTTTATGACGGTCAGAAAAAGACAGACTCTCATTTAAAACTATTCTCTCTTCAGAGCGATTATAAAGTGGCCCCGTCATAGATGACCTTGACCCCTTTTAATTGCTGGTTAGATTGCTTCTTTTTTCTCTCCCTGTTGTGAACAGGACTGCAGTGACCATCCTTGTATCTGTGCATGTGGGAATGAATCTGAAGGACAAATTTCTAGGACGTCAAATTGGATTGCTAGTTTTGGAAGGTATTGCCCAAATTTTTCTCAAAAACACTCAGTTTATTCTATTGATATGAATGTTGCAGGGGATATTACGGTACATTCAGATAATACCGTTTACTACAGTGATGCCAATGTGTGAAATACACTCGACGTGTGGGTAGGGTCACATAACGAACTTATATTTAGTAAACAAGCTACAGAGCAGTATAGTTAGTATGATCCCATTTATTTTCTTTTATTTTCTAACAATTACTAGTGATACTTTATTTTGGTTCTTGCTTTTCTAAACTGTTAACTGTGAACATATAACTATTTAAAACTTATGCTGGGTTTGGTGGGGCACGTCTGTAATCCCAGATTACACATGTGTAATCCCACCTTGGAAGCCAAGGCAGGAGGATCACTTGAGGCCAGGACAAAAACAAAATTAGCCGGGAGTAGTGG
>NW_012104187.1:489267-491992 GCF_000951045.1 Mandrillus leucophaeus | reverse complement strand
TATAGCTATGATTCAGTTTCCTAAATGTAAAAAAGTACTGTTTTAATGTACAGACTATTTAGATTTGAAAAGACTATGAGAGATTTTTCTTTTATAGCAAGGCAAGTCAAGAACAGAAGGCACACTGCCAGAGGGGTGTCTTTTGAAAGAAAAGAAACACCACTTTTTATACTCTCAAATCACTGAAGAAAGCTTTAGACATAATTTCAAACTTTAACTCCTGTTTAATTCAGATGCAACAGAATGCATTAAAACCACAAATGTAGTGGATGTGATTTACACGTTCTCTTAGCACAAATCAGTACCTATCTTCACTGTAACTAGACTTTTCTTCCTTTCTCCTTCTCAAAAGCTACTTTTAAAATCTTATGTTTTCCCTGGACATATTTTCTTTACTTCATAAAATAGCTCAGTTCTGCAACTAACTGCAAATATTTGCAAAAGGGAACAAATGTAAAATAAATGTCCCCTAATGCAATGTTTGGTGAAGAAACATATGTCTGACATTAGTTGGTTAACCTGAAAAATAATAAGAAACAACTCTACTTAGAGGAAAGAGGGTAGAATTGAGGCTGTACTGTGCAAATCAAGAGAAAGCTATAATTTACGCAATTTTTATTAAAGAGAAAACAATTGCTGTAGGCTTGGGGTGGTGCTAGGTCGTGTTTAAGCCTAATTGAGCTTTTTCTATATCATTAGAAAAATGGGCCAAGTTTCCTGTATTACAGGGTAAATACAACATTTTCTTCCTGCAAATATTAAATACCACTGGCCTTTTAAGACATATACATCCACATCTCAAATGTCTTTATGCATGCCAATGCAATACAATAAAAATATTCCCTATACACTCAAATCACTGCAAGTAAGCCTTAGAATCCCCACAAGTATTATTACTTACTATATCTCAGAAACTTTCACACACATTATTTCAAATATAGTTCTCCCAAAAAAAACCCTACGGAGAGATACTTATAAACCAAGGCTGAGACTAACCTAGACAGTTGATTCTTTAGGCAACAGGAGTGGAGATTTGAACCCAGCTATTGTGACTCAAGCAAGCCTAGGGCATGTTTCTGAGATCCCTAAGGTGTGCGCTGTGAAACCGGTGGCTCATTTTACGGGTTGGATTTCCAAACATGACGATCACAATTGTGCCAGGAATCAGTGATTGACTTCTTGCCTCCACAACCTGAAGTTCTCTGCACCTCCTACCATTTTGCCGTTTCAGTGATGCACCAAAGGGTGGAGGTGAAGAACGTCAGTTTTGCTGCTTGTTGGCAATACTCTCAAAAAGGCGTGGGGAGGGAAAGGTGTAACTCACCCCTAAAGTCAAGCCTGGAGATTACTTGTCAGGAATGTCAAAAGCATTTGTTAAGCAACCTTCTTCCTGGCATTATAAGAAGAAAGCCACATACATAGATCAAATCCCTTCCTTCAGAAACTTGTACTCTGTGAACAGACCCTTGGAATTCAGCCCAGAAAAAGAATACTTGGTGGTTCATAGAACTTGGTTCACAAAAGGGGGCTGCCCACGCATTTTGCACAATGACTCCCAAACACACACAATGCGCATTGGCAACAATTTTATGTGTGTTTGCGAAAGTGCTTACGGGAATTGAAGGGACACATTTGGCAACTTTTTTTTCTCTCTTTTTTTGAGATGGGGTCTCTGTCTGTCGCCCAGGCCGGAGTGCAGTGGCGCAATCTCGGCTCACTGCAACCTCTGCCTCCCAGGTTCAAGCGATTCTCCTGCCTCGGCCTCTGGAGTAACTGGGACTACAGGCACCTGCCGCCACACCTGGCTAATTTTTTGTTTTGTTTTTTGTTTTTGTATTTTTAGTAGAGACGGGGTTTCATCATATTGATTAGGCTGGTCTTGAACTCCTGACCTTGTGATTTGACCCCCTCAGCCTCCGAAAGTTCTGAGATTACAGGCGTGAGCCACTGTGCCTGGCCACATTTGGCGACTTTCATTGGTCAATGATTGATGCGGGCCAGAATAAGAATAGCTCAGGCTGGGTGCAGTGGCTCACACCTGTAATCCCAGTACTTAAGGAGGCGGAAGAGAGCAGATTGCTTGAGACCAGGAATCTGAGACCAGCCTGAGCAACACAGGAAGACCCTGTCTTCACAAAAAAATATAAAAAATTAGGCCAGGTCCTATGGCTCACACGTGTAAATCGCAGAACTTTGGGATGCTGAGGCGGGTGGATCACATGAGGTCAGGGGTTCGAGACCAGCCTGGGCAACATGATGAAACCCGTGTCTACTAAAAATATGAAAAATAGTTGGGCATGGTGGTGCAGCTCTGTAATCCCAGCTACTCAGGAGGCTGAGGCATGAGAATCACTTGAACCCAGGAGGTGGAGGTTGCAGTGAGCCAAGATCGTACCACTGCACTCCAGCCTGGGTGACAGAGTGAGACTCTGTCGCAAAAAAATAAAATAAAATAAAAATTTAGCCTGATGTGGTGGCACGTGCGTGTAGTGCCAGCTATGTGGGAAGCTAAGATGGGAGGATCCCTTGAGCTTGGGAGGTCAAGGCTGCAGTGAGCTGTGACTGTGCTACTGCTTTCTAGCCTAAGAAACAGAAAGACCCTGTCTCAAAAAAACAAGAGAAAAAAAAAACAAAAACAGATCAGAGGCCCTGGCCTAGGGTCAGGTTCTCCAGAAAGGCCTGCACAATGGAGTTTTCATGTCAAAATTTTCTTACATCCTAATTT
>NW_012104187.1:483296-485257 GCF_000951045.1 Mandrillus leucophaeus | reverse complement strand
CCATGTGTGCTCCATGTTTAGCCCCCACTTATAAGTGGGAACATGTGGTATTTGGTTTCGTATTTCTGCATTAATTTGCCTAGGAAAATGGTCTTCAGCTCCATCCGTGTTGCTGCCAAGGAAATGATTTCATCCTTTTTTATGGCTTTATAGGATTCCATGGTGTCTATTTACCACATTTTCTTTATCCAGTCCACCACTGATGGGTACCTAGGTTGATTCCACATCTTTGTGGATAACGCGGTGATGAACATGTAAGTACATGTGTGTTTTTGGTATAATGATCTATATTCCCTTGGGTATATACCCAATAATGGCATTACTGAGTCGAATGGTAGCTCTGTTTTAAGTTCTTTGAGAAATCTCCACGCTGCTTTCCACAGTGGCTGAACTCATTTCACTCCCACCAGCGATGTATGAGCACTCCCCTTCCTCTGCAGCCTCACCAGCATGCTATTTTTTTGGCTTTTTAATAATAACCATTCTGACCAGTGTGAGATGGTATCTCATTGTGGTTTTGATTTGCGTATCTCTGATGATTAGTGACTTGGAGCATTTTTTCATGTTTGTTGGCTTCTTGTAGGTCTTCTTTTCAAAAGTGTCTGTTTATGTCTTTTGTCCACTTTTTGATGGGGTTGTTTTTTGCTCGTGGATTTAAGTTCCTTACATATTTTGGATATTAGACCTTTGTTGGATGCATCCTTTGTGAACATTTTCTCCCATTCTGTAGGTTGTTTGCTCTGTGGATGGTTTCTGTTGGTGTATAGAAGCTCTTCAGTTTAATTAGGTCCCACTTGAAAATTTGTTTACTGTTGCAATTGAAAGCAATACATGAAATGTTTATTTCATTCAAAGTTTTAGTTTCAAACATGAATCACAAAGCTGCAATTTTTAGGGTAGAAAAGAGTTGTGAACTCAAACATGGTGCCAAAACTCCATATAGGTTTTGAGTCACTGATGAAAGTTTTCCTAAATTTTCTTTTATTTTATTTTAGATTCGGGGGGACACGTGCATGTTTGTTACATGTTACATGGGTATATTGCCTACTGGTGGGGATTGGGCTTCTAGTATATCCGTTATTCAAACAGTGAACATCATACCCCAGAGGTAACTTTTCAACCCTCACCCCTTTCCTACCCTCCCTCCTTTTGGAGTCCCCAGGGTCCATTATTTCCATCTTTATGTCCATATATACCAATTGTTTAACTCCCACTTACTAAGTGAGAATATGCAGTATTTGGTTTTTTCTTTGCTTCTGAGCTAGTTCACTTAGGATAATGGCCTCCAGTTCCAACTATGTTGATACAAAAGACACGTTTCATTCTTTTTTATGACTGTGTAGAATATTCACATATATACAGGAATATATATATACACACACACACACACACATCTATGAATGTGTAGAATATTCATATATGTGAATATGAATATGTGTGTATGTATAGGAATATAGATACATCTATGAATGTGTAGAATATTCATATGTGAATATACATGAATGAATATATATGTGTGTTTGTGTGTGTGTGTGTATATATATATAGATATAGATCCTGTTTTAGAATTCCAATGAAGCTTTTTATTACACTTAATTGTTGTAATGTTCAGAGATTGTCTTTGATCAATAAGTAGTGACTGCATTGAGCGCAGCATTTTGCACCTAGTGGGTTTTAGCAAAGGCTTGTTAAATCAGAGAGGCTGTGTTCAGTGACTAAAGAAGTCCACTGCCTGGATTCGGATCCTGCCTTCATTACTTGCTCGTAGCACAGGCTTTCCATTGAAGAACATATGAAGGTCTGTTCATATTCCAAATAAAATAGAGCATCTGAATTTCCAATGCCTCTTGATAAAGGAACTAGTGATCTTTAAGTATTATATTATTCTCTTTTAAAGACATTTTTGGAATTTTCACAGAAATGATTTCTTCAGAAAGAAAGGCACTGGAATCTCCCAGTAC
>NW_012104187.1:462159-482511 GCF_000951045.1 Mandrillus leucophaeus | reverse complement strand
AAAAAAAAAAGAGATAATGTTGATTAGCACAAAGATGGGACAGCTACATGTGATCAGATTTGGGAAAAGAAAATAACCATGCATTCATTCATTTACTCGGCACTGACTGAGTCTAGTTTGGACAGATTTTGCCCTAGTCTCTGGGATGACAGCAAGAGGCAAAACTGACAGACACTCGCTGCCTGCATAGAGCTCAGAATGTAATGGTGGGAAGGCAGAGGAGAAAACAGATATACAGATTTTTTAGATGGAGATACCTGCCATGAAGGAAGTAGAGGAAGGCCAGGTGCAGTGGCTCATGCTTGTAATCCCAGCACTTTGGGAGGCTGAGCAGAAAGATCGATTGAGCCCACAAGTTTGAGACCACCCTGGGTAATATAGCAAGACCCCGCCTCTTCAAATAATTTTAAAAAAAGAAAGAAAGAAAGAAATAGGATTACGTGAAAAGGAGCCAATCTTGCAAACAGCTAGGCAAAGAGTGAGCGAGAGTTTCTTGGGAAGAGGTGCACACAGCAAGTGCTGAGACCTAGAGGAAGGAAGGGGCTTGTCTGCTGAAGGACCTAGGTGTCCTGGGAGAGGTGGCCAGAGGCTTAGTAAGCTGCAATCAGGATTTTAATCTTAATGGAGTGCTGAGGGTTTTAAGCAGAAGAGTGATAGAAGAGAGTTACCTTTTGTGCAAGCACTATTTTTCATGGAAGCCCCCTTTCAATGGGGTAGTGGGGACTCCTAATTAAGCTGTCCTTCTATCTCTGTGACTGTCTCAAAGCAGCACTGTGGAACTCCAGGGTGCTACCTAGCTCACCACGGTGACCCCCAATCCAGGCCACTTACAGAAGCTTAAAGATCTGTGATTTGCTCATCCAGGCTCCCATGCCAAGTGTTCTTGTGACTAACTCAAAAGTCAAATGCTGGTATTTCTGTTCTTGCTTCCTTGATTGTTTGTTTACCAGTTCTCAACGTCTTCAGTGTCCACTTGGTTACTAAAATGTTTCCTCCTTAGCCTAGTGTGTAGACACGTGCCTGTAATCCCAGCTACTCAGGAGGCTGAGGCAGAAGAATCTCTTGAACCTGTGAGGTAGAGATTGAAGTGAGCCAAGATTTCGCCACTGCAATACAGCCTGGGCAACAGAGCGGGACTCTCAAAAAAAGAAAGAAAGAAAGAAAGAAAACAGAAAGAAAAAGTATCCCGGCATGGTGGTACTCACCTGTAGTCCCAGCTGCTCAGGAGGTTGAAGCGGGAGGATCACTTGAACCCAGGAGGTTGAGGCTGCAGTGAGCCATGATCACACCACTGCACTCCAGCCTGGGTGACAGAGTGAGACTCTGTCTCAAAAAGAATATAAAAATAAAATAAAATGTTTCCTCTTGATCACAAAAGAAAAAGGATATAGGTCGATGCAATCATGTCTGAAACAGGATACGTGTATCCTGCATCCCTGAGTTTGGGTTACCTCAATGACATGATCATTTACCTGATCTTTTTCATCTGCTGTCAATTGCAAAGAAAGAAACCATTGATTATATTGAAAGATGCTGACTTGTAAGCTTCTCCCCTCTCCTGGCTCAGGTCAGTCGCTCAGAATGCACCCAGCAAAGATTGGCTGAACAAAGTTGGGGAGATGTTGTGAGTCCCACTGATGCCCTTAACACTGGGCATTGTTCAACTTGGGGTCATTTGTGAAAATGATGGGAATGCAACTTCCTCACTTTACAGGTGAGAAAACAGCCTCAGAGAAGTGCTGGGATGTGGGATATGAGTTGGTCTCATAGCCTGTGAGTGCCAGAGCCAGCTGGAATCTAAGTTTCTGACTTGCAGTGAATCTTATCTAGCAGGATGCATTCTTCAGAGGCCATGTGTTGAGAGCAGCCAGTTGGGGTGGGGGCTGCAGGCCATACCTTCAGGAAATGGGGGGCATGTTCCCTGGGTGGTTCCTAAGCATTTGGATGTTACAGCCCTGCCTCTCTTTATTCTGTTCTTCTAGAAGTTCCAACTTGCCATGCTTTTAAGGCAGATATGGCCACAAATGAAGCATATTCACGTGACTGCGTTGCCTTTCTGGATGAAACAATTTGACCACACACTGGTGTGGAGACAGTCGGCAATGTAGGCTTTGCCACGTGGTGGGAATGACACGATAAATACATTTTGATATGAATTAAGTAAAGATCTGTCGCTAATCTTAGGCTGTATGTGAACATTAACTGTCCAGTGGATACTGGGGAACTATAAATGTCTCCGTCCAACTCTGTTCAACTCTAATTTTTTTTTTTTTTTTTTTTTTGAGACGGAGTCTCTCTCTGTCATCCAGGCTGGAGTGCAATGATGTGCTCTCGGCTCACAGCAACCTCTGCCTCCTGGATTCAAGTGATTCTCCTGCCTCAGCCTCCCGAGTAGCTGGGATTACAGGGGCCCGCCACCATGCCCAGTTAATTTTTGTATTTTTAGTAGAGGCGGGGTTTCATCATGTTGGCCAGGCTGGTCTTGAACTCCTGACCTCAAGCCATCCAGCTCCCTCGGCCTCCCAAAGTGCTGGGATTACAGGCATGAGCCACAACACTAAGCCTCTAATTTTTTTTAAAGACTGCCACTGGGTGGAACCCATTTGGCCCAGTGAGATCTACGGAAAAGAGACCCATTCTTGCCCTCATTTTTGGTGTCCACATCCGGATTTACCTAAACCCCACCCAGGCTGCATTTGCATAGTAATGAAAAACCGGTATTTTCTAGCTGTGAATCACACTTTAAATCCTGAGCGGCTGGCTGTCAGGGGTGCGTCAGGCCTGCTTGCTGGGAGAATGGGTGAGCTGGTCGTGGAGCGGGCGGGTCCCGCCACCCGTGAGCTCAGCACTCGACTGCTCCCAGAACATTAAAGGTCTGGCTGATGTCTCATGCCACATCTGGACATGAAGACCCATGTCTGCCCTTCTATAGAAGGGCCAAGGAAGAAAGGAGGCGTCACCTGTTTCTGCTGTGGGGGGCCCTTCCGAGCAGCAGACAGGAGCAAGGTACAGGAGTGGCCTGATTTGGGGGGTTCCCTGCCCTCCCTGGGGTCCCTAAACTGCTGTGTGATATGTTTCTAACTACCTGGACAGCTCACCCAAGAGTGAGTTGTTCCCAGTCATTTCTTGCTGAGTATAAGCCAAAGAGGGCCGGGGGCCAACTTGGTTTCTTCTAAGTGAAATTATGCTTCTCAAGCAGAGAATGATTGCCCGCGGCAGTTAAACCTTGTTTCATGATAATTAAATTGCTTTTCTTCACTTTGAAAAATCTCTTAATTTTCTGTACAAAGGCAGGAAGCATTTTTCTTTGATTCTACAGGATGTTTCTAGGTATGGTGTAATCAGTTCATCTTACCTTGCCGGACTCTGAAAGAATGAGTGTGTGGGATCAGATTTGGAAATGCCTCAAAGGTTAGAAAGCCGAGTGCTGCTGATTAACTCAAGCTCAGGTGACCAAAAAAAAAAAAAAAAAAACAAACTAAAAAAACAAAACCTGCTTTTCTCCTCACTTCTGCCTCTGGTTCTGCCTCAACACTTTGCTTAAGAGTTTCTTAAAGTAGGCACAGTTGCCTGCGGGGCTGGCGTATATCACCTTTGCAAAGTGCAGATGAGGTCTGGCATGTCCCATCTTGTTCCTGCCTGACTACAACTCTGCACACAGACATTGTTAATCTGGCTTGGAGCCCACAGTGGCGGTCCTTGGAGTGGAGGCAGTAGAGACCTCAGTTCTTCCTAGTGCTTGAGAAGTTAACCAACTGTCTTTCCCGTGAGGAAAATGGTTTGGGACTGTAGAAGCCGAGAAGAGACTTTGCCGAAGCCCATAGAGAATAAAAACCAGGCCGAGCGCGGTGGCTCAAGCCTGTAATCCCAGCACTTTGGGAGGCCGAGACGGGCGGATCACGAGGTCAGGAGATCGAGAGCATCCTGGCTAACACAGTGAAACCCCGTCTCTACTAAAACATACAAAAAAATAGCCGGGCGAGGTGGCGGGCGCCTGTAGTCCCAGCTACTCAGGCGGCTGAGGCAGGAGAATGGCGAAAACCGGGGAGGCGGAGCTTGCAGTGAGCTGAGATCCGTCCACTGCATTCCAGCCCGGGCGGCAGAGCGAGACTCCGTCTCAAAAAAAAAAAAAAAAGAAAAAAAAAGAAAATAAAAAGCAAACCCTCAAGAATGAAAATCCTGGCCCTGGAATGAGTGCAGGTGATAAGCCTTGGTATCTGATGCCTCATTCCCTGTCCCTGCCTTCCCGTTGCCTGAGTTAAGATGTCCTGGAAAAAAACCTTGGGAAAAAAGAGCACAGTCCCCACATTTGAAGTAGAAATAGAATGAAGGAGAAAATGTGATTTTCCTGAAGGAACAGAACCAACTCTGGTTTTCAAAAGCCTTAGTTTTACATTTTAGTAGAAACTGTTTGCAGTAGGAGGATTTGCTGTGTGTGTGTATGTGTGTGTGTGTGTGTGTGTGTCTGTGTGTCTGTCTGCTTTGCCTTATTTTGGTTCTGACCATACCACTGCTATCTCAGTCTTAGAGATTTTGTGGCCCAGAGTATTTTGTTCAGATGTCTTTGTGTTGAGGTGATATTGAGCCAGCAGCCAAAGAAATGCATGGCCAAGATACAGAATATTTTGTCAACAGAGAATAACAACAGAGTGGGACGCATCATAAGGTTATAGGTCAGTGAAAACAGCTGCTAGCTATTTATATGGAGGAGAGAAGGAAGGCCCAGGGAGTTGGAAAGACTGAAGGTATTTTGGACTGAGCAGAGC
Organism: Mandrillus leucophaeus; assembly: GCF_000951045.1. Taxonomy (NCBI): domain Eukaryota; kingdom Metazoa; phylum Chordata; class Mammalia; order Primates; family Cercopithecidae; genus Mandrillus; species Mandrillus leucophaeus. The sequence goes on along the minus strand of NW_012104187.1, from coordinate 477,745 downwards.
AAAGGGATTTGGGGACATTTAAATGTATGGAACAAGATGGTCAGGAAAACAATTTTTTGCAAAGGTAGCATGAATAGAGTGAGGTAAGGAAATCCATGGCCGTGGTACTGGTGGCCTAATGGGAAAAGGCAGTGTAATGACTTCTACATGGAGACTTCAGTTCTGCCCTTCATACTGTTGAAGAGTATTCTGTTCAGAGAGGCTCTTCCGTTTCTACCTGGTTTTCTAATGGCCTTAAAAAACTTTGGTGTATTGAGGGAATGGAAAGAAGGATATTTACTAGAGAAGTGGTTGGTAAGAAGTGCCAAGCTTATTCCTGAGAAAGGATGGAACGGCGTGGGGGGTGGAGGGAGGGTTGGAACCATACTCCGAATTCCCCTGAGGCCCACACGTGTTCACCAGACGTCTGCAGGGAGCCCAGATCAGATGTGGGGCCCTTCCCCTTTCTCATTTTCTTTCTTTTTTTCTCTTAGATCCTGGATCAAAATGGGTCCCTGATTCCCTCATGCCATCCCAAGACCCTTTTCTAGTTGCGTTACCACCTAGTGAAGTCTTCTGAGTCTTGATTTGAGAATCAAAACAAACTCAGATCAAAGTCAACCTCAGGGAATCAGAGAACACAGAAGCTGAAAGATGTGTCCAGCCTTCCCTAAATGGCAGACGAGGACGCTGAGGGTGGGAAGCTCAGGTGACTTATCCAGGAGTGTGCCAGTACTTAGCCAAAGATCTGGAACTGGGACTGAGACTTCCTGAAAACAGATTCCTGCCCAGAGTGCATGACCCTGCTTGAGAAAGCGCAGAGGGACAGTGACAAGGCGGGATAACGTAGCAGTCCCAGCGACTTGGGCATCGATCCTGATGCTTCCCCTAGGCCCCAATATTCTATTTTCTGATAAACCCAGACCTGAGTCAGGTCCTGTCACCTAACTCCTTTCTCTTCCTTCAGTGGGCCACAAAGCTGGCCATAGAAGCAGAGAGGGGTTCCTCCCAGGTACATATTTACCAGTGCTTGTACCTTGCTCTTTTAAAAACTCTTTAGCCAGGCATGGTGGTGCATAACTATAATCTCAGCTACTTGGGAGGCTCAGGTGGGAGGTTCATTTGAGTCCAAGAGGTCAAGGCTGCTGTGAGCCGTGATTATACCACTGCACTCCAGCCTGGGTGACAGAAGGAGACCTTGTCCCCTCAAAAACCCTAACTCTGATGAGGACTATATTACAAGTGTTATATGCCAGGTTCTGGATGGAGAAAGGAAAGTGATTGTAGGCAAGAGAATATTACAGTTGATTACTGCGTTCTCCAAACCCCAAATGCCTAGATACACACAAACCCACAGACACACACACACTCACACACGAGTGGGACAGGATGTTTGAAATCCTCACTGGCTTTGAAAATTTGAGGCTAATAGTTGGAGGAACTGAGGGGTGAATGTGAGAGAGCAAATGTGTAACAAATACACCCTGAGAATCAGGGCTCATAAGTAAGGAGTAGAGTATATTGTACCTAAATCTTACTACTAGCCTAGGCCTTCATACTAGAGCAAAACCGTGTGCAGACAGCACACAGAAGCAGTCCCTGTCACTCAGGGGCGTACCTCTTAACGAGCCCACAGCTGCCTGTTGACCTGGTGTCCTCACGAAGGTGATCGCTTTTTCCAGCAAGCTCTATGTCCCTCAAAGCCCAGGGTTCAGGGGCAGCTCTTGGAAGATAAGCCACTGTCTGGTTCCAGCGAGGCACATGGAGAGAGGTGAAGCTGCTTCTACCCTGTTCAACTGTGATGAGATTCCAGCGAAAATCAGCATCGAGGGCCTCAGTGTTTGCAGGGGGCTCTGGTACGTTAGAAAAACTAGAGGGAGGGGTCTGCCTCTGTGTCTGTTTGTGAGCGTGTGTAGTCAAGTAAGAAAGGGGAGTACAGATTTTTACAAAATAGATGTGGGTGGTTTCTTGTAGTCTTTCCTAACTGAAACCACGTTTGCCAGAGGTTACTTGGAATTACCCTAATAGGTGCTTTGTCAAAATACTTGGTGCTGGCCAGATGTGGTTCACATCTGTAACTTCAGTGCTTTGGGAGGCCGAGTTGGGAGGATTGCTTGTGGCTAGGAATGCAAAACCAGCCTAGGCAACATAGCGAGACCCTGTCTTTACAAGAACAACAAAATTAACTGGCTGGGGTGGTATGTGCCTGTGGTCCCCACTACTCCGGAGGCTAAGGTGGAAGGATTGCTTAAGCCCTAGTGGTTGCAGATGCAGTGAGCTATGATTGCATAACTGCAGTCCAGCCAGGGCAACAGAGCAAAATCTTGTGTCTAAAAAAAACAATACTTGACGGTGAAAGCGAGTCCTACTCAGGGGTCCCTTCTGGCAAGTCCTGGAGCCTGGAACTGAACTCCATGATTCTCCTGTACCTCCCCCCTGGGAGCCTGAGCACCCTTGAAGGTGACAGACACGGGGGAACCTGTGTCCTGTGGAATCACTCCTCTCAGTCCTTCTCTACCACATAGAGAAAGGAATGGATGGGAGAGAAAAGCCAACAAACCTCCACTTCCTTCCTCCTCCCCACTGCCAGAGTTGAGATTCTTCTTTATCCTGTGAAACTGGATTCTGAAAGGCCAACCCATTCCATCTGTTGTGTTTTGGCCCAATTGCTCAAAAGAGCTCAGGTGTCTCCCTTTGCAATTTCCCCATGGCTTAAAATTCAGTCCTGCGGATCTGTCTCTTGTAGGAAATGGAGGGGCTTTCCTTGTGCTTGTTTTTCTCACTCTGTAAAGAAAACATAAAGGTTTAAGTTTTCATTGTGAGGGCCTAAATTAGGAAGGAAAGGTTATTTAAATCAAAGCGCTCTTCATTGTAGAGTCTTAAGCTTGGATTTTGTGTGCATGCCGTGCTAGCTCAAAAAACAAAGTTGAGAGTCAGAACTCTTTGAAGGATGAGGAAGGGGACCCGGGAATGAGCGACTCTGCTTCTGGAAGCATGTTTTAATGTGTGTTCCTAAAAAAGGCTCTGGAAAAGTGGTTTAGGAAGCTTCTGGGCTAGGAGGGACACGGTGAAAAACAAGACACAAAGTATGTGAGTCAGTTATGATCAATCGTGCCATAATCAACATTTGAATTGCATAGTAGTTAACACTATGAAAAGCACAAACATATTTAAAAAGACAATTTTGAGGCCAGGCATGGTGGCTCATGCCTGTAATCCTAGCACTTTGGGAGGCTGAGTCAGAAGGATCAGTTGAGTCTAGAAGCTCGAGACCAGCCTGGGCAACTTAATGAGACCTCATGTCTACCAAAAAAAAAAAAAAAAAAAAAAAAGTCAAGTGTGCTGGCACATCCCAGCTACTTGGAAGGCTGAGGCGGGAGGATCACTTGAGCCCAGGAGTTCGAGGCTGCAGTGAGCTATGATTGCGCCACTGCACTCCAGCCTGGGCAACAGAGTGAGATCATCTCTTAAAAAAAAAAATGGAGAAAGATAATTTTGAGATACAACATAGCCCACTAACAGCTTCATTTAGACAGCATACCTTTTGTCTAGACTTGACAGAATTTGTTAAATACTGGAAAGTTATATTTTTTATCTTATTTCCCCCGTTCTGTCTGTGAATAGAGATGTTTCTTCTTTACCTAGTTTATAGGACTGTCATGAGGAAAGGTGACATAATAATGGGTTCATAGTATTGGAAGTGGGGGCAAAATGTCTGTTGACAAAAGAGATCCAGTTACAGAGCTATGTGAAATAAATACTGAATGTCAATTCTAGGTAACAATTCTCAATGTCACAGGTACCTCATGTATTAATACCTCTTTGCCATTATACGTATGTCCTTCTCCAAATGATGGCTCATTGCTGTAAAAGTTTGTCTTCTAAGCTGCTTATGTGGAATTTGACCCCTAACTTCCAAATTGTCTTATAGAAGTACATTGAGGCCAGATGTGGTGACTCACGCCTATAATCACGGCACTCTGGGAGGCCGAGGCGGGTGGATTACTTGAGGTCAGGAGTTCGAGAACAGCCTGGCCAACATGGTGAAACCCGCTTTCTACAAAAATACAAAAATTAGCTGGGCCTGGTGGTGGGCTCCTGTAATCCCAGCTACTTGGGAGGCTGAGGCAGTAGGATCGCTTAAACCTGGTGGTTCAAGGTGGAGGCTGCAGTGAGTCGAGATTGTGCCACTGCACTCCAGCCCGGGTGATAGAGCAAGACTCCGTCTAAGAAGAAAAAAAAAAAAAAGCATTTAATCTGGTACTGAGCTGACCTCTTGTACTCTGATTTTTTCATTGTTTAGATTGGAAATAGGTCCTGAGTTTTAATTCTGTATTTGGGACTTGGTGACTGCTTCTCTTCCAGGCTTTGATGGTTTACACAGAAGAACCCTCTGAGGGGGGAATCTGGGTGATCCTCTTGTGGGGGAAGAAAGAGGGTGAGTGATTGGGGGGTGGGCTGCCATAACCAGGACTCTGATGATAGGCACAGGATCGCTGATGACTGGGAAGAGTTGGAGGTCCTGCCATCGTCTACTTTGCATGGGAAGGACATTTGCCGGAGCTAAGCCATGGGAAAAATCTCAATTTAGATACCTGAGCTCTTCACAGCAACTGAGCCAAGAAACAATAGACAGAATGGTTTGACCTTTTGGAATCCAGTATTTTACATACAATGACTCAATTTCACAGAAAACCCTTCTCAACGCTTATGTGTATATGAAAAGAAAGTTTGACCTGCAGGAATCATTGTAATGTATCAGATCCATATCACAGCTCAGTTATCCCCAAGGATTCAGGGAGGAAAAGCCAACAAAAATGAGAAAAGGAATAAAGGAATTGGGTTGTTATGGAAGAGAAAGCAAAAGGGGATTTATTTTAGGTCTGGAAGGCTACGGCGGGTTGCATTCAGATGTCATCCACATGTCCACAGAGAACCACACAAGGACTTCAAGGTGAAATAGTGACTGATCAAGTCCTAGGAGTCTAGGCGATCAAACATTGGCATGTGTTACCAATTAAGTCGAGAGGTTATTTCTGTTTTAGAGCAATGATTGTCTGTCTTGATGATTGTCTTTAAAAGTCAAGATTTACTGGGCGCGGTGGCTCACGCCTATAATCCCAGCACTTTGGGAGGCCGAGGCGGGTGGGTCACAAGGTCAAGAGATCGAGACCATCCTGGCTAACATGGTGAAACCCGTCTCTACTAAAAATACAAAAAAATTAGCCGGGCATGGTGGCGGATGCCTGTAGTCCTAGCTACTTGGGAGGCTGAGGCAGAAGAATGGCGTGAACCCGGGAGGCGGAGCTTACAGTGAGCCAAGATCACACCACTGCACTCCAGCCTGGGCAACAGAGCAAGACTCTGTCTCAAAACAACAACAACAAAAAAAGCGTCAATATTTGTGGGAGTCTCAATTTAAGGAACTAGGTAAATTGGAAGTTCCATCTGAGGTTTCTTTCAAGATAAAATGCCTTATAAAAGTATTGTAAGTCAGCCTGGCCAACATGGTGAAACCTCATCTCTACTAAAAATACAAACAAGTTAGCTGGGCATGGTGGTGGCTCATACCTGTAATGCCAGCTACTTGGGAGGCTGTGGTGGAAGGACTGTGTGAACCTGGGAGGTGGAGGCTGCAGTGAGCCATGTTCACACCACTGCACTCCAGTCTGGGTGACAGAGCAAAACCCTGTCTCAAAAAAAAAAAAAAAGAAAAGTATTGTAAGTCACTTTAGTATTAGGGATGAGGGCCAAAGTCCACTCATGTGTACAAATATCCCTCAGAGGAAGACTTCTGTGTGTGTCTCATGCACCACTTTATGCTGTCTCTGAGGTTGTTCATTCCAGTTTTCCTGCTTTTCTGTTCCAGACTTGGGCTGATACCAGAGAGTGTAGATTGCCTGCAGGGCTTCATCCCCTTTTTTCTTTGTATTTAAATACACATGGAAGATTAGCAACTGTGCATGAACTTTCCAGTTGTACTACCTGAATAATGATTACTGTTACTCTTTGTTGGTAGCTGAGGGAAGTGTCTATATGGAGGTGGCTTAGAATTGAAAATGTGCAAAATTCTGGGCTGTTTCATGGGGGCCGGGGGGAGGCTTGGAAATAAAGGCTTGGGTCATTCCCTTGTGCTTAGTTCTTGCAGGACACTCTTGCAACACCATGTTGTTGTGTTATCATCTGCCTGGGTTTCATCCCCAGGACAGAATGGCCTGAATGGTGTCTTTAGTGTCTCACAGAAGGAACACTGGGTTCTTGAGTGCCTGCCATCTCTGTCTCATCTTGACTCCCCAAAGGACATTTCAACCTCTCAATGCCTTGTTTTGCAGTCAAAGATGTATTACCTATTTGTCTCCCCTATATGTTCTGGGAGATTAACTACTAAGCATTTTGCTTTTTAGGTGTGAGGGACTGTTTCCTTCTAAGACTGGCAGTGTTTCTGACTAACTTTATCCAGTTGAATGGGGTTGTGTCTCTATTTCATATTATGAGATGCCGCTAACATTTTTATTATGAAATTAATTTTTGTGTCCATTGAAAAGGTTTGGGGGAGTATTTAAGTTTTATAGGGTAATTATAGATACTCTATCAATCATATATTCTATCTCTTAAGTTTTTTTCTTGAGACAGAGTCTCGCTCTGTCACCTAGGCTGGAGTGCAGTGGTGCGATCTTGGCTCACTGCAACCTCTGCCTCCCGGGTTGAAGTGCTTCTCCTGCCTTAGCCTCCCGCGTAGCTGGGACTACAGGCACATGCCACCACACCAAGCTATTTTTTGTATTTTTAGTAGAGATGGAGTTTCGCCATGTTGGCCAGGCTGGTATCGAATTCCGGTCCTCAGGTGATCTGCTTCCTTTCCTCTAAAGGCCTCCCAAAGTGCTGGGATTACAGGTGTGAGCCACTTCTCCCGGCCCATCACACACTCTAAATCCATACAACGAGTACAGCAAGACTTTTCTTTCTGTGTTTTGTGGCAAGTAAGTTGGTAGAACACATTATCAAATAAAGGTCAAAACTGTGTTCAGAGAGCTGGACGTTCATTCTTTTCCTGTTTTTGTTGTATGTCTGAGACATGCAGAGGGACAGACAAAAAGATGCAATTAAAAAAGAACTGCCAGAGAACACATACCAAAATGGAAATTTGGGAAGGGGATGGACAAGATGAGACAAAGCAGGCAGGCTCAGATTTTGTCATGTCGACACAGTTGTGTAAGCAGATGAAAGGGGAAGTCTGTGATAATGTGTCGGACTAGTAAGACCAGCTTTAGAGTTCAAAAAAAAAAAAAGACGAAAAAGAAAAGAAAAAGCACACACACAAACAGAGGTGCACAGAACATTCCAGGAAACCATTGAACTGTGAGTGATAACATGTTTCCTTCTTTTCCTTCAAAGATTTGTTTTAGAGGATAGCCAGGATAAGAACTTGTGCTGAAAAAACAATGCAAGAGATTTGTAAAGAACCAAGGAAACGAATGATCTGACAGGCAATTTGTTACCACCATTTTTTTAAGTTAATTTAACCTAAACTTACTTATTTTTGTGGTGGTCCCTTTCTTTCTTTCTCTCTTTCTTTCTTTCTTTCTCTTTCTCTCTCTCTCTCTCTTTTTCTCCTCTCTCTCTTTCTCTCTCTCTGTCTCTTTCTCTCTCTCTCCCTTTCTCTCTCCCTTTTTCTTTTCTCCTCTCTCTCTCTGTCTCCCTTTCTCGCTTTCTCTCTCTCTTTCTCTTTCTCTCTCTCTCTCTTTCTCTCTCTCTGTCTGTCTTTCTTTCTCTTTCTCCCTTTCTTGTCTCACTCCGTTGCCCTGGCTGGAGTACAATGGCACAATCACAGCTCACTGCAGCCTCGACTTCCTGGGCTCAGATGATCCTCCCACTTTAACCTCTTGAGTAGCTGGGACTACAAGCGTGTGCCACTACCCACCACACCTGGCCGAATTTTTGTTGTTATTTTGAGGAGACCAGTTTTTACCATGTTACCCAGGCTGGTCTCAAACTCCTGGGCTCAAGCAATCCACGCACCTTGACCACCCAAAGTGATTAGTGCTTAAGATTACAGGTATGAGCCTCTGTGCCCAGCTTGGATATTTCAAAGACATTAGCCATGGCCTTCATGTTTATCTGAACTTGAAGGCTTCATACCTTCAACCATAGATGATGCTTAAATTGGTCTTTCACATGGTTTCAGATCCACCAACACTTTAATTAGGTCAAATAACAATTGTCTCCATAATGCCACCATGTATGTATGTAGTCCTTTGGAGACTATTTTAACATCCTTTATAACTGACAACACTGTGACTTTCATCCTCCTCTTAGCTCTTGTGCCTTAATCCCACAACATGTACTGCCCTATAGAGAAATATTCCTCCTTCCTCTTGGCTTGCTTTCTTAGCTTTGTCTGTATCCCAAGACAATATCTGAACAAAGGCTCTTCATTCTTAGTGCAACTCAGAGTTGGAAGAGTCAAGGGTGAAGGGGCGTTGGGCAGCCGGCCATAGCTGTCTTCTTCCTCTCTTAATGTCTTTGTCTCTCCCATCTTCATGTGGACATTTCCACTCTCCTTATTCTCTTTTTCCTCCCTTCCCTGAAAAAATAGAATAACTGTTTTGAACCGGGCATTATGCTAGATGATAGATGTGCACGGTTCAGCAAGATGGGCAAGGTTTCCATCTTCATGTGTATTAAAATTTGGAGGGAATAAAACTTTAAAATAAATAGTTACGAGGGTGGCGAGTAACAAGAAAAGAAAAGGAATGTTTAGCAAGGGGGACTGACATAGTGTAGAGGGGGGCTGAGGAGTCGGCAAAGTCTGAGTAAGTAAATTCAGAGATAAATGAAAGAACTACGCTCTAGATTTCCCTTTAGAGGAAAGGAAGGGGAAAGAAATAAAATTCCAAAGAGAAAAGGGCAGAAAGATACTTTGTTTTATACAGAACACTGGAGGCCACAGTGTAATCAACGTCAAGTTTGTGTATCTGCAAAGACTGATTTTTTTTTTTTGGAGACTGAGTTTCACTCTGTCGCCCAGGTTGGAGTGCAGTGGCACAATCTTAGCTTACTGCAACCTCCACCTCCCAGGTTCAAGCAATTATCCTGCCTCAGCCTCCTGAGTAGCTAGGATTACAGACATGCACCACTACACCTGGCTAATTTTTGTATTTTTAGTGGAGACAAGAGTTTCACCATGTTGACCAGGCTGGTCTCAAACTCCTGACCTCAGGTGATCCACCCGCCTCAGCCTCCCAAAGTGCTGGGATTACAGGCATGAGCCACCACGCCCGGCCTAAAAGCTGATCATATTTTATCAGTTGTCCAAATACTTCATCTTTTCTCCTTCCCTGATACCATTGCATTCAACCGTGGTGCTGAGAGGTTAAGTCAGCTGGACTTCTTGAGTCGAATGGGGACTTGGATAACTTTTCTGTCTTACAAGAGGATTGTAAAATGCACCAATCAGCACTCTGTAGTTAGGACTGTACCAATCAGCACTCTGTAGCTAGCAAGAGGATTGTAAAATGCACCAATTACTGCTCTATAAAATGCACCAATCAGCGCTCTGTAAAAGGCACCAATCAGCACTCTGTAAAACACACCAGTCAGCAGGAGTCTAAAAGTAGCCAGTTGCAGGAAGGATTGAAAAAAGCGCATTCTGATAGGACAGAAATGGAATATGGGAGGGGACAAATAAGAGAATAAAAGCTGGCCACCCCAGCCAGCAGTGGCAACCTGCTGGGTCCCCTTCCACTATGTGGAAGCTTTGTCCTTTGCTTTTCGCAATAAATCCTTGCTACTGCTCACTCTTTGGGTCTGTGCCATCTTTAAAAGCCGTAACACTCACTGCGAAGGTCTGCAGCTTCATTCTTGAAGTCAGCGAGACCATGAACCCACCAGAAGGAACCAACTCCGGACACAGTGCCACCTACCCACATCTTCCCCTATGGCTAGATGGCAGGAATCCACAAACACCTGCCAGGATAGTATTGTGATCCTGTTACCAGCTATAATTGGAGGTGAGGGGTTTGGAGTAGAAATTTGTCTGTTTTTATAATAACGAGGTTGAATTATTTATAGGTTTGTGACTTTCCTCTTTTCCATAAATATGATTAATTTTATTAGGCATCTATTCCTAAGAGCCAGGAATTCACATAGCAGCTGGGAAGATGAAGATTAATAAAGACCACTTGTGGTCTCTCAAGGAGTCTGTTGGCAGAGACTCGCATACATAAAACAAATGGAATAAATATTCTGTCAGGAATATGGGTAAGGTCTTACAGGAATACAGAAGAGGAAAGAGTTCTCCTAAGGTAAGGGAACCTAGAAAAAGTTACAAAACAGAAAGAGCTATCATCTATCTATATCTGAATCTGTATCTATATATCTATACCTATATCTATAGAGATGTGATCTTGCCATGTTGCCCAGGCTGGTCTTGAACTCCTGGCCTCAAGTGATCTTCCCTTCTCAGCCTCCCAAAGAGCTGGGATTACAGGCATGAGCCACCATGCCTGGCCCCAAGAAGAGATCTTTGAGTTGATCCTAAGAGAACGACAGACTGCTAATTTAGATAAAGCTAAATGGACTTCTTTAGAGAGTCCCATTATTTTTGTATTTTGTAGTTAATGCTTCATATGAGTAATCATGCTTTAGAAAGAGAAAGCACCAATCAAAACAAGCCTGTTTTCTTTTCACCTAGGCATGGTACTTGGTATGAGTTGGCCTAGAAACAACTTCATATTCTACTCACACGGCTGTATGGTTTGCCTAAGAGTACTCAATAGATGGAATATTGAAATTTGGGTGTGGGTTAAATTTTCATAAATCAAATTTCATTTCCCATTTTCTTACACGTAATAAAAGAGATGGTGTGCCTTCTAATTACCCTGTAATTGGCAGTGGTAACTGGCCCTTTAACTCTGTTTCCCTGCCCTGCAGCTCCTGTCTCCAGCAGTTAGTTCATCATCTGCACACTAACAGTAAGCTACGTGGGCAGGCGCTATTTTAAAAAACACACACAAAGTTATCAGTGAATGGCAAAGGAATCAGAGCAAGTCATTACTCTCTGGTTCATTTGGCTAGAAAGGTGAGATCACTTATATTGACTTTTCATGAAAACTAGGCAAACTAGTAGTTTTCATGCACAATATGTCAGCAACCTGTTATATTTTGAATTCTTTTCAAATTAGGGGAGTGAATAGTATAAAACTTCACTATGTTTTCTTCCTGTCAATTAATTGACTTGCTAAGCTCCTGCCAATATTTGTCCATTTTGAAAAGGATTGTGGCCGGGTGCGGTGGTTCACACCTGTAATCTCAACAGTTTGGGAGATGGAGGTGAGAAGATCACTGGAGGCCAGGAATTTGAGACTACCCTGGGCAACAGAGCAAGATCCCTTCTCTATAAAAAAGTAAAAAATATGAGGTGGGCTGTTGGCACACATTTGTAGTCCTAGCTACTCGGGAGGCTGAGGTGGAAGGATGGCTTGAGCCCTGGAGTTTGAGGCTGCCGTGAACCATGACCGTGCCCCTGTGCTCCAGCCTGGGCAACAGAGTGATTCCCTGACTTAAAAAACAAAAAGATTGCTTTAAACATTCATCAAAAAACATAGAGCAGATTACACTTTGGCAGAAACATGAAGGCTAATATTTGAATCCAAGCACCCACTCCCTCTGGGCTTACCACACTGAAGGCAAAATGAGTGGGGTTGGTTTTTCTCCTCAAGAAATGTTGTTCTGGGACAGTGAGTCATTGGTTTTTGTTCTTGCAACCCTTCATCATAAAACAGGTTTGGTTAACTCAAGAAGTTCTAGGAAATGTTCAAACAATGCAGATATTTATCAAGGGGCATTTTTAGGAGTAGCAGGGTGTCACGAAATCAAATTAACATCTAGTGGCAACCCCTCTAAAGACTGGGGCCCCGTACTGTATAACAATGCTAAATTTCCAATTCTGTGATTGGAAAAGACCATAAGAAGGCCTCTAGTCTCTTCCCACTACCATCATCTGCAGCACGCCCACACCCAAATCCACACAGGTACGGAAGAGTCGCCCCCTGCCACAGGAGTGGGCAGTAAGTGTTAGAACTCAGATTGCTGAGTCCCATTGTCAGTCCACCCAAGTCTAATCTGTTTCCCTAACTGTAGAAGGAAGGTGTTAGAAATGGAAAATCCTTAATACATTCTTTGATTTTTTTCAAAAGGGAAGAATTGAATTTTATCATCTTTCTTTGTAACCCTTTCACGTTCTGCACAATTATTCTGGACTCAAACTGCAGATTGTGGTTGATGCCAAGAGTCAGTTTGGTCACCGAACACTGTCTTATCCAGCTCTGGGACACTCATATGAACTTGGTCATAGGTGACTCATCTTCCCCCACTTACTGGGTTTCCATAATGCCTTTCTCATGAGCTGTTAGATAAAATATTTACAACCCATCCCTGCATCATCATCAAAGCAATTTATGTGCACAAATTCCACTGTCACTAAATCACATGAATACATCCATCTTTCTTATTTTCATCTTCTTGAAAATTAGCAAGCATGAAAAATAAAGGCAATCGATTAAGCTATTGCATGGTGAAGAGTAGCTTAGATTTCTTTCTTTCTTTTATTCACCCTGCTGCCCAGGCTGGAGTGCAGTGGTATGATTTCAGCTCACTGCAACCTCTGCCTCCCAGGTTCAATTCTCCTGCCTCAGTCTCCCTAGTAACCGGGATTACAGGCACCTGCCACCACACCCAGCTAAGTTTTATATGTTTTTTAGTAGAGACGAGGTTTCACCATGTTACTCAGGCTGGTCTCGAACTCCTGACCTCAAGTGATCCACCTGCCTTGGCCTCCAAAGTGCTAGGATCATAGGCATGAGCCACTGCGCCCAGCCAAATTTCTTTCTTTTGATGATATTTGGGAGTAACTTTGGAATGCATCCCCCCACCTCCATCATAAAGCAATTTTTTTTTTAACAACAAAGCACACCATATTCTTCACTATTTATTCTGCTGAGGGGAAATGGATGAGACTGCCAGATTTCTATGAGAATTACAGGGTTTTCAAGTCATTACGGAGAAAATGACTGAGGTTCAGTGTCACTGGAAAAGCACATTCTTAATTTGTCTATAATTTTTCCTTTAATTGGTAGTTTGGCTCCATTTCCAAAGTACTTTTGAAGCTTTCTTTTCCAATTTGGCATCAAAGTTATTTTTCTAAGTGCCATTCAATTTGGGACTTATTTTCTGTTTTGATTGACATAAAATATGTCATTCTGAAAGGAAAAATATCAACACAGTTTTTCAATAAGAAACTCAGTAATATTGAACTTAGTAATCATCTCCCTAGGAGTGAAATTTCATGGTCATAGATATTGAAAAAACCTCACCATATGACCAACATGCTATCTGAATCTTGACTGAGATTCTATATCATAAGTGCTAATTTCAGTTCTGACTATAACCAATTCATTAGTTTACACTTACACTTTACTAAAGGAATAAAGAGTAGGAATAGGATGGGTGCAGTGGCTCACACCTGTAATTCTGGCACTTTGTGAGGCCGAGGTGGGTAGACTGCATGAGCCCAGGAGTTCAAGACCAGCCTGGGCAGCATGGTAAAACCCCATCTCTACAAAAAATATAATAATCAGCCAGGCATGGTGGCATGTACTTGTAGTCCCAGGTACTGGAGAGGCTGAGGTGGAAGGATCACCTAAGCCTGTGGAGGTTGAGGCTGCAGTGTGTTGAGATCGTGCCACTGCACTCCAGCCTGAGTGACAGAGTGAGACCCTCTCTTAAAAAAAAAAAAAGAGTGAGAATAATGAAACTGTACACATGCAGGCCTTTTAACAAACTTTCCTCCTGTATACAGCCCATTCTAACTATAGATATTTCTTGGTCCCAGCCTCTTCAAATAAAAATTGTTTTATGCAAAAGTATGACCTAGCATTATACAAGATAATATACCCCTCATTGCCACGTTTATGCATCTCCATTGTAGGTTGGTTACAAGAGGCACAGACAGACCAAAGCCCACGGGGCTACTCATGAGAGTGGGAAATTGAGTGGGAAAGGTTCAAAGGTTCCTCATGCCTTCTTTTCCCTTCTCTCTACATGATTAGGATCCCATTCCTGTAACAGATGGCAATGTGTTTACGCAGTAAAATTAGATAAGGGAGATTACTAGGGAAGTCACTACTCCATTAGGGATGTCAGTGATGCTCACTGAAGATCCAGCTTAGCAATAAGAACTCCAGCCCAGTAGCCAGGAGGGCTTGGATCTAGATTAGTTCTACTTTCTAACTCTATGTGTGACTTTTTCTCCACTTAATTTGTTTCGCCTTGCTCATCTTACCGGAAAAAATATTCAAGTTGCACAGATAACTAAATGATGCCTGAGTTTTCATTCAATTCTAAAATTTCTCAACTGAGCCATCTGTTGTTGAAAGGAGAGTACGAGTTCCAAAAGCTACTCTAGGGAGCTCTGCAGTCATCACGCCATTCCATCACGGTTGGGAATAAAATACTAAGGTTGACTCATTGTCAAAACCACATTCTACTCAAACTGAATGTACATAACTCGAATTCTAGCCACATTCCAGCCAAATTGAGATAGCTGTTCAAATAGCCGTGGATTTATTTAATAACTGACTTTGAAATTCTTTACTTCTTTCAAGGTGGCATTAACAAGTATCTCGGAATTTCAACAGAGATCGGTTTTCACGCGCTCTTCAATGATCCCTGTGAAATAAATCATATTGAAGGGTTTTTTTTCCCCTTATGAATTATTCGCCTGAAGGAAGAATTCTTCATTTCTTTTTCTTCTAAATGCATGTTAGAATAAAGTCTTCTTTGAAAAGTCTTAATGAAAAGAGCCAACGTGGAATATCATCCGCCCCAGTTCTTTCTCTGGTCCCCGTACTCTGAGAATGAAGTCTTAGATAGCAGAATGTCCGGGGACTCTCATTGCGTAAAAGTCTATGCCCTTCTGCCCCTTGGATAGTTATGGACAGAAGCCTTTAAGAAGAAGAAAATTAACACTAGTTAATTTTCTATGAGTTATTTTAGCAACACTACATGTATGAGAGAGAAAAGATGGCATTTTCTGAATGAATGAGATGGCTCTTCATTTTGCCTAACTCATTGGAGACTCAGGATAGAGAAAAGGGAAAAATTATGTTTAGAGGCTGATAAATTTCCCTGTGGTTACTATCAAGAGATCAGACTCTTATTAACATTTGCAAAGTGTGAACAGAGAAGAACTTTTGAACAATAAACATAGATTAAGTACTCCTCTTTCCTTCATTCCCTTTTCTCTAGTCATATTATCAGAGTGTCCAGGCTAAGTATTAACGATTTTCTTTGAGGTGAAATATACCCTTGCTGCTTTCATTACATTATTTTTTTTATGTTCTTCCTTTTGGAGTACTCAAGGTAAATGACATGGCAGAATCTGTCCCAGTCCAGTGAGGGTGTCACACGAGGTCCTTGGCTCCCCTCTATGCATAACTGGCCCACATCACATCTTTAATTAGAAGTCCAAGGTATTGGCTGGGCACCGTGGCTCATGCCTGTTATCTAAGCACTTTGGGAGGCCAAGGCGGGTGGATCACCTGAGGTC
>NW_012104187.1:458199-460519 GCF_000951045.1 Mandrillus leucophaeus | reverse complement strand
CTGGGCTCAAGTGATCTTCCCATCTTAGCCTCCCAAGTATCTGGGACTACAGGCACACGCCACTATGCCCAGCTAATTTTTTAATTTTATTTTTTTTTGTAGAGGCAGGATCTCGCTGTGTTTTTGAGGTCTTAATTCCCCAATGAACATGACTAGTATATTCCAGATTGGTCTTGAACTCCCGGCCCAAAGCAGTTCTGTTGCCTTGGCCTCCCATAGTGCTAGGATTTCAGGCATAAGCCACTGCATCTGGCTTGGGCCATTTTAAATAGTTATATCACTCACACGCACATACACGCACGCAGGTGCGCACGCACACACACACGAAGACACAAAAATGTGAAACTTGTGGCACTAAAAAGACTGTGGAAAGGGTACTTCTTTACAGTATGAAAACTAAAACAAAAAGGCAGAGTGTTGTTTAGTTAGATGCCATCGGGGAACTTGCTTGTTGGGCAACTCCAGCTGTCTACTGTCCTGCTATGTCCATGATGACTGCAAACATTTGGGAGTATTAATTTGAGGGTCACAAACAGATTTTAGGTGATGGGCATATTTACAAATGCAGAATCTGCTAGTAATGAGGATTGACTGTATAATAATTTAGTAGTCTCAAGTATGTTTTTTTCTCATTAAGCCTTTGCTTAAGATGCAGGCAAGATTGATGCTGTTGGTTTGGTCCAAAAGTAATTGTGGTGCTTGCCGTTTATAAGTAATGGCACACACTGCAATTACTTTTTCTCCAACTTAATAGTTGGTTTTATTGACTTTTAGCATCAGTGCAGTTTGGTTAATGATAAAATTTTCCAAAGCAATGTCTCATCTGCAGGAGCAAACTATAGCAAGAGCCCTGGCCATCAGCTCCCCCTCTGGGCTTGATACTCCTTTCGAAACTGTCTTTCCATACCCCTTCCTCCAGTGGGCTTGGCGATGTTGCAGTAAATAGCAGAGGGAAGGAAACTCCTCCCCAGTCCTCACTGACCATTTCTCTTTCTACTCAGTCCTGCTCAGAATGTAGAAAAGTTGAATTTAATTCATAAATTCGAGAGCGTGAGGACTGTCGGTTTTGTTGTGATTTAGTGAAGTAGTAATTGAATTGGGCTACAAGGTCATTGGAATCGGTGCTGTTTCATTTCATATCATTTTACGTGTTATTATTCTAATAAGAGTCAAATGGAGTTTGATGCCATTTGCTGATCATCCATCGTATTGATGACATTGAACGAACATAGAAACACAAAGGGATTTATAAGGCATTTCAACTTTGATGTCCTTTGAAAAATGAAAGTCTTTTCGGAAATGCAGAAGACAAAATGACTTATAATTCCATCTCGTTCTGCCTGGTTTGAGAGCATCCCTTGCTATTCCTTAGATAGCTGCTAATAAGAATCCTGAGGAAATCTGGGTTTGAATATAAAAACAAAAAATTGTTAAGAGACAGGGTCTCGCTCTGTCACCCAGGCTGGAGTGCAGTGGCACAATCATAGCCCCTGTAACCTTGAAGTCCTGGATTCAAGTGATGCTCCCACCTCAGCCTCCCTGGTAGCTGGAACTACTGGCACATGCCATCAAGTCCAGTTATTTATTTATTTATTTATTTTTGAGACGGAATCTCGCTTTGTCACCGAGGCTGTAGTGCAGTGGCGTGATCTCAGCTCACAGCAACCTCTGTCTCCCAGGTTCAAGTGATTCTCCTGCCTCAGCCTCCTGAGTAGCTGGGACTACAAGCATGTGCTACTGCACCCAACTAATTTTTGTATTTTTAGTAGAGACAGGGGTTCCCCATATTGGCCAGGCTGGTCTCGAACTCCTGACCTTGTGATCCATCTGCCTTGGCCTCTCAAAGTGCTGGGATTATAGGCATGAGCCACCACATCTAGCAAAGTCCAGCTAATTTTTTTAAAACAGATTTTGTAGAGATGGGGTCTCCCTGTGTTGCCCAAGCTGGTGTCAAATTCCTGACCTCAAGTGATCCTCCCACCTCGGCCTCCCAAAGCTCTATGATTATAGATATGAGCTGCCATGCCTGGCCTTAAATTTTTCAAAAGCTTTTAAACCAATCTTAAAATGTTTTATCCTCTTAGAATCATGTCCCTAGTTTTAATAGCTTGGAAATTCTTGCTCTTTTCAAATTGTGCTTTAACTCTGGACTGATTGGAAGGTGGCAGCTTTTCAAATACAGGTCATGGCAGCACTCAACCTGGATTCCTCAGTTGCAGAAGACTGCTTTTGCTAGATTGCTGAATTTACTTCCAACTTTTCAGATGTTTCTGAGGTTGACCCTGGTGTGGTTCCCACTCGAAGTGGAGCAAGCAGGTGG
>NW_012104187.1:454197-458149 GCF_000951045.1 Mandrillus leucophaeus | reverse complement strand
GAAGTCCTGGATTCAAGTGATGCTCCCACCTCAGCCTCCCTGGTAGCTGGAACTACTGGCACATGCCATCAAGTCCAGTTATTTATTTATTTATTTATTTTTGAGACGGAATCTCGCTTTGTCACCGAGGCTGTAGTGCAGTGGCGTGATCTCAGCTCACAGCAACCTCTGTCTCCCAGGTTCAAGTGATTCTCCTGCCTCAGCCTCCTGAGTAGCTGGGACTACAAGCATGTGCTACTGCACCCAACTAATTTTTGTATTTTTAGTAGAGACAGGGGTTCCCCATATTGGCCAGGCTGGTCTCGAACTCCTGACCTTGTGATCCATCTACCTTGGCCTCTCAAAGTGCTGGGATTATAGGCATGAGCCACCACATCTAGCAAAGTCCAGCTAATTTTTTTAAAACAAATTTTGTAGAGATGGGGTCTCCCTGTGTTGCCCAAGCTGGTGTCAAATTCCTGACCTCAAGTGATCCTCCCACCTCGGCCTCCCAAAGCTCTATGATTATAGATATGAGCTGCCATGCCTGGCCTTAAATTTTTCAAAAGCTTTTAAACCAATCTTAAAATGTTTTATCCTCTTAGAATCATGTCCCTAGTTTTAATAGCTTGGAAATTCTTGCTCTTTTCAAATTGTGCTTTAACTCTGGACTGATTGGAAGGTGGCAGCTTTTCAAATACAGGTCATGGCAGCACTCAACCTGGATTCCTCAGTTGCAGAAGACTGCTTTTGCTAGATTGCTGAATTTACTTCCAACTTTTCAGATGTTTCTGAGGTTGACCCTGGTGTGGTTCCCACTCGAAGTGGAGCAAGCAGGTGGGTGGCAAGTCTCCTTCTTAGAGGCTTCCTAGAGGGAAGCCTTGTGAGTGGGGTGGGGGACAGGCTGTGCTGGGGGAGCCCAGGAATGGGGAGACAGAAGGCCACCTGCTATGCAGGTGATATGGTTTGGCTGTGTCCCCACCCACATCTCATCTTGTAGTTTGCTTAATCCCCACATGTCGTGGGAGGGACCTGGTGGGAGGTAATTGAATCGTAGGGGCGGTTTTCCCCATGCTATTTTCATAATAGTGAGTGAGTTCTCATAAGAGCTGATGGTTTTATAAGGGGCTTCCCCTTTCTCTGGGCGCTTATTCTTCTCCTTGCTGCTGCCATGTGAAGAAGGACGTGTTTGCTTCCCCTTCAACCATGATTGTAAGTTTCCTGTGGCCTCCCCAGCCTTGTGGAACTGTGAGTCAATTAAACTTCTTTCCTTTATAAATTACTCAGTCTCAGGTATGTCCTTATCACAGTGTGAGAATGGCCTAATACAGTAGGTTTTCCTGAGTCCTCTCTCTGACTCACCCTCTGACAGGCAAAAGACAGTAGCAACACTGCCAGCAATCAACCGGGGAACTTCTCCCCTGTGATGGAAAGCGGTGCTTGCTGGCTTCTCTTTGTGATGGTTTTGGACAGCAGGTCTATGGACATATGCCTTTTGTCCTTTGAGGATGGATACACAGTCAAGGACGCCGTCATGGGTGAGATGCTGTGGAGCGTGATGACGCCACCTCTTAGGCTGTGTGTGAAAGTAGCGAGGAGAGGCAGGGTCTGCATGAGCCGCTTTAGAGCAGGCCAAAACACTGTGGAGAAGAACATTACAGGCACAGTGGGGGTGTAAAGGGTCAGACTGACCACTGGCTTCTGGAAAGTCTTCATTTCTGACAGACTGTCAGGTAGAAGATGGATGAGAGTTACTCTGTGAGGCCGGAAACTTAGAACTCGGACCATTGTGTGCAGACCAGGGAGAGGCACCGTTTGGAGTGAGATAAGCAGGAATTTTGAAGTTACACAGACCCGGTTTTGAATTTACTCATGAGCTGTGTGGCTTAGAGAAAGCTATTTAATCCCACTGACCTTCATCTATGAAGTGTCCAAAAATAATACAGAGCTTGCAGAGTTGTGTGGATAAGGGATAATCTATCCAAAGCATCTGGCAAGTGGCAGGCACAATGTGGGCACTAGGCAAGTGGCAAGTCCCTTGTATTGAGTCTTGTTTGTCTATTCAGTGAATATTTGGATGCCAACTCTGCTGTTCTGGGCATGATGTTAGTCACTGGGGAGACAGAAGGAATGAAAGAGACAGGTAACCTGATGTGTGCTGTCTAGTGGGGACTGCCAATAGAGAGATGGTTCAATAAAATAGCCTGTGATAAGTTCTGTGATAAAAGAAGATGCTGGTGACAGGCAAATATATAGAAATGCCTCTTAACCCACACTTGTGGGGTCAGAAAACTTTTCCATGAGGAAGAAATATCTACATGGATCCTTGAAAGATGAGTTAGACAGACAAGGAAGTAAGCAAGGACTGGGTTTCCAGGCACACAGAGGAACACATGCAAAGGCCTCAGGGGAGAAAACAGCATGGGGATCTTTAGTGGAAATCAACAAAGTTCATGGCACCTGAGCACAGGTGTAACATGTTGTGTCAGACTCCAGGGCATGGTTAGAAGGGAGTGGAGACAGGTTGAGCAGAATCAGGTGGCCATATCAGAGCCTAGAGTTTATGTTAAGGGAGACAGGTGTTAGACGTAGAGAGACATAACCAGACTTGCTTTTAGAAAAGCTGCTGTCTACAGGGTGGGGATGGGATGGAAATAGGGGTTGGGGAGGTAGTGGTAAGAGAGCCAGCAGGGAAAATTGGTAGAGGATTAATCTGTAGAGATTAAGAGAGCCTGATTTAGGGTAGAGGGAGGGACAAGGAGGATAAAGAGAAGCAGATTGGGTCAAGGTGTGTTCAGGATTCCCAGTCCTGGAACCAAACGGGACTTGGTGAATGGAGGAGGGGAAAGAAAGAGAAAGGGAAAGCGATTCTTCAGTTTCTAGCAAAGATATCAGGGTAGATGATATCTTTCACAAAATGAGGGAGCAGCTTAAGAGGTGGAGATAGATAAGGAGTTTGGAGTTGGCTGCTGTGCTTGGGGTTATATAGGACACTCAACTGTCATTAGGCAGTTGAACAACATAGGTTAAGGTCTAGGAGAGAGAAGTAAGCTAGAAGGAGTGATTTGAGACTCACATGCATGTGGATTATTTGAAACCAAAGAGTAGATGAGATGACCAAGAGGAGTAGGCAGAACAAGAAATTGGGGGCATAGGACAACCTTGTACACAGTGGTGCAGGACTGGAACATTGAGTTCATTCTTAGACACCTCTTTGCATTTTACCAGGTTTGATTAGTTATATCCATCAGCAACTAGAGTAAACAGAAAGGTTACAGATAATTGTCTACATTTTTCCACTGGGTAATAGCAAAACAAAACTATTTTAACACAGCACATTCTGACAAGTTTAGGAAAGAGGCGAGAAGGACCTTAGAGAGACAAAGTATTCTGAGAAAGTGAGGCATTCATGAGATAAGTTATTGACACAGATCAAGACCCAACAAGACCCTTACAATTTGACCCAACAAGACCCTTACAATTAAATGATGTTCTTTAAAGGATTAAAAAATTTCTTGACTGGGTGCAGTGGCTCATGCCTGTAATCCCAGCACTTGGGGAGGCTGAGGTGGGCGGATCACCTGAGGTCAGGAGTTTGAGATCAGCCTGGGCAACGCAGTGAAACCCCGTCTCTACTAAAAATACAAAGTTAGCTGAGCATGGTGGCACGTGCCTGTAATCCCAGCTACTTGGGAGGCTGATGCAGGAGAATCGCTTGAACCTGGGAGGCGGAGGATGCAGTGAGCCGAGATCGTGCCACTTCACTCCAGCCTGGGCAACGAGTAAATCTCTGTCTCACCAAATAAAAAGAAAAAAAGAAAAAGAAATTTCTCTCTCAGGATGTCCAATTTGAGCCCTTCTAGACATACATCACTTGTACCTTTTACTTTGCAAGTAAAATTAAATAGAGTTCTATTCCACAGGTAAATGTAGTTGTTTTTAAGTGTGTAACTCAGGGGTGTCCAATATTTTG
>NW_012104187.1:448107-451447 GCF_000951045.1 Mandrillus leucophaeus | reverse complement strand
GTCTCACTCTGTTGCTCAGGCTGGAGTGCAGTGGCCCAATCTCAGCTCATTGCAACCTCCGCCTCCCAGGCTCAAGCGATTCTTATGCCTCAGCCTCCCCAGTAGCTGGGATTACAGTCACAGGCCACCACGCCCAGCTAATTTTTGTATATATAGTAGAGACAGGGTTTGCCAGGCTGGTCTCGAACTCCCGCCTCAGGTGATCCGCACACCTTGGCCTCCCAAAGTGCTGGGATTATAGGCATGAGCCACCACACCTGGCTCAGATTACTTTTTACTCAGATTAATGGGGATGATTGAGGATGAAACAGTGCAGGGATTCTCCACTCTTTTGCTTTCTTCTTTGCGTTTCTAGTATCTGTTTTTTTTTGTTGTTGGTGGTGGTTTTTTGTTTTTTGTTTTTTTAAAAAAAGATTTACAGAGTCTGTTGTGTTCTTTGCATAACCCAAGAGTCCAGTAGCATCCTTGACTTCGAAGTCTGTTAGCATTGATGGCATCTGACTCAGTCATAACTGTCTGTAATACATCATTATAAAATCTATAATATTGCTCAAGTGAAGATATTATCATGTAACTGGGAGATATTACTAATTAATGAGTATGTGGAAAACTTTTCCTAGAAAATGAAGTGTTTGTGAAAGGAACTGTGGAATTTTCACAGAAGAGTCTATGAGAAAGTTATTATAAACCAAAGGGTTATGAATTCTGCATATGAAATATAAATAGCTATTAAATATTTATTTTATTTCTATTAAAAAGTGTAATGAAATTAGAGCTTCTCATTAGGAATCTGGGATTTATATGGAAACTTATAAAACTAAAAGGTAATAAATTCAAAATGGAAAAACAGATTTACCAATTAACTCGAGTTCAAACTTTTTACTTCTTTTTGCAGTAACGGGAGAAAAATACATCCTAAATATGTTAATACAGTAAAAAAAAAAACATTGCTAGTGAACAGAAAAAATAAAGTCATTAAGAGGGTACAAGTTCATCTGATAGTTGCAACTAAGACGTTCTAAGGGGGTTCTCTAAGTTTAATGTTTGATTTTCTTAAAAACTGATTTGGAAATTCATGTTGCGTGGGCCTCAGTGAAGGCTCCTCTTGTTGAAGAAATAACTCTCTGAAATAAAACTAACATATAGGCCCTCTGTCTTTTTTAATGGGATGGCGTGCTTGGGCCCATGAGGATAGGTTTGGTAGAGGTTGATGTTCTTCCTTTATCCTTAATCATTGATGCCTCTCTAGAAAAGAAATGCTGATGTCTTTTAGGTGGAACCATAGGATATTGGTGATTACATATGTCAAAAACAGTCAAATATCTGCAGTTTCATGTCACTCATGCTAATGAATTCTAAATAGGATGAAGACCTTGACTCACCAGATTTGGTAAGAAATAGGGATCCATATTTTAAGGACAAAAGGCTAGAAGCCTGTTTGCAAAACTGTAGCAAACATTTTTGCTTTTCTAAGATTTCTGAAATAATCTGGAGTACACACAGGTGAATAATGTAAGTGAAGGAAAGTGAAAGGGTGCTATAAGGTAAAATGAAAAGATGCTGGATTTCAGCACTAATTTGAATATGCCTAGATTCTAGATTGAAAATGACCTTTTCCTCACAGGTAAATAAAATGTTTCCGTAAAAGAATAAACCTAATTATACTTCTTCAACTTAAGATGGACATTTCTCTACCTAAGAATATAAAATTATCAAATACTCTAGAGAAAGTTGGGTTTATATTCAAATAGCACAATATCAACACATGTGAAGGTCAGTATTCCACAGATGGGGATGTTAATAGCTAATTTCAAATCGGTGTGTTTTGTTTATTAAAGCTAGACTGCTGATAGGCAATATTTGGTAGAAAATAATGTAATTTTTTAAAACTTTGATATGTATTTAAAATTAATTTTTTATTTTAGAACAATTTGAGATTTACAGAAAAACCATGAAGATAGCACAGAGCTCCCACATACAATGTATGTAGTTTATCCTAGTATTAGCATCTTACATCAGTATGGTACATTTGTTATGATTAATGAACTAATATCAACACATTGTTATTATCTAAAGTTCATATTCATTTTTTTTTTGCCATAGTTTTTACCTATCTGTAATGTAAGTAATCATTCCATTTCAGTATACATGAATAACAAGATCAGAATTGTTAACCCATGACCTGTGGGAAAGAACTTTATCAATTAGGGTACAGTGTATTTGGGCAGTTTCTTTCGTCTTTTGTCTAATAGACATCGTTTGTTTCCACCATTAATTAGGTCAGCATCTTCTCCCCACCTCCTTTCCACATACGTTCACCCTCAGTGAGACTGTGTCATACATTTGTGATACAGTTAGATTGCTTGGTGAGATCTGTTCTTGGCTATGACAGCTTCTCAGACTCTCCTTGTTTTTAATGACTTTGACAATTTAGGGGAGTACTGGTGAGGTCTTTTGTAGAATCTCCCTCAATGGAGACTTGTCTGATGATTTTATTATGAGTAGACTAGGGTTAATATGTTTTTGGGAGGAAGATCGCAGAAATAAAAAGCCATTCTCATTATATCATTATATCATATCAAGAGTACCAATAATCTGGCCAGGCATGGTGGCTCATGCCTATAATGCGAGTACTTTGGGAGGCTGAGGCAGGAGGATTTCTTGAGGCCAAGGGTTCAAGACCAGCCTGGGCAACATAGTGAGACTTCACCTCTACAAAATTAAAAAAAAACAAAAATACTAATAATCAACACGATTTATTGCTATAAATATTAACTTTGATCACCAGGCTGAGGAGTCTTTGTCAGGTTTCTCCACTGTAAGTCACATACTCCCCCACCTCTTTTCTATGTTGTCCACTTTGGAAGGAAGTCAGTACATGCTATTCACACTTGAGTGTGCTTTGTTCCCCCTCCTTCAGGGTGGAGAATCTGCATAAATTATTTGGAATTCTCTGCATGAGAAATTTGTGTTTATTTATCCCCCTGTGTTTATTCAATCATTTGTTTATAAAAGTATAGACTCATGGATATTTATTTTCACTTTGGGTTTGAATCCAGTATTACTCGATTCATTTTGTTGCTGACATTGGTCCAACGTTGGCCACTGGGAGCTCTTTCAGTCAACCCCTGTGTTCCCTTGATATACCCTCTTCCCCTCTTCTTTGTGGTTTGTGGGTGCTTTGTTTTTTGTTGTTTTGTAGCTCTGCTTTATGGCACTAAAAGATACTCCAGGCTCATCTTCTGCATTTCCTGCCACAATCCTAGAATCAGACATCTCTCTAAGGAGTTCTAAACTAAGATGGGTTCTTTGCTACTAAAGTGTTGCTGCTGCTGCTGCT
>NW_012104187.1:445298-446997 GCF_000951045.1 Mandrillus leucophaeus | reverse complement strand
AAATGATCTAAAATGCACATTGGGAAACCTTACTCTCATCTTATTTTGAAAAACTTGCTCTCATCTTATTATCTCTAAATTGCATTTCTATTTGAGACACTTTATTTAAACTAGTATCTGCAGAGGAAATTGGCACAGAGTTAATGATCTAGATCTCACAGAAAGCTAAGAATATAAAATGAGTGCTGTATCCCGCACACATTTTAATTTGTTAGCAAGGTGACTCAGGCTAGAAGGGCCTGCCAGTATCCTGAGCCAAAGTCCCCAACTGTGCCTCAAGTTACAAGTTAATGGCATCATAGCATAAAGGGATTTCAAATCTTGCTAATTTATAGTGAGTGCTTTGATTATGCAATTAGAGATTAATAAGCAGGTTCAAGATGAAGTAGTGCTACGTACCTCATTTGTGCTTGAGTTTCTGTTCATTAAAAGGAACATGCAAACTCTTTCTTGAGCTGTGGACATCTTCAGCCTTCCTCCCACGGAAACACAAGTTGTTTCAGCAGCTGCTTGGCCTTCTCCAAGAAATCTATGCTGACTTGGTCATTTTATACCATAGATGAAAGCAATTCCTACATTATGTCTGTTTGGGCAGAATACTGAAATTTCAAGGGTAATTGTTCTAAATCCCAAGATTCATTTTTGTTAGGGTACACATCGTTGGGTTTTGGGAAGTGGCATAAACGCAAGTTTTTAACATTTTATTTATTCTGCATTAAAAAGTTGGAAAAGTATGAAAAATAGCCCTTCATTGTTCCATTCCCAAGAAGCAATCCCTGTTACCATTTTTGTTTATAATGTCCAGTATTTTATGCATAGATATTTTTAGACAAAAATAGGATCTTTTGAAACACTCTGATCTTTTAAATTTGTCAACATTTCCTGAGCTTGTTCTCAAGTCATCGAGTAATATAAATTTTTAATTTCTTTCACATCCTCTAAAAACTGAAAATTCATCCCACTTCAACTGTCCAATCCCTGTGCAGCTGTTCGGCAAACTCCAAATTGAGAGGCTGTCTTCAAGCAGTAAATGGATTGTTACCTTGCCATAACACCTTTGGGAGTAACTGTAATTCTTCTGTCTATCTCACTTATACCAGAGATATCAATTTAAATATGAGATGGAGAAGCAGAATCTATTATTTATCTCATTAGGTTATAGGAAGTCCCAGTTGGATATTCAGCACGTCATAACTGACACCATCTCCATGAGGAAGCATTAACTAAGCATATAATTTACAAAGGATCCCATGATCAACAGAAAAACTACACTCTCCCTACCTTCAAGAATTTACCACTGCAGGTGAATGAAGTGGTTTTTTACCCTCTCAAATACACAGTCTGGCACATCAGGAGTCAAAATTGCTCTTCGCTCCATCACGCATAGATGGTGGTCAGCTAATGTAAAATCACAGACACTAGCTCAACCCATGAGGTATGTTCTAGAAAACCAGGATTGAACCAAAGCACAGTGGTTTTTGAGTCCACTAATTCCAACAGCCAGATGCCCCTTGCAGAATGAGTTGGGTGTTACCACTAGCATCCTCTACAATGTTATGCTAGAGAGAAATTTACTTCCTTTGGCCACCCACTTCCTTGTTTTTAAATAAAAAATGAAATAAAGTTGCTAACTGTGAAGACTGAGTAATTTGAATCTGCTGTTGGTGTACTCAGATTACTTTTTTTTTTTTTTTTTTTT
>NW_012104187.1:437368-440511 GCF_000951045.1 Mandrillus leucophaeus | reverse complement strand
TATTTTTAGTAGAGATGGGGTTTCTCCATGTTGGTCCGGCTGGCCTCGAACTCCCAACCTCAGGTGATCTACCCACCTTGGCCTCCCAAAGTGCTGGGATTACAGGCATGAGCCACTGTGACCAGTGTGTGGTGTTGCTTCTTTGAGGGCCTTTCACTGACAGAGCAAAGAAATATATGTGTGGATACTAAACAGTGCAGAGACACATATCTATATTTTCTTCTTTCTTTTGCCTTTCCCAGAATGTCATATAATTAGAATTGTACAATATGTAGCCTTTTCAGACTGGCTTCTTCCACTTGGCAATATGCATTTAAGATTCATCCATGTCTTTTTGTTGCTTAAGAGCTTTTCATTGCTTCATAAGAAACTGACAAACTGGCTGGGATGGTGGCTTACGCCTGTAAAGTAATCCCAGCACTTTGGGAGGCCAAGGCGAGCAGATCACTTGAGGTCAGGAGTTGAGGACCAGCTTGGTCAACATGGCAAAATCCCATGTCTACTAAAAATTTAAAAATGAGCCAGGAGTAGAGGTGTATGCCTGTAGTCCCAGCTACTCAGGAGGCCAAGCATGAGAATCGTTTGATTCAGGAGGTGGAGGTTGCAGTGAGCCAATATCATGCCACTGCACTTCAGCCTGAGCAACAGAGACTCCATCTCAAAAAAATAATTTAAACAAAGAAAAGAAACTGATGAACTGTCCTCTAAATTTGCTGTACCATTTTTGTATTTCCATCATCAATGAATGAGAATTTCTGTTGCTGTGCATCCTGGTCAGCATTTGATATTATCATTTTTTGGATTTTAGTCATTATAATAGTGTGTAGTAGTATCACATTGTTGTTTTAATTTGCAGTTCCCTAATAACAAATGATATTGAGCATCTTTTCTTTTCTTTTTTCTTTTCTTTTTTTTTTTTTTTTTTTTTTTTGAGACAGAGTCTCACTCTGTCACCCAGGCTGGAGTGCAGTGGCACGATCTCAGCTCACTGCAGCCTCCACCTCCCGGATTCAAGCAATTCTCCTGCCTCAGCCTCCCGAGTAGCAGGAACTACAGGCACATACAACCACACCTGGCTAACTTTTGTATTTTCAATAGAGACAGGGTTTCAGCATGTTGGCCAGGCTGGTCTCAATCTCCTGACTTCAAGATCCACCCACCTTGGCCTCCCAAAGTGCTGGGATTATAGGTGTGAGCTACCGTACCCAGCTGAGCATCTTTTCTTTTTTAAAAGACATTTTAATTTTAGATTCAGGCGGTACATGTGCAGATTTGCTGCAAGGGTATATTGTGTGATGCTGAGGTTTGGGCTTCTATGAAACCTGTCACCCAGATAGTGAACACAGCACTCAATAGGAAGTTTTTCAGTCTTTGTTCCTCTCCCTCCCACTCTTCCCGTTTTGGAGTCCCCAGTGTCTGTTGTTTCCATAGTTATGTCCATGTGTTTATTAGCTCCTACTTATAAGTAAGAACATATGATATTTGGTTTTATTTCTGTGTTAATTCACTTAGGATAATGGCCTCCAGCTGCATCCATGTTGCTGCAAAGGACACGATTTTGGTTTTATAAAAATGACTGCATAGTATTCCATGGTGTGTATGTACCACATTTTCTCTATCCAGTGCACCACCGATCGGCCCCTGGGTTGATTCCATGTCTTTGCTGAGTTCTGTGTCTTTGTGAATAGTGTTGCAATAAACATACAAGTGCAGGCATCTTTTTGGTAGAATGATTTATTTTCCTCTGTGTATATACCCAATAATGAGATTGCTGGGTCAAATGGTAATCCTGTTTTTAGTTCTTTGTGAAATCTCCAAACTGCTTTCCACAGGGACTGAACTAATTTACAAACCCACCAACAGTTTATGAGCTGTTCCCTTTTTTCTACAACTTCGCCAACTTGTTACCTTTTGGCTTTTTAGTAATAACGATTCTGACTGGTGTGAGATGGTTTCTCGTTGTGGTTTTGATTTGCATTTAATGATCAGTGATGATTAGCTTTTTTTCATATGCTTGTCGGCCCTATGTATGTCTTCTTTTGAGAAGTGTCTGTTCATGTCTTTTGCTTGCTTTTTAATGGGGTGGTTTTATTCTTGTTGAATTGTTTAAGTTTCTTATAGATACTGGATATTAGTTCTTGTCAGAGGCATAGTTTGTAAGTATTTTTTCTTGTTCTGTAGGTTGTTTAGCCTGTTGATAGTTTCTTTTGCTGTGCAGAAGCTCTTCAGTTAATTAGGTTCTACTTGTCAATTTTTGTCTTTGTTGCAGTTGCTTTTGAAGACTTAATCATAAACTCTTTGCCTAGGCCAATGTCCAGAGGGGTATTTCCTTGGTTTTCTGCTAGGATTTTTATAGTGTGAGGTCTTACATTTAAGTCTTTAATCCATCCTGAGGTAAGTTTTGTATATGGTGATAGGTAGAGGTCCAGTTTCATTCCTCTGCATATGGCTAGCCAGTTTCCCCAGCAGGGAGTCCTTTCCCCATGGCTTATTCTTGTAGACTTCGTTGAAGATCAGTTGGTTGTAGCCGTGCAGCTTTATTTGTAGGTTTATTTCTTATTCTGTTGGTCTAGGTGTCTATTTTTGTACCAGCACCATGCTATTTTGGTTACTGTAGCCTTGTACAGTTTGAAATCAGGTTAATATGTTTGTTCTTTTTGTTTAAGGTTACTTTGGCTATTCATGCTCTTTTGTGGTACCAGAATTTTAGAATAGTTTTTTTCTAATTCTATGAAAACATGACATTCACAATTTGATAGGAATAGCGTTGAATCTGTAGATTGCTTTGGGCAGTATGGACATTTTAATAATATTGATTCTTCCAATCCATTAGCATGGAATGTTTTTCCATTTGCTTGTGTTGTCTATGATTTCTTTCAGCAGTGTTTTATAGTTCTCTTTACAGAGATCTTTCGCCTCCTTGGTTGGATATATTAATATTTCTGGGTATTTTATTATTGTGTGTGTGTGGCTATTGAAATGAAATTGCGTTCTTCATTTGGTTCTCAGCTTGAATGCTGTTGGTAGATAGAAATGGTACTGATTTTTGTATGTTGATTTCATATCCTGAAACCTTACTGAAGTTGTTTATCAGGTCTAGGAGCCTTTTGGCAAAGTCTAGGTTTTTCTAGGTATAGAATTGC
>NW_012104187.1:413873-437318 GCF_000951045.1 Mandrillus leucophaeus | reverse complement strand
TATGCATCTGTTTGTGTTCTTTGGTGAGATGGTTGTTCAGATCTTTTGCCCATTTTTTTAATTGTTTTTTTTTTCAAATTGAATTTTAAGAGTTCTTTGTATAACTTTACTTGTTTTTCACAACCAAAATATTCTAAGTATTGTGAGAGACCTTAAATGTGATCATCAACTTCTTAACTTCATAGATTTTAAAAGTTAATTCAGAATAAAATTTACCCTTCCTCATTAACACACTTAATAATGCTTAGTTTCAACGAATTATATATATACATACACATACACCCATATATATATATATATATACACACACACACACGCACACATACATACACACAATCACTCCTTAAATGTGCAAGAGCAGGACTTCATTTTGAGAAATTTCAATGCAGGAAGGAAAATTCAGTGGGAGGTACTATTATAGATTTAATTTGAGGGGAAATGAGGCAGAAAGTTTCAAGGACATTATGCCCTTAATATTCTCTTCATCCTTTGCTGATTCTGGCTTTAAAAGACTTCAGAAGTCTTCCAAAGACATTTATGTGTTTTCTGAAGGAATGGTAAAAATCCTAATTCTGGATAACTTTGTTTTACTCCAAAATCTTGGTGCTAAGATTCTGTCTGTAGTTTCTCACCATAGCATTCTGTCCCCTTCAGGTAGTCAAATGTTTGACAAAGAAAGATACCCACACCCTC
This sequence comes from Mandrillus leucophaeus, assembly GCF_000951045.1. Lineage (NCBI taxonomy): Eukaryota > Metazoa > Chordata > Mammalia > Primates > Cercopithecidae > Mandrillus > Mandrillus leucophaeus. The sequence goes on along the minus strand of NW_012104187.1, from coordinate 436,625 downwards.
TCACCTTTCCTACCTGGTGCTAATTGTAAAGGCTACCTGATCAGCCCATTTATTTCACTTTCAGTCATGGGGGATTCTAATTATGTTTGATTTAACCAAATAATACAAAATCCCTCAGTTCTTGCTTATGGATTTGGACTTCAAAGCATCTTGTCTTTACCTCTCGGGAGCTGTTCTCACTTGTTTTTTGTTTTGTTTTGAGATGGAGTCTCACTCTGTTGCCCAGGATGGAGTGCAGTTGGTGTGATCTCGGCTCACTGCAACCTCCACCTCCTGGGTTGAAGCAATTCTCCTGCCTCAGCCTCCCAAGTAACTGGGATTACAGGTGTGTGCCACACGTCCAGCTAATTTTTTGTATTTCTAGTAGAGGCAGGGTTTCACCATGTTGGTCAGGCTGGTCTTGAACTCCTGACCTCAAGTGATCCACCTGCCTCGACCTCCCAAAGTGCTGGGTTTACAGGCGTGAGCCACTGTGCTTGGCCATCTCACTTGTTTTGAATCAGGATGCCTAGGTCAGTGAGAGCCTGTGTGAGTCAAAAACAGCCACGTTCATCTTTGAAAAAACTTAGGCCGACAAATCAAGTTTTTAATTACAGGAAATAATCACAAACTACTGGAGATGCAATTAAAGGCATTTTTCTCTGAGAGTAGCTTGTTTGTCTTTTATATTTTTCCCCAAAGCTCATTATAAAAAAATACTGTGTTCTTTCATAGTTATAGTCTCAACTCTGTCACTTCCTGCTGTGAGTATGGAAATGAATTTTGTTGAAATCAAAGAAATTAGTTAATAAGATTTTTTTTAGCCTGTTAGTAGAAGTCGCTTAACGTTTGTAAGGAATATTTGCTTTGCTTATAATTTAACTGAACGAGACATCTGACCTCTGCTATCTATCACATTCATTACCTCTTTTTGGCACCCATGAACTGTCTTAAATTGTACTAGTTGAGAACTGATGAAATAAAACCATAATTCAATTTATCATACTGTTTAGAATTCAAATGTATGAGACATATCTCACTTAATAACATGAGAGTATTTTGTTTTTCTTTTTAAAATGTTCACTCTGGCCTTTAGTAGCCACCAGGGAGACACATGAGTTTGGAAGGGCATCTCAGGTCAATCCTAAAAGCCTGCAGAAGAACTGAGCTGGCAGAATATAATCCTGCCAGTTGAAACTTAGCCAGCCTTTGAAATTATTTTCATCAGGAAAGTACTACAGGATTTTTTTTTAATGACATAGTAGGCGCTCTACTTAGAAGCCTACTCCCTAATTTTTTTTTCTAGTTACTCATTTGCCAAGATGACTTGTTTATTTGAAAGTTATCATGATGGAAGTTGGATTATATGTATTATGATTGCTTTTCTTCCTGTGTGTTATTTTCATTTGAAAATGTCAAAGTATCTCACCAAGTATTTTCCTATTTTATAGACGAGTAAACTGAGTTATATGGTTTTGGTGAGTTTAAGCTTCCAGGGCTAGCTCTCCATTTAGCTTTCTCTTCTACTGTTTAGTGTAGTCTATACAAAGTTAGTTGCACCATAGAACATTTTATCTGAATCCTATTCTTGTTCACTGTGCTTTCAGCAAATACATATTAGAGAGCACCCACATGCCAGGCAATAGAATTGCAAGTGTGGGCAGTTCCATTAACTTGCTCTCAAGCCTTAGTGGGAGAGATGGCACAGAATTGCTGTATAGGATGTGAATGCCCGCTCAAGGGACAAAGCATGCAGGGAGACCAGAGAAACAGAGTATGGGAACACTGGAGGGAACAAAAGGATAAGAGGCAATTGGGATCAGGGAAGGCTGAGGCTTAGTTTGCCAGACACAGAAGAGTCCCTTGGAAGCAAAGAGATCATGGTATGTCCTGTGCAGAGTTTAATGAGCACAGTGTGTGTAGGGGACCTGCTTGAACATGAGATAGCTGGGGCTGAATCAATGAAGTACCTGGTTAAGAAGTTTGGACTTAATCCTGTAGATACTGGGAAGCAACTAAAAGGTAATTAGGAAAGTGACATATCCAATTTGCACTTTCGACAAGTCCAATGAGAAGAGTTTGAGTTTCATCTTATGCAAAGCTGCTTCTAGATACCCTGCAATTTACACAGCTGCCATATATTAATCCCCTACTGTGTACCTGGGCATGCCCATACATGTTTTCCTATACTTTTTACCCTTTTTTTCTCTACTGGCTCTTACCTGCCTCATACTATGCCAAGTTTATAAACATGTTTCAGTTTAGTATTATAAATAAAATAATAATACAAAACCATTAAGATGAATATATTGCCATTGCTGTTGCATTCAGCAACTAGGAGACCCTGCAAATTTGGGAAGAGCTGGTTCAGTGGAGGGCACAGGCACTGGGGTGGTGACTGATTGAGAGGTCAGAAAGGGGACATGGGAATATAGATGCTCCTGGAAGCTGGACAGTGAAAGGAAGGAGTTAACTAGTGAAGGTTGTGAGATGTGTGGGCCCTACAGTGGCCTGAGAGGAGAGACTCTGAAGGCATGAAAACAGTTGGTGGGTAGATTTGCTTTTAAGAGGGGAAAGAGGAGGAAAAGGTGGAGGAGGAGGGTTGAAAATATTTTTTCCACTGCAAATGATGGAAGATTGCAGTTGGGGCTGAATTGTCTTCATGGAGGAGGAGGAGAAGGAGGAGGAGGAGGAAGTTGGAGAAGGTTTACTGCTTGCCTTCAAATTTTCCAAAAAAGATCTTCCACTGATAATGGGAGAAGAGGTTGATGAGGAAGGAGACTGGAAGAGAAGGAACAGGCTTGAGGGAGTTTCCATGCGGGAAGGAGAGGAGAATGTTGAGGAGGATTGTCACTAGGGCCCTGGCAAGGGTAGGGACCACTGGTAGGTAGTCTCAGTAATGACCAGCGACCCAGTGTGGGAACAGGAAAGGATGCTGGGACCCCCTGGGATTGAGATTGGGCTGTGTGGGGGTGGTAGGAGGGAAGGTAAGTGGTCAGAGGAGGTGAAGGCTTTGAGAAAAGTATGGGCAAGTGCTAGATCATGGCACCTAGCCTCTTTGGGAGTAGGCTGAAAGAAGATACAGATGGTCAAAGATTCGGGGATTGTGGGAACCAACAGGTTGTGATCAAAAGCGAAGAGAATAGAATTGAAGATTTCAGACGTAGAGTAACAGTTCTGAGCAATACTAAGCTCCAAGGGATGGCGGTTCATGTGCAGATGCCAGGCAAGAGTCCTAGGAGATAAGGAGGCCAAAAAACCTGGAGGCCAAAGAACCTGGAGGTGACAAGCCTGTCCTAAGGGCCCTGAAACCCTCAGGGTGGTGGCAGAAATTGGAGGGAAGAGAGAGTGGGAGTAGAACTCCCAAATCATCAATGAACAGTGAGCTCATTATCTGCATAAGAGCGAGGATTAATGGGAAATGTGCTCCCCAGAAGAAAGCTTCTTACTTGCATTAAAAATATTAAGAGTAACTCTTAAACCATGATTTTAATCACAGTTTCTCTCAATGGATTTTAGAGTTTTGGAAAATCACAAGTGCCGCAAAGTAGAAATTGATTGGAATTGTGAAAGTATACTGAAAATTGTACCTGCAAATATTACTTGTCATTCATCTCTCAGGTGAGGTTGTATGAGTTTAAAAAAAAAAAAAGTTCTTTTTTGCTAACTTGCACCTTATCACAATAATGCAACAGGAAGAGAGTTCCAACAAAGCATAATATAAACAGGTGTCTCTTTTTTTTTTTTTTTTTTTTTCAGACGGAGTCTTGCTCTGTCACCCAGGCTGGAGTGCAGTGACGTGATCTCAGCTCACTGCAACCTCCACCCCCAGATTCAATGATTCTCCTGCCTCAGCCTCCCAAGTAGCTGGGGTTACAGGCACCCACCACCAAGCCTGGCTGATTTTTGTATTTTTAGTAGAGGCAGGATTTCACCATGTTGGCTAGGCTGGTCTCGAGCTCCTGACAGGTGTTCCACCTGCCTTGGCCTCCCAAAGTGCTGGGATTACAGGTGTGAGCCACCGTGCCCAGCCATGATGGCTCTCTTAAGACCTTTTACTGTGTGTGGCGGGGAGTTGTTTAAAATAAATCCAGTGGGAATAGCAAATTTTGCCCTCTTTTCAAAGTTTGTTTTTCCTCCATCATCTATATTTGAATTGTTCTGTGTGAACAAGTTTTGGAATGCTTCCTCCTTGTTGACCACAATGGTTGTTGAGATAGACAAAGGTTGTTGGGATAGGAAGAGATCCCTGAGGTTGTCTTGTGGACAAGAAGACCCAAGGAAACTTTTCTTCCCATGTACGCATGGGCTATCCTAGAGCCCAGTCCCCTGTGGGATATGACCGACAGTTGTCTTAGAAAATTTCACTCAATTGGCTGGGCATGGTGGCTCATGCCTGTAATCCCAGCACTTTGAGAGGCTGAGGTGGGCGGATCACCTGAGGTCAGGAATTCGAGACCAGCCTGGCCAATGTGGTGAAACCCTGTCTCCACTAAAAATACAAAAAAGTAGCCAGGAGTAGTGGTGGGTGCCTGTAATCCCAGCTACTTGGGAGGCTGAAGCAGGAGAATCGCTTAAACCCAGGAGGTAGAGGTTGTAGTGAGTCAAGATCGCACCATTGCACTGAAGCCTGGGCAACAAGAGTCACACTCCATCTCAGAAAAAGAAAACTTCACTCAATCATTTCACTTCTACCTCCCACTCCTCTTTGGAGTGTGAGGACACTTGTAAGGCAGCCTGTGGGGACAGTAACTTTTAGGTTGTGTCCTGTCCAGTAGTGGGCTTTCATCAGAAGTATGCTTTTGGTCACACTACACCATTTTTTTATACCACCATAGAATTGACAAACAGCATTCACCCGTTTCATTTTGCTTTACTACTCCGATTTGGAGAAAAAAAAAAATCTAAGGATTACATTTCTCTTGCAGATTTTTTAGATCAACAGCTATTATTTAAATACAGGGAATCCTGAAAGTCTAAGACTAAAAAATTCGGGTTCCTTTTATATGTGTTAAATTCTCCCATATACACATGGGTCTATAAATAAAGCATAATAAATAGGTGGCCCCTACCCTTGCAGTTGCATGCAGAAACTAGACCCTGAAATAAAATGAAACAACATTGGAGGATTTTTGTTTAGTGGATTAAAAATTCAATAATACTTGAAAACTTTGTCCAGATCTTCAACAGAGATACTTGGATGAGCTTTTCTAATCAGGAAAGGCTTGTTGAAGAATTAAAGGAGATATAATTGAGGAAATAAGACACAATACAAACTTTTTCTGGATTATAATGAATAGAAAGGGACCCCCAAGGATTAAGTGGATGTAGTTTGCAGTTAAGGTTAAGTGGTCATGGCAGTTTACTGTGGACATTGTTTAACTGATGGAAAACTCCAAAACATCGACCCAGGAACTGAAGTAGACCAATGTGGACCAATCACTTAGAGCTCAGAATTAACCACTGTATTTCTCTAGTCCAAACACCGATTCCTCTTCCCTGGAACCTCAGGCTGGCCACACAAACTTTGTTGAACATTCTTATGACTCTGTCTCTACAGGAAAGCCATTTGCCTCACTCGTCAAAAGTATTAGGGGTTTATTCTGCATAACCATGAACAGGTTAAAGAGAAGGATGGGGAGGTCATGAGGGTTCTTACATTCCATCTTGAGTCAAACATCTCCTGTTACCCTCTGAAAAGTGGCACAATTTGCCCCAGACTTTTTTTTGTTGCATATCTACTATGGAATTACATTTGTAGCTAATGTATTAACTCCAAAAATGGAGAAACCCATTGCTCTGCTGTTTTCATGGTAAGGAAAAACTGCTGAGTCATGACTGACGTGGGCTGTTTCAAGAGTTCCCAGCCAGTGAAGATAAATGCTTAGGATACTGCAGCCTGAGTGGGAGGCATTGCGAAGTGTAACCGCTACTTGAAGTTCTTCAGTGTGAGTGGAGAGGGAATACTGAGCGTGTCCTGGATTAGGAAAAAAAAGAAGAAAGGTGGCCTGAAAAATGATCTAAGTATATCTGGAAATATGCAGACATCTAATACTTTAGTTGTAGCACTCTGTGAACCAGAAGCCCAACTTCTACATGCTGCAAGCTGCACTTCAAAATGAACCCAAAATGCATGCTCAGAAAGTTGTTTTTTGTTTTTGTTTTGTTTCTGAGACAGAGTCTCCCTCTGTCACCCAGGCTGGAGCGCGGTGACATGATCTTGGCTCGCTGCAACCTCTGCCTCCCGGGTTTAAGCAGGTCTCTTGCCTCAGCCTCCCGAGTAGCTGGGATTATAGGCATGCACCAACACGCCTGGCTAATTTTTTGTTGTTGTTGTTTGGTTTTGTTTTTAGTAGAGACAGGATTTCACCACATTGGCCAACCTGGTCTTGAACTCCTGACCTCAAGTGATCCGCCATCGTCGGCCTCCCAAAGTGCTGGGATTACAGGCATGAGCCACCATGCCTGGCTGGGAAGTCTTTTTTAATGGCAATAACCAAATGAACTCTCTTGACCTTGCTGCCTCTGCAGGCACTGCCCCACCCCTGTCCCTTCCACTCTAGAGGAAAGCACCTGGCGTTTAGCATCTTTACACCCAGGAAACAACAGATATGCTCAGGGACTTTTCCTCTAGCTTGTAACCAGCGATGGCTGTTGGGCTTGGCAGCCATCAGGCTGAGAGTGGCTCAGCTTAAAAGCTTTCATTGTTGATCTCTGCCCTGAGCATTCCCCTTTGGACTTGGAGTTCCAGGATGTCTTGTATCTGTGCTTCAGCATCTGAAGCCCCTTGTCTGTTCTTAAGGTAGATTTCATTATCAATGGTGTCTTAAATTAATAGCTTCTCTCTATTGGCTGTTCACCTGCCACAGCTGACAGGAAGGTTCTCAGTCCTGAGTGCCTGTTAATGAAGCTCACAGATGGAGTGCAGAAACCCTTTTCAAGATGTTTTGCCAGCTTGCTGGTGTCCTGGCATGAAGGTCTCCGACCGATGTCTTTGAAATAGTTCCTTTCCACATGGGGTGGACTGACCACCTTGGGGCTCCACCTTTGCCTGCTTGGTTCAGGCAGTTCGGTACCATTTCATGTACATTTCACTCTTTTCCCCTACTAGCTTCTCACAGTTTAAATTATTGATGTGATTGCCTGCCCAGACATCTAATTCTTTTAACAGGCAGTGGTTTACAGTCTCCAGTTTCTTTATGATCATCAAGACAGGGATTGAACAACTGGCACCTTCCCTGTCTGTCCATCGAGGGGCATGTGTTTGATGTGTGTGAATGCTACTTTCATTAGGCAAGTTAATGGCAGTTACCTAAGTTCACACGGAGTTGGAAATAGACCACTGTGTATGCATTTAGTAAACACAAATGTAGTCAATGGATCTGTTTCCTTAACAGAACATGGTTCTGCTGCACTGTACACTTCAACCAACTGCTTCAGAGCAAGCTTTTTCCTTAGAAGAGTTTTCATTTGATTAGGATTTAGAAAGGAACATGGAAACTTTAAGATCTCCTTTTAGTTTTCCGCATACTTCAGAGACTTCTGATGTCTCCTACAGGGACAGGAAGGGAGTCAGGGGTCTGAAACTCTTAAGATCTGAAAGGCAAGTGCAATTTGAACACTGTCCACATTGCCAGGGTGTCAAATCACACATACCCTGCCTGAAAATCTGGAAATTGGAGAATTTAAAATGACAATATTTTCTACTGTGGAACACATTGCATTCTCCCACTCTGTAAACTACTATTTTGGAGGCAGCCCCTCTCACTGCATTTTCAAAACCAGATGCTTTTCTCTGGAAATACTAGAAATATATCTCTTCTGGGCTGACCTAAAACCGACATAGTATTGGGCATTGAAGTAAGGGGAGATATGGTCAGTGAAACTAAGACCTCCTCTTCTGAGAATAAAAGATGACTGAGTACTTTGTGTTAGGTGGGACACTATTTGTTAACAGAGAACTTATATCTTAAGTCTCTTAAACTAATTATAGCATCTCTTAGTTATTTCCAGCATAATCCAGGACTGAGCATTCTAAGAACATCATCTTACAACTTTTAATTAATAGATCTGTCTTGCTCTAACCCTTAAAGAAATACTGGTAACTGCTTGTCAGATGAGGAAAAGATGGGTCATTATTCAAGTAAGATCCAATATGGGAAACTCAGATATAAATAGTTCAGCATTTTCGTTTCTTATCAAAGATTTATGACTGTGTCTATTTGAGGATTTATTTCTTCTGGACTATTTCAGGAGCGTCTTCACTGGTCTTTCAGCCTCTATTTCCTTTCCTCCGCCCCTTTGTTTCTCCCACTGCTCTGAGGACAGTTGTAATAAAGCTCAGTTCCAGACTCCTTGACTCGTGTCCTGGGTGCTTCCCCAGCTGTTCTCAGGCCAATTTCTCAGGCCCCTGTTTCACAATTTTATCCACACCTCCAACAGGCATTCCCTCCCGGAGGAACTTCTCCCTCTTCACCTGAGGGTTAAGGGTCTTTTTGTTGACACTGGTCCCTCTACCAGGCATCCTGTCCTTTCTATATCTCCCTATTGCTACCAATCCTTCCTTCACTAGGAACTCAACCTAAATGCCACCTTCTTCATCCCAGACATGCTACCACTCCTGATCCAGGAGTAATTAATTCTTTGACCTGTTGTATCACTCTTATGGCACATGGCTCTTCGGTTTGGTTTGGAAAAAAATGTATCTCCTTATGCAAATTGTAAGTTCTTTGAAGGCAGGTTCCATGTTTAATTATTTTATTCCCTAATGTGCCTTAGTACTCAAAATGTCCTCTGCTGGCCAGCAGTAATGGCGTCACCTGGGAGCTTGCTCAGAAACAGGCTGTCAGCCCCCAACTGATATGTGCGATCAGAATTCACTTTTTTTTTCTTTTTTCTTTTTGGAGACAGGGTCTTGCTCTGCTGCCCAGGCTGGAGTGCAGCGGCACAGTCATTGCTCACTGCAGCCTTGACCTCCTGGGCTCAAGCGATCCTCTCTCCTCAGCCTCCTGAGTAGTTGATTTTACAGGTGCACATCATCAAACCTAGTTAATTTTTAAGTTTTTTTGTAGAGAGGTCTCTCTATGTTCCCCAGGTTGGTTGGTCTCAAACTCCTGGCCTCTCAAGCCATCCTCCTGCCTAGGCCTCCCAAAGTGCTGGAATTACAGGAGTGAATCACTAGGCCCGGCCAGGTTCCACATTTTAACAAGGGGGCCTCCAGGTGATTCCAATGCACCTGAGTTGAGAGTTCTGGCTTTGTACATTGCACAGAACCTTGTATAAAGCAGAGACTCCCTGGATAGCTATTGAACAACTAATGGATACATCACATTAAAAATTGAGTCTCTTCTCATTGACTTTGAGGTAGGTTACCTCATAATTACTCAAACGTAGAAAACGTAACCCAACGTGTATCATTTTCCTCTGACCATTTTGAGTCTTAAAAACATGGAGGCTCTTTTCTTCTTTTAAAATCTTGGATTGATTACTTTGGGCCACCTTTGGTAGTTTTTCTTTCTTTCATTTTTTGTATACCCTCACTGGGTAGTGTTTGGTCTTCGCAAAGAAGGATAGAGAGAAAGCTTGCTAATTGGGTCTAAACACAGATTATGTGCAAAAGAAGAAATTGCTAGCATCTAAAAATAAGCACTCTACACGTGTATAGTTTTATAATCTTATCAGCTGTGATCTTCAGGACCAAGTAAGTGGCAGCTACAGGAGGATGGTCTCTGTCGCTGTCAACACCTGAGTATTCCAACTCTCACTTACTTGATACCAACCACAGAAGGACATGAGACTGTAATACACTGGGATTTTCAAAATGCGAAAGAATTTGATATTCAAGTCTTATTAGCTGTCTAGGAATAAAACAAGAGTGGGGAGAAACATATAAAGTAAGGAGGAATACATGTCTACAGCTAAAACCAGGCAACAGGACCACCCACTATGGTGTATTGTGAAAATTTATGGGGCTACTTTTGTTTGTCACAATAATTGGAGCAGTTGGTTGAAGGATACAGTGCAGCAGAGCCATATTCTGTTAAGGAAACAGATCCGCTGACTAAATTTATGTTTACTAAATGCATACTCAGTGGTCTGTTTCCTCCTCAGTGTGACGTAAGTAACTACCATGAATTTACCTAATGGAAGTAGCATCCACACACATCCAACACATGCCCCTTGATGGACAGACAGGGAAGGTGCCAGTTGCTCAGTCCCCATCCCAGTGATCATAAAGAAACTGGAGTCTTTAGGCTGGGGGCAGTGTCTCATGCCTGTAATCCCAGCACTTTGGGAGGCCAAGGCAGGTGGATCACCTAAGGTCAGGTCAGGAGTTCGAGATCATACTGGCCTAGATGGTAAAACCCTGTCTCTACTAAAAATACAAAAATTACCTGGGCGTAGTGGCGCATGCCTGTAATCCCAGCTACTCAGGAGGCTGAGGCAGGAGAATCGCTTGAAGCTGGGAAGTGGAGGTTGCAGTGAGCTGAGATCTTGCCACTGCATTCCAGCCTGGTCAACAGAACAGGACTGTCTCAAAAAATGAAAAATTTAGAAATTTAAAAAAAGAGAGAAACTGGAGTCTTTAAATGACTCCCGTTTAAAAGAGGCAGATATCTGAGTGGACAATCACATCAAGAACTTTAACTGAAAGAAGCTAGTATGGGAAAAAAGTGAAATGTACATGAAATAGGACAAAGGCCAGGGATACTAGATACCTTGCAAGGCGTAGGATAGTCTCATACTGTGAAGAATTGTCACTTGTGGCTGTGACTTTAGAACATCTGGCCTGACATTTTGGGGGTGAAAAAGTGTTTATATTACTGGACTCTAAAAATATATATATATTTTTTCTGTCTGTAAGTTTATTGCCTATATCTGAAAAATCATGATAGAAAATTGTTTGGTTTAGCTCTCAGCACCCCGCTCCTGAGCTCTGAGGAAGCTTGGCTTCTTTTGAGCTACCCGCTCCTTCTTCTGAGCAAGGGACATTTTGGGACGGTTCCACCTCTTCTTTTTAACTTCTTTCTTGGGCTTCTTTTCATAGACTGGATTCTCTCGTATAGCAGCATGAGCTTTCTTATACATCTCCATCATGTCTGGAGTTACGCTGTTCTTTATGTATTGAGAGAACTGTTTCTTGTAAGCATCTTCATCTTCTTCCATTAAGTAGCGCATGTAATCTGCAACATTCGGGCCCATGATGCGCTTCCGGTGTACTTCTGCATTATATTCCTTGCTTTCAGAATCATAACCAGGGAATCGTTTGGTACTGTGAGGGATAGACAAGCCTCCATCCACAGCTCCCTTCAGGGTGCCAAAAACTTTATTGTCAGTGGTAGTTCTGGCAAGGCCTGCATCCAAATAGCAGGTAAAGGCACCTGGCTGACCATCAATGCTTTCCACCTTGTATTCATCGCCAGTCACCTCCACTTGGCCTTCATAGATCTTGGCCATGCCAAACCTATTGAGAAGGCTGCGGGCCAGCAGCAGGCCAGGACAATACGCTGCAGCATCATTTGTCAGGCCAACCTTCACACCATATTTTGGCAGTTCGTGTGCATATGCTGCGCAGACTATCATATCCCCCTCTATACGGGCATAAGCAATCTGACAAACGATATCTCTGTTTGTTACACGAACTGTCATCCTGTATTTGGGTGTGTTGTATTTATTTTTATCCTATATCACCAAGCGTTTCCGAGCATAGTAATCAGTTTTACCCTCTCGTCGTCTTCTAAATTTCACTTGGTATCTCTTAAAGTAGGCCTTATTCTTAACAACTTTAACAAACCCTATCCTGCGGAACAGAGACCGGCGTCCGTGGCTCGACAGAGACCTGCAGGCCCCGCGGCGCTAGCTGGGGGAAAAGGGCTAAAAATATTTTTTATCTAAACAGAAATTAAATATATGCTAAATTTTTCAGGAATGCAGTTACCTTTTCAATTGAGAGGATATTGTTCTTTGTTTTATTTAGAACTTTACTATACAGTAATGTCTCTGCTCATATCAGTGTGCATGTATAACTACTGAATTCACACTGATACTACTTAGAGGTAGCTCCTGATGTCACTGTACCTGAGCATTTGTATATTGAAATGTTCCTTATTTGTTCATAAATTTTTCTTTCTTTTTTTTTCTCCTTTATATAATAGGATATTGTATTGATTTTTTAAAAATGTATGTGACTAAGCAAGTTTTTAAATAATTATATCTCAGGATATAAAAAGAGGCCTTGGGTCTGATGGGTTTGAGAATTGCTGGCATGGACAGCCTCATTAGTTCTTGTCTTAAGACAGAGGATAATAAAAGTTAAAGGTTCAGACTTAATCAGAGTGTTAGAAAAAAGAACAGCGAGCTGGATGCAGTGGCTCACATCTGTCATCCCAGCACTTTGGGAGGCCGAGGTGGGCAGATCACCTGAGGTCAGGAGTTTGAGACCAGCCTGGTCAACATGGCGAAACCCTGTCTCTATTAAATATACAAAAATTAGCTTGGCATGGTGGTGCCTGTCTCTAGTCTCAGCTACTCAGGAGGCTGGGACAGGAGAATAGCTTGAACCCGGAAGGCAGAAGCCGCGGTGAGCCGAGATCGCACCACTGCACTCCAGCCTGGGCGACAGAGGAAGACTCCATCTCAAAAAAAAGAAAAGAAAAGAAATAGCAAGAACATGTCCCACAGGAAAAGAAGCTGGGAGAAAATCATGAAAGGAATTCATGTATTGGGCAACTTGTCAGAATGGACAGAGCTTGGGCTCAGGAATTAATGCATGAGTTTGGCACTCTTCTCTCAACTTTCAGAATTCAACTGTCCTGAATTCTGGCTTCTAGGGGTCCCCGCAGGCTCAGAATGAATATTAGAGATAATGACCTTAAAACACCTAGCACAGAGTTGCAAAAATGTTACAAATTATAAATAGTATACATAATAACACTAATGCCATCTGACTCTTAAAAATGGAAAATGATGAAGCTATCTTACTGGCTTTTAGAGAGGTTGACCGAGTTTTCTACAATTGCTCATGGCTGGATTTCGGAGCCAGGCTCTAAAATCCAGGTTCTTTAGATTATTTTGAGCCTAATAACCAACTGTAGGTTTGACCTGACTTGAATCACTCTCTCCCTCTAAAATTCCCTGGACTCTTGCTTTGTCCATACAGAACCCATCCATCAAATTACACCAAATATCACAGAATCCTGTGGCTTTCTCATGGCAACATAAGTGCCTTTGACATGTGAGCTCTTTCCTTTTTTTCTGGGAACAGGGTCTTGCTCCGTTGCCCAGGCTGTGATCGCAGCTCCCTGCAGCCTTGACCTCCCTGGCTCAAACAATCCTCCCACCTCAGCCTCCCAAGTAGCTGAGACCATAGGGCATGCACCACCACACCTGGCTAATTTTTAAATTTTTTTGTAGAGACAGAATCTCCCTATGTTGCTCAGGCTGGTTTCAAACTCCTGAGTTAATGCGATCTTCTCACCTTGGCCTCCCAAAGTACTGGGATTACAGGCGTGAGTCACTGCACTCAGTCTAGATTTTTCCTTTTCAATAGTCACTTTTACGCTTATGAATAAACTACAATTTTATGAAGGCGGTGGGTACTGGAGTGATACTTCCAGCCCTGGTGGTTCCTCTGTGGGTTCAGCCTGCCCTGTGAACTAATGAAATTTAACCAGTGTGGTGTGCTCCCTCCCACTTAGACTTCTCTCTCTGACCAAACTGCCTCTGTTTTCCTTCCCTTTGGTCCCCCAGAACCTGTGCAAGCTCCAAGTCCAGCAACAACTTTTCTCCTAGATTCTTTACTGCTTGTTTGATTCCAGATGCAAGAGATATAGCTCCACTGGTGCTTCCGGTCTTCTTATGGTTTCTCGTTGCCGCAGGGGGTAGTCACCAAGCTTTTGCTCAAACACTGAAACACTCAAACTACGTACAGAGAGATGCTTTACCAGTTACTCACCTTCCTCGTTGGGCATCTGCAGAGACTCCTAGAGAAATCTTTGTGAGACAACGTGAGTTATGAATTTTGCATTCAAAATCTTTTAAATTGATAACAAAATGAATCTGTCCCACAGTGCAAAGAGATCACTGCTTGGTCAGTTTCTTTTTGGGAGAATTATTTCTGATTTTTTTTTTAAGTTAAATGCTAGTTATTAGAAAAGTAGCCACATGGCCCCCTGAGTCTGTTCAGATCTTTTGGTCCGTTTTCCTTCTCCTCACCCACACCCCTCGATTTGCTTGTCACATGTGTTCCAGAGATTCCTTCTGTTCTTGTCTTTGGCAGGATCATCTTGAATTAAGAGTAGTGTAAATATATCCTGCTTCTGTTTCTACTGTGAAGGTCCCTCTCTCTGCGTTTCCTGCATAGTTTCCTTAGGCTGTTCTGTGCATTTTGGGTGGCGTCTGCCTTCTTTTATTTTTTTGAGATGGAGTCTCACTCTGTCACCCAGGCTGGAGTGCAGTGGCACGATCTTGACTCACTACAGCCTCCACCTCCCAAGTTCAAGCAATTCTCCTGCCTCAGCCTCCCAAGTAGCTGGGACTAGAGGCAGGCACCACCACACCTGGCTAATTTTGTATTTTTAGTAGAGACGAGGTTTCACCATGTTGGGCAAGCCTGTCTTGAACTCTTGACCTCAAGTGATCTGCTCGCCTCAGCCTCCCAAAGTGCTGGGATTATAGGCGTGAGCCCCCGCGCCTAGCCAGGTCTGCATTCCTAATGCTACTTTTGAACCTGGCAATCTCAAACAATAAAATTCGGTGCAGCTGGGGCAGATAAGTGCCCCCTGCTCTCACATTTCTCTTTAGTCTCGGCATCTTCAAGTTAGACCCAGGTCATTATTTTTGTATCAATGACATTTCATCATGCAATAAATACTGAGGTGTTAAAAACACCAAAAAAGCCCTTAAAATGCCTGGAAAATTATCCAAAGCATTTAATATTAAGGAAAATAAATTTTCACATCTCTTTTCAAATATAAATTGATTATAAAGCATATTGAGTGACTTCAAGCCTAAGGTTTTCTGTATCTGGAAAACTGAAATTTAATTGCAGCCTTCTCCATGTCACCATAGTGCCACGCACAGCATAGGGCTCAGTGCCCCAGGCACCTTCCAACTTCCATTTCCAAACAGATCTTCCTTCCTCACCATTCCTAAAACCCCAGCCATCTCCACCTGCTGACACTGTAGCTTCATCCCCAGATCACTTCAGCTTAAAGTGATTTTCCCTTTTCTGGATTCCAAGAAGGACTTTGCTTGCAAAAATGTTTATTTAAAAAAAAAAAAAAAGGCAACAGAAGTTCTACAATTAATCTTTTCTTATAAGTAGACTTTATTTTTTAGAACAGGTTGGCCAGGCACAGTACCTCACGCCTATAATCCCAGCACTTTGGGAGGCCAAGGCAGGCAGATCACCTGAGGTCAGGAGTTTGAAACCAGCCTGGCCAACATGGTGAAACCCCGTCTCTGCTAAAAATACAAAAATTAGCTGAACGTGGTGGCTCTCGCCTGTAATCCCAGTTACTTGGGAGGCTGAGGCAGGAGAATCGCTTGAACTGGGGAGGTGGAGGCTGCAGTGAGCCAAGATCACACCACTGTAGTCCAGCCTAGGTAACAGATCAAGACTCCATCTTGAAAAAAGAGGAGAGGGGAGGGGAGGGGACTGAAACAGATTAAGACTCCATCTCAAAGAAAGAAAAGAAAAGAAAAGACCGAGAGACAGCAAACGAGATATAGGGTTTATCGGGAGAACTTACGTACAGGGACGGTCCAGTGGTGGCAGGTTGGACAGGAGAACCACTACCATTTGTAAAAAGCTTACAGTTTATATAGCATTTTCACTTAGCACCCTCCACCTAGCAACCTCCATTTAACCCAAAACAAAGGTCCTTGATCCCCTGTATGACCTGCGTTTCAAGAGACAGGCCAGGGGTTCGGATATCCATCATAGATAAGGAGTGAATCACTGGGTTGGCCACTCCTGGATTCCTTAGCTCAGAACTCTGAATGTACATTCTTCTTGATCATGGAATCATTCTCAGGGCATGCCTAGGTTAAGTTACTGCTGTCAGGTGCATCTGTATACACTCCCTAATGTGTTGCTCTTTTATGAGTGAATTACCTTTAATTTGGCATAATGTTTTCTATGTCCATGCTGTGCTTCTCTTTTACTCTTATTTATTCAGTGTATATTTCTTAAGGGCCTATTAGGCACTGCTGTGTAGGTCTGGAAAAACAGGGAACACACAAAGTACCTGCCTTCTTAGTGCCAGCATTTCAGAGAAAAGAGGCAGGTGACAGACAAATAGATGGCATGGGGTATAAGTGCTCTGAAAAAAAATAAGTCAGTGTAACGGAAATCGACACAGGATACTTTAAAGAGAAGGCCTTCTGGATAAAAGGACAATTTGAGCAGTCACCAGGGAGCAGTGAGGGAGGAGGTGGCCATGTGGATATCTGTCTAGTGGAAGAGCCCAGAAGGCAGAGGAAATAAGACAAGTTAGACAGTTAAGACCAAGGCCTTAGGTGGGGTGGCAGGATGGGTACATGGGACTGAGGGACCATATGGGGGTGGGCTGGGGGTGGGACCTAGTCAAGATCAAGGTCATGTAGGGTCTTATAGGCTGTGGTAAAGACTTGAATTTTTACTCCAAGTAAGAGGGGAAATCGTTGGCTTTTTATTTTTCTAGAAATGGGGTGTTGCTCTGTCACCCAGGCTGGAGCGCAGTGGCTCAATCATAGCTTGCTGCAGCCTCAAACTCCTGGGCTCCAGCGATCCTCCCATCTCAGCCTTCCTAGTAGCTGGGACTACAGGTGCACACCACTAAGCCCAGTTAATGTTTAAATATCTTTTTAGAGACAAGATCTTGCTGTGATGCCCAGGCTGGTCTCAAACTCCTGGCCTCAAGCGATCCTCCTACCTCGACCTCCCTAAGTGCTGGGATTCCAGGCATGAGCCACCACACCTGGCCTCCACTGGAGGATTTTAAAGACTTGTATGCTTAGTTAAAGCAGTCTGTAGGGGGATGGGGCAAGCCTGGAAGTGGAGAGACCCGTGAGGAGGCTCCTGGGCAACTTAGTGACGACAGGCCAGGGTTAGGGTGGAGGCCATGAGAGGTGAGAATCAGATCCCAGTTCACAGAGTTGATGGGATTTGCTAATGGTCTAACTGGGAAGGACTGTAAAGAAAAGCAGGGAGTCAAGAATGATTAGAAACAAGGTTTGTGTCCTTGGCAGTTGGAGGATTCCTGATGTCATTTACAGAGAATGGGGAGGGGGTCTGAGGTGGGCTTAAGCTTGAAGAACAAACTCAAGTTGGGTTTTGGACAGACTACATTCGAAGTTCCTGTTGGACGTTGAAGGCTGTTGGCTGTGAGTCTGCCTTCCAAATCCCTGAGTCCTTGAATTCAAGGTCATGTGTTGGCCGTCTTTGTATTAGGACATCTAACACTTGTGTTTGACTTAATGGGATTCAAATTTGCACGTGTGTGGTTTTCTGAATGTGGCCTACAGTTTCACTTGGATCTTCATATTCTTTTTCATCATAATCTGAAAAAGCAAAAAAAAGACCATTGGAAAGAAATGCTGTATGAAACTTTCTGAAAATGGATGGAACCAGAAATGATGCTGACAGGAGTTTTAGAAATGAAAAATAGAGAGTATTCAGACCAAATATAAGTAAATTCGCATAAATCAGCATTCTCTGATTTCCACGCCTACTTACCCAAGTTGGTTGACTCAACAGCTGCTAAGACTACAGCTGTGTGATTCCTCCACATTTTTTTTTTTTTTTTGCATGGAAAAGTGTTTCAGATTGTCATTGCTTCATCATTTCCAATTCCATATTAGGTTATATATTTTTTTTTTTTTTTGCCTGACCATAGTAGTTAAGCAAAGTCTTGCAACTGTCCTTCATTCTGCTGAACCAACTGTATCATATATTTTCACTTGACATTTTGTGTTAGATCTACTTGGGACTTTATTTAAATTTTTTTTACATTTTTTACTTAAACATTTTTTTAGCTAGAGATGGTGTCTCATTATTATGAATGCATGGAGCATTCGGACCTCCTGGGCTCAAGCAATCTTCCTGTCTCAGCCTCCCAAGTAACTGGGGCTAACAGCACTGTACCACCACATCCAACTAGTTTTTTAAATTTTTTTGTAGAGATGGGGTCTCGTTATGTTGCCCAGGCTGGTCTTGAACTCCTGGCCTCAAGTGGTCCTCCCACCTTTAAGTGCCGAGATTACAGGCATGAGTCACCACACCTGACCTTGGGGTTTTATTTTTGCCTTCGAGGCCGTCCAGACAGTTCTTCTTGGAGGTTTGGGGAAGTCTTCCGTAAAGAAAACTTCCTTATACCTGGCTGATGATGGTAAAAGTTCCAGGTGGAGAAAGACTTCCTAGGCAGAAGGAAAAGCAAGTGCAAAGCTATGTCGCCTCTACAAGAGCAGATGCGTAGTTTAGGGTGACTGCATAGGACCTGGGAAGAGAGCTGAGTCACAAAGGGCAGATGACTGGCAGGTAATGAAGGTCCTTACGGGCTCTACTAAGTAGTATGGAAAATGAGGAGTATTCAAAATTTAGAGCCCAGGGTACTGTGATGGGATTGCGTTTTTTGACAAAGCTACTTTGACTGCTATGTAAAGAACAGATGGGAGGTGAGGGAGCCTGATTAGAAGGTCTTTGATGATGCAGGCAAAAGATGATGAAGGTCTCAACGTTCTTTCAGCCTCGACTGGAACACATTTAGTGGGACATGTGTTTATAACATAAAGTTAAATATGAAAGCAGAAACATTGGTGATGGAGAGGAGAGCACAAAATTGGGGAGATACTGTAGCCAGGTTGAAAGCCTGTACCGCTCACTGCACAACAGCCAGTAAGTCAAGAGACAAGGAGTTGGGGTAAGGAAAATGACTATTTGGAGAGCCAGCAAACCAAGAAGATGGTGGACTGGTCTCCTAAAGAACCATCTTAAAAGACATGAATCTCAAGCTTCTTTTTACATTTGGGAAAGCGGAACAAGGAGAGGGTTGAGGTGACAGGTGACCACAGACATCTGAGCAGTAGCAGGAGTCTGAGGGTGTTACATTGAATATTGCATTGTTACTTGTGTCTGTGCCCTTTTTACTTCCTCAGTGGTGAGTTTTGGGAAGGGACTATTATCATCCTTGCTTTAAACTGTAAACTAAATTCCCCCCATGGTTTTCTTGGCTTATGTGTGGGAATGAGCAAAGGCAGTCAGCTTGAGAGGTTAGAAGCAAGATGGAGTTAGTTAGCTATGTTAGGTTTCTGTAACTGCTACATCTTACATGTAGGATTACAGCATCTACTTGGATGAATGGCGATGTCACTCTAGCATGAGAAGCAGATGGGGTTAGGTGGAGGTTGAATGGGACGATACTTGTGTCAGGACATGACATCTTTGTGGAGCCCAGGGATCATCCATTAAGCAGCTGGGAATACAGTTCTGGGGCTCAGCAGAGACCTCATCCTGGAATAACATGTTTAGAAGTCATCAACATCTCATTAGGAAAGAGAAAGAGACCGCCTAGGAGAGGAAATAGAGCAATGAGAGAAAATGGTCAACAAGGGAAAGCATGCTGGGATTGAGTGTCTGTGGTACCAATGATCTTACTATTGATGACAGAGTTGAAAAAGAAAAGAGAGAGTTGTATTCAAATTCTGGTTGATTTAGTCTTTTATTAACATTTCCTGACTCAACAACTGGTAAATGTCCAAGAAAAATACATTTTTTTGTTTTATCAAAAAATATCCATGCTATTTGATCACTCTTCAGGCATTAACAAATGGTGTCAATGAGAACATTTTAACAAAATGTCCTTTCTACTATTAATACCCACAGCAACCAACTTGGAAATCAGTCATCATAGAAGATGACTGCAGGTTCTGGCTTTCCCAAATCACCAATAATTCACACCTTTGTACATGGTTGTGTACATGTTCTGTTCCTACTATTATGCAACACTCAGTGGCACTGGACACTTGGGGAATCTTTAGGACTTTAAGTAGTTCATCGTTTTGCCCCAAACCTAGACACTACTATAAGAAACCCAACAGGCTACTCTTACCAGCAATAGGGGTTCCTGAACAATATCACAGAACAATGAGAAACCCTGTACTTGTGAATCTCTTTACAACCCCAGGTGCTTAAGCGTGGTTTCTAAGGTGACTGCCTGGTTGCCTGGTAAGTCTGAGTGACTTGCAGGCAGCTATCTGTCTGGAGCAGGAGTTATTCTCTGAAGCCGTGGAAAGTGTCAGGGAAGGCCGGATACACATCACGTAAGTGCATGAGAAGTAATACTTTCAACGGCAGCAGCATCTTCCAAATGACAAAAATAACTCAGCTTTAGTCAGTAGCCCTGAAGCCAAGTGTCTCCTTTCGCTGCCTGTCCTCTGTTGGTATTCTTCAAAGGGACATCGTGTCTTTCACAGTTTGGAATGTAATGTTTCTCTTCTCGCTGATGTAACTGTCTTAGTATCTGTCTGCTCCTCCTCGTGTCATGTATTTGGAAGGTCCTCACCTCTTGCTCACTTGCATTTTACATTCTTCTTGTCTACTGTTCATTCATACGGCGAGAAATTGACGGCCACCTGCCAGGCACTAGTTAGCAAAGTTGCTTCTACTCTGATTTCTATTGTTCTCTCAGTTTTTTAGACTGTAGCTGTTTAATTACAATGCAGCAACTTTCATGTCAGTATTTCTCCTAAAGGTCTTAGTTTATTTTATTCTGCCATCATGCAAGGTTCCTTGCAGTCCTCTATTCTGAAAATAGATGCATTTCTTCCAAAATACTGGATCAGCTTTTAGGTTTTTCAGAGTCCTTGGCAAGTCTCCTTTTGGGAACCTTGACTGACTCGCCTTGATTCTCCTTTTCTCTTAGCTCCGGACTGAGCTCCTTCTCAAGAGCTCTTATGTTATAAAGCTTGTGTTCGTGAGCAGAGATGGACTGATAGTGGGTGTTATTAATCATTTAGAGATGTGGCTGTCCCTGCTCTTATTTCCTGTGTTAAGCTTCCCACCAGCAAACCTGGCCAAGTGCTTTGGCTGGCGCTGTGGAAACAGCTTTCGTGTACACACTGCTTGGCCCTTCACTCCCTTCACGCCCTTCTTCCCATCAAGACGTAATGATTGGCTGGGCGTGGTGGCTCATGCTTGTAATCCTAGCTCTTTGGGAGGCCAAAGTGGGAGGATCACTTGAATCCAGGAGTTTGAGACCAGCCTGGACAACATAATGAGACCTCATCTCTTAAAAAAAAAAAAAAAATTAGGCATAGTGGCACATGCCTGTAGTCTGAGTTACATGGGAGGTTGAGGCTAGAGGATTGCTTGAGCATAAGAGGTCGGGGCTGCATTGAGCCATAATCATGCTACTGCACTTAGCCTTGGTGACAGAGTGAGACCTTGTCTCAAAAAAAAAAAAAAGAAAAGAAAAGAAAAAAGAATGGAGTTCATCTCCACCCAGCATGCTAGAGCAGGCATACCATTCATTGTGGAGGCAAAACTCCTGCATAGCTGCCAAAATAACTCCTGAGTGCTTTGCAATGGAGAGAAACAAAGGAATGTTGGGTCACTGCCCGAGTCATGGGGTCTCTGCCGGAGCCATAGAAAGCTTTTGATTTCTGGAGCCACACTGAATGGACTGATTATGTTTAAAATTATAAAAGAAAAATATAGCCTAAGATAATTGAGTGCAATAAACCAATGTATCTTATTTGTTCTTACATGTAAAAATTGCTGAGTAGGTACCATGGTACCCACTCGATTGCTAAGCCATGGAAGGAGCCTTGCTTTGGAATTCTCTCAGCTCCTCTTTCCCATCGTTTGCTTAGCTTTGTCCCTTTTCAGCCTCCTGTGCTAACTGATAGCACATGTGTTTCAGAATGGAACCTGGAAAAGGAATGTGTGCAGCCCTCGTAAGGATATACCATTCCACATTCCATATGCTGTTAGATAATATACTGGCTAGACCGTCAACAGTTACCCCAGGAAGGGGGAATTTGGATTGGAAAGGAATCAAAGGAATTGGAGGTAACATAATGGACTGCAGTTAAACTGTAATAGGGTGGTCTGGACAACTGGACGAAGGCCAGGTTCAAAATCGCAGGCAATCCCCTCTGCCCTTTTAGAATAAGGCAAGGTCCACTGAATGGAGAACAAGGTAGGCCATCAGCCTTCTTAGGGTTTAATTCAAACATGGGCTCTGAGCTTTGTCTTTTGTTCTCTTTAAAGGAACAAAGCCATTGAATCCAGCCAGAAAAACCTGTGCGTATCCATCATAAACATCCACAAAATCTTCTTTAATCTCCCTTGTTATTCTCCCTAAGAAGTAGGGCTCTAAAATACGTTCTTGGTTGCATCCAATAAGTGTCAGCTGATGTTCATGACCCCTTCATTTCCTGTGTCCCTTGTACTTGATGCAATGACTGGCATAACCTATTTGTTGGAATGAATGAATGAATGGCATTGGTGGCTGGGCACAGTGGCTCATGCCCAGCACTTTGGGAGTCTGAGGTGCCTAGATCAGTTGAGGTCAGCAGTTTGAGACCAGCCTAGACAACATGGTGAAATGCTGTCTCTACTCAAAATTCAAAAATTAGCTAGGCATGGTGGCTCATGCCTATAATCCCAGTTACTTGGGAGGCTGAGGCCAGAGGATCGCTTGAACCTAGGAGGTGGAGGTTGCAGTGAGCTGAGATCACACCACTGCACTGCAGCCTGGGTGACAGAGCAAGACTGTGTCTGAAAAAAAA
>NW_012104187.1:388381-413408 GCF_000951045.1 Mandrillus leucophaeus | reverse complement strand
GTTATACCCTTTTACATCCCGGAACCCACTGAACACAGTTTTTTCAACATTGGTAGAAATTTACAAAATCATCCTAGTCTTGAGTCCAGCTGACCTGAGTGTGAATCAAGGTTTACCACACAGTGTGTGATCCTGAGTCAAATTAAGTAACCTCCAGTTCTCTCCTTCTTCATCTATATGATGAGGATAATGTCCATCTCCTAAAAGGAGAGAATGAAGGCAGATAATGCAGGTAATCCATCCTGCGTGCACCCAGCACACAGTGGCTCTTCCCTGGTTAATTTCTGCCCTGATGCGCACAATTTCCCTGCACCACTCTGCTACCCATAAAGAGGGGCTTCTTAGGATATAACCTATTGTCCTTAAACTTTATGAGCAGTGCAGTAATTGCTATTTGCACCTGTAAAATGTGAATAACTGGTCTTTCTTTTTAAAATACTTTCCCAAAGGACAATTACGGCAAAGAGATCGTGTCCTAAGTAGTTTCTCACGTGTTGGTGCTATCGCCTCCTAAGTTTTGGCAAGGTTATTTCTCTGCTTTTTTCTTGACTCCCCCCTAGTTCTTCTAAATTGGATATTAAACAGGAGAAGTCTTTTTAATATCCTGGAAATGTGTTTTATTAATCTACCAAACAAATGGCTGTCCAACAACTCCATGAAACAAGAAGAACAGCCACTAACATTCATTTTGCTTTTCCCAGGCGCCAGGTAGCGCTGTAAACTCTTTATGTGTGTAATTCATTTCATCTTCACAACAACTCGATGAGGTAAGTGCTATTATCTGCAGTTTGCAGAGAAGGAAACTGAAGCTGGTGGAGTAACATGCCTAAGGCCACCCTGCTAGGACAAGATGAATGACCATGACACTGAGTGACTAAAGCCTTAGGAAAAAAGATGAGTTGAAAATGGGAGAGCTACCTAGGGTAGAACCGCAGAGTTTTTATTTTCTTGCCAAGTTTTAGTAAAAATTTCTCAGTTTTCAGGAAACAAAGGTTATATATTTTAAAGTTTGAAATCACAAATTAGGCACCATTCCCCCATCTCTAGCCTCTACATTTTTAAGCAAGATCAACAGAACCCAGTGGACTTCCACGGAGTTCAGGTACCTTGTTCCAGGTGTGCTTCCAAAACTCAGTCCCTTTTCTAAGGCACGGCACATATAACTGACTACAGGCTGGGCACGGTGGCTCATGCCTGTAATCCCAGCACTTTAGGTGGCAGAGGCAGGAGGATCACTTGAGTCCAGGAGTTGGAGACCAGCCTGGACAACTTCGTGAAAACCTGTCTCTATAAAAAATGCAAAAATTAGCCAAGTGTGGTGGTGCACACCTGTAGTCCTAGCTATTTGGGAGGCTGAGGTTGGAGGATCACGTGAGCCTGAAGAGGTTGAGGTTACAGTGAGCCAAGATTGCACCACTGCACTCCAGCCTGGGCAAGAGAGTGAGACACTGTCTCAAATAAAACAAAACAAAAAAAAGAAGAAGATTGCCAAATATTTAAATGTCAGTTACTATTCATTTAAATGTCCACCAGAGGTGTCCTTGAAGTCAAAAGCTGCTATTTTCCCCAATGCCAGAACTTCTAACAGTGGACCCCGGGCCCTAGGAGATGGTCTAGAGTCGCCCCTAAAATAAAGGCTTTGTCTTCTGCACACATGATGCAACCTCAGGATCGGACATGTGGTAGGTCCTAGCCTGTGTCCCGTGACACCTTGGAGAACAGTTGAGACTGGGCGATATTTGGAGGGTCAAGCAAAGGACCTTTCTTTTGCCAGCGACTCTGCTGTGGTTGAAGTGTCTTGAGTGCGGTGAACGGGTCCTCGCTGGGCTCGTCTCTGAGCTGCACACCTTGACTTGACACAGGAGTCAAGTAGTAAGTGTTGGTTGAAGGAATCAGCGATGTTTGGCTAACCATTGTGTGCTCTCAAATATTTGCTAGGGATATGGTGATAAGGGAAGAAAAAGACCCAAAGAGTAATGACCGAGCAGCTATGTGAGTGAATCAATGATGTGACCACATTGCTTTTTCTTAGCCAATAGTTGCAGCTCTATGCGACTTTTTCTACTTATTGCTGGAGGTCATCACATTCCAACCCTGAGGACTGGTCCCATGCTGGGCGGTACTGCAGTGACCTCTACATTTGAACTGGGATTTCTTGTATCTCAGGAGGGTCAGGGGCTTATGGGAACTTTTTGTCATCTGGGGGGAAAAAGGCTTTCTTAGGAAAAAAAGAAAAGTCTCCTTTTTATCCTCTAGGGGTGAAAAGGAAGTGCCGTTAGAATAGGAAGGGGCTTCTTGTAGGCTTGAAAAGAGACGGACTTGGCAGGTGGCACCTGGGCTTTGTTCAGCAGGACTGAGAGGGCAGGAGCATAGCTGGCTTTTTGTAAGACTCACAAACCCTGTGGCCCATTGATGACATGCTGTCTGCTCTACAAAGTGGACTTTCCTTGCACTGGAATTTTATTTTCATCCCTGTGCTGGTGTGAGATTCTCTGGATACATAAGGTGACCTGAGAAGAAGCAGACTGTGTCATCACAATTTATTTGTAGGATCTGGGTTTTCTCCTTCAGAGGAGGTGCCACTCATGCCCAAGATGCCTGCTCTGTCCCTGAGCCTTTCAGAACAAGGGCAGGACGGAGAGGAGCCCAGCTAAGGGGGGCTAGCTCAAAGTCATTCAGGAAAAACAGATATACACAGACATGGCCGGAAGCCTCAATGTGTTTTTCTAATGTAGGAAGGTTAAAGTGGAACTTTATATCATAGTTTTAAAAAAAAAAAAAAAATGAAGGCTGGGGCCGGGCGCAGTGGCTCATGCCTATAATCCCAGCACTTTGGGAGGCCGAGGCAGGCTAATCACCTGAGGTCAGGAGTTCAGGATCAGCCTGGCCAAAATGGTGAAACTTCATCTCTACTAAAAAAATACAAAAATTAGCTGGGCGTGTTGGCGCATGCCTCTAATCCCAGCTGCTCGGGAGGCTGAGGCAGGAGAATTCCTTGAACCTGGGAAGCGGAGGTTGCAGTGAGCCAGGATTGTGTCACTGCACTCCAGCCTGGTGACAGAGCAAGACTCAACAAAAAATTTTAAAAAAATTAAAAAAAAAAAAAAAAGCTGGGCATGGAGGCTCATGTCTGTAATCCCAACATTTTGGAAGGATGACAGGGAGGATTGCTTGAGTCTAGGAGTTCGAGACCAGCCTGGGCAATATAGTGGTACCCCATCTCTACAAAATAAAAATGAAAATTAGCTGGGTGTGGTGGTGCAGACCTGTGGTCCCAGCTACTCAGGAGGCTGAGGTGGGAGGATCACTTGAGCCTGAGGAGGTGTGGGCTGCAGAGAGCCTTGATTGTGCTACTACACTCCAGCCTAGGTGACAGAGCACATCCTTGTCTCAAACAAACAAAACCCTACATATCTTGAGAGGTATTGGAGAGGCCTTAATACTTGGCACGCACATAGAACTCAATGAGCAATTCTCTGTCTCAAAAATAAATAAACAATAGACATTTAAGAATATACTACCATTAAGCAACTCAGGTATGGAAGTTCATGAAAGATCCTTTGGTTTAATAAGACATGAAGGGAAATTTAGCATCACTGATGGCATCCTTCTCTCTCCTCACCGCGATCTCTTCCAGTTAACTGCTGAAGGCAAATCAACAGTACAGTGAGATGTATTTTGCAGTTCAGTTATTGATTTTTAGGGAGCCTGGGAGGGTACCCTTATCTGTGTCTCTTTGAGGACAATGACAGGAGCCCTCATTGTCAACAGAGATAACAGTGAGGTTGTATTTTTATTTGTTCACAAACACTGATGTGACGAAGGGCTCTTACTGGTAGGCTTGAGGAGAGTAGCCTGGCGATTAAATGTTCTTATTTCGAGTGAGCAGCCGGGCTGTGTTCAGAAGAGCCCATTAGCAGAGCACAAGACCCACCTACAGTCCAATTAAGAGCCAAGGGATGTGACTGCGGAAATATTAATGGGCTGTGTTGGTAAAGCTGCCCGGGATTAGCGCCAGATGGAGCTTTTCTGTAGACAGTTTGTAGGAAACTCTTGTGTATTTTCACGTGGGATATCCTCCTGCAGAGGGGGGATGGTTTCAGATAATGACTGTTGTGCTTTTTGGGGATACCACCTGCAGAAATGTGTCTATTTTGACTGTTCATAGATTGCAGAAAGCTGGTGGAACCACCTTGAGAGAGGTGATCCTTTGATTGAATGTTTTTTCCATCCAAAACCAAAAAATTACAGGCCATGATTGGATCTTAGAGCTGATTCTTGCTTTGTAAGACTACATGGTTTTGGTGAACATCCACCTTTTTTACTTTTTTATTTTTTTATTTTTTGAGACAGAGTCTCACTCTGTCACACAGGCTAGGGTGCAGTGGTACAATCTCGGCTCACTGCAGCCTCCGCCTCCCGGGCTCAAGTGATTCTCCTGCCTCAGCCTCCTGAGTAGCTGGGATTACCAGTGCCCACCACTGCGCCCAGTTAATTTTTGTATTTTTAGTGGAGACAGGGTTTCTCCATGTTGGCCAGGCTGGTTTTGAACTCCTGACTGAATATACTTCTTGAATGATGAAGTCAACCTTATTTACCCTTGAAAGATGACTTAATCCTTACCGAGAGAGCTTCAAAAATACCTGTTATTCTGTACCTTCGTTTAAAAAAATAAATCCTGTTGCCTTGTTAACTCCTATCCAATGCCTACTATAGCTCTGTTTACATATTACAAAATAAATAGAACCAACTACATGTCTTTGAAGTACCAGCCCTGTTAGTCCATGGTAAGATTTCTGCCTAAAATTTAAGCATCTTGACAACATGTGGAAGACTTAGGGGCAGGGGAGGACCATTTCTCAGAAGAATAACTCCTCAGCTCAGCAGAGTTGTGTCATCTGTCCAAGGTAGCACTTTAGCAGTTTCCTAAGTGAGGGAGGGTATTCATGGGTGTATGCATGTATGGTGTCTGTGTGTGTGTGCACACGTGCACATATGCTCACACATGTTATAACTGCAGAAAACAGGCAGGGGAGCCTGTGATTTGCCTTGTGTTTCTGTAAAGCCCCCTACAGCTTTAACTAATTTCCATAGTTGTTGATGGAGGTTCAGATGTGAAATCTAATGGTGTCTGTGATCTGTAAAATAAACCCTTCGGCTGGGTGCAGTGGCTCATACCTTTAATTCCAGCACTTTGGGAGGCCGAGGCAGGCAGATCACGAGGTCAGGAGATTGAGACCATCCTGGCTAACATGGTGAAACCCCGTCTCTACTAAAAATACAAAAAAAAAATTAGCCGGGTGTGGTGGTGGGTGCCTGTAGTCCCAGCTACTCGGGAGGCTGAGGCAGGAAAATGGTGTGAACCTGGGAGGCGGAGCTTGCAGTGAGCTGAGATGGTGCCACTGCACTCCAGCCTGAGAGACAGAGCGAGATTCTGTCTCTGAAATAATAAAATAAATAAAATAAAATAAAATAATAAAATAAAATAAAATAATCCTTTGTTCATCTAAGAACCTACCCATGTCTTTCGGGTGGCTTTCCATCTTGTCTTGGTGCAGACAGTCTTCCATGGGACCCACTGATTGATACCCAGGACCGTCTCTGGAAGGTTGAAGCGGAGGACAGAGGGGCATGGAAAAGGTGTGGAGTAATACATAGGAAGCTTCCAAAGAGAAATGGGTGCAAGACAGCACAGAAACACGTTCAGTTGCCTCAGCTGCTGATGTTCAAAATAACTGCAGAAAATAAATGCTGCTACACCCAAAAGAAAAGGAAAGTGGAACTAGGGGCCTAGAGTGAATTTTTTCAAAGTTAAAAAGGAGCCCAAATTTTATAGAATGATCTCCCGCTTCAGAAAGGGAAACCCTGTAAGTACACTCTATACTTCCCTGCGTGTTTTCTGGAGATTGGTACTGAGTGTTTGGCACTGTCTGCAAGGAAGGAAGCAGGGCTCTGAGTAATTGCACGAACAGCAATTTTGTGTTTTTGAAGAGCAAGGACTCAGTCCTGTGTCCACGAAGCCTCCTTCAGGAGGTTACTTCTTGACATTGCCCATCAACCAGGGCTCCTGCTTCTAGGTGCTGAGCCTTAGGGTGCTTTCAAATGCAATATCTAGGCAAGGAGTGGTGGCCCACACCTGTAATCCCAGCACTTTGGGAGGCTGAGGCAGGAGGATGGCTTGAGGCAGGAGGATTGAAGTCAAGGCTGCCGTGAGCTGTGATCGTGCCACTGCATGCTAGCCTAGGCAACAGAGCAAGACCTTGTTTCAAAAAAAACAAGAAAAAAAAAATACGTGCAATATCCACTGATGGAAGTCATCATAAATTTGTTGCCAGAATGGGAATGTATCAGTTTATACTTCCTACATTTTGTTTTTTGTGATGACTGTAACTTTGGATCATTTTATCAGTGACTGGATGAAAGTTTATCTTGATTTTATCTAATGGGGGTTGGGGAATCCAAGGAGCTTTTCAAAGATAGCCAGTATCATTGATTATAAAGGGTAGTTCCCTGCTAAGCTTAAAACGCTGTCTTCAAACACTTTAGGCATCGCTTCTACCTAAGAGATGCGTTGTGGAGGCCAGTCTAGAGCACCTGCCACTGGTCTTCAATGTGTTCAATAGGTATCCTGACGATACACGAAACACCAGGATCCTCTCACCTGCTTCACGTGCTGTGTGTACTCCAACAGGTATTCTGCAATCCGAGCTGTTCGTCATTTGTTAAACTACCATGATTTGAGTCCCTTCAAAGTGAGATCCATTGGCAGCAAGAACTGTTTCATAGTAGTATGTGTGTGTTTAAGGGCAGAGGGATGGTGTTATCTAACTGGCCTGTCCCAGTTGGCAGGCATGGGAGGAGTTCCTAGGATGTGTGACTTTCAATTTTAAAAGCGAGGAAGTCCTGGATAAACCAGGATGAGTTGTCGACCTGCTTGGGGGGCAGTGGATTTGGCCGTAAACTTCACCATTTCAAAATATTAAGTTGTTGGCATTCTGAATGCCCCTGGACCTATTTTGCGTCAGAGTGGACTCGTTCCCCAGCAAGCCATGTCCACCCCTAGTGGACTCGATCAGCTCCTGACACGCCCCTACTAGGCACGCCAGAATGGTTGTAGAGTGTGTTTCATTGTCCTCGTCCACAGATACAGACACTTTGGTGACTCTGTGTTCTATCTGAGTGGGGGCCGAGACTACAGGATACCCCACCCCACTTCTGTCTCCTGTCCTTCATCCAAGGTGTCACCATTTATATCTATCAGGGAGGAGGCTTTGCAGCTAAAATTTAAAATAATAATAATATATTTCCAAGCCAGAGATTAGATGCCTCCATATCTCTTCTGGCCTCAGCATTCTGTGGTCTTCTATGGAGAAAGGTTAATTTTCTGAAGGCTTTGAATGGAATGAAAACTGCCTGTTCAAATGGTTCTGAGGATACTGAGAGACGCTCAGTGTGTGGTCTTTTTATTTTTAGTAATAGTGTTGGAAAAAATCAGGTTATGTTTATGCTGAGTGTGTGGGGGGGCGCTGGTAAAATTGTGTAGTCTAGAAAAGGCTAGAATTATAAATTATTATAAACGTTGGCCAGGTGGGGAAATTCATATACCAAAAAACACTGCAGTGTATGTCAGCCTACAGATTTTCACGTAGTTTCTTGTCCAAAACTGTATCTGAGAGCAGAAATCATTGATTATATTATGTTCAATGTATACCCAATATCTAGCACTGATAAATAAACCCATCATTTGTGACAAGGGTCTTCTGTCCACATTTAATTTTATTTTGTTACTTTTAATTAATTAATTAATTAATTAATTTTTCAGCCAGGGTCCTGCTGTGTTGCCCAGGCTGGTCTCAAATTCCTGGACTCAAGTGATCCCCCCACCTCAGCCTCCTGAGTAACTGGGACTGCGGGTGTGCACCACCACACCCAGCTTAATTTTATTTTTATGGTCAAATATGACACAGGTGAAATCCATTACCCAGACCTTCAAGGGAGTGTCACGATGCGGTTGGCAAATGAGGACAAGGGGTGGTTAGGAAAATACATTGCTGGAAATCAAGTTGATAATAGGTTTGGTGGAAGATGTAAGAAATTTAGTTTGGAACCTCTGAGGTACGGAAACTGAGAATACTCCTCTTTAGAATATACATGTATATTGGCATGCACGTAGCATATGCACGTCTGGACCTCCAGACTACAATCTGGGCTGCAGCCATCAGTGTACAGTCAAAGGTTCTTAGGCTTTCTCTGTTCATGGCATTCCTGTAGAGCAAAAGAAACAGCTAACAGCTCCATTTATTAAGTAGTAAAGCCCAAACAACTTAGTATTTATGACTTAACAATTTAGTGGCCAATTGAAAATAGAATCACATCAATTGAAAAGAAAAGATGTATTTTTTTCATTTTAGGTGATGGCTGGTTTTATGCATCAACTTGGGTAGGGCATGGGGCCTAGATATTTGGTCAAACCCCAGACTGGGTATTGCTGTGAAGGTTTGTCTTTTAGATGAGATTAACATTTAAATAGGTAAATTTTAGCTGGGTGCAGTGGCTCATGCCTGCAATCCCAGCACTTTGGGAGGCGGAGGCAGAAGGATCACTTGAGGTCAGGAGTTTGAGACCACCCTGGACAATATAGCAGAACCTGTCTCTAAATAATTAGATAGATAATTAGATAGATAATTAGATAGAGAGGTAGATTAGCTTAGAGAGGTAGGTAGGTAGGTAGATAGGTAGATGATGGATGGATGGATGGATGGATGGATAGATAGATAGACAGACAGACAGACAGACAGACTGACTAATTGACTTTGAGTAACGCAGGTTATCTTCCATACTGTGGCAAGGACTCATTCAATGAGTTGAAGACCACAAGAAAAAACAGACTGAAACAGGCTGAGGTTTCCATGAGGAGGAGGGAATTCTGCCTCTAGACTGTCCTTGAACTTGAGCTGCAGCATCAACTCTGCCTTGGGTCTCCATCCTACTGACCTTCCCAGCAGATTGTGGATTTGCCAGCCCCCACAATCATGTCAGCCAATTCCTTAAAATCAGTCTCTCTCTCTCTGGTTTTCTCTTGAATACACACATATACACACATCTCCCCCTCTCTTCTCTGGAGAACTCCGCTTTCTACACTTACCAATGGGACGTGTGCACCTGTTGGGCATCGCACAACTCCCCAGGCCTTGGAATCAGATTGGACACCATTTCCTGTTCCTCTTTGATTTTTCTGCAGTACTTGCATTTTGATCCCAGCAACCTCTGAAAACCTCATGTTGCAAAAATGACATCATCAAGAAGAATGCAGATGATCTAATATTGAAACTGTGAACTACCTGAAGCGAGTAGTTTGCACAGTGTGTAACAAGTATTGCTGTGTTTCCCTCGAAAAGTTAAAATATCCATCAGTGCCTCTGTGAGTTTGCCGCGGTATCCCACCCAGGACACCCGGGTGCACAGTTTGGGAGCTGCAGGTAGAGTGGCAGCAGTAGTCATGGGAGTAGATGAGCTCAGGTGGAGGGCACAGGAGGTGGAGACAGCAGAGAAGAGCTTCACAGAGAACATCTAGGAGGAACAGCAGAAGAAGAGCTTCCGGGCCGGGCGCGGTGGCTCATACCTGTAATCCCAACACTTTGGGAGGCCGAGGTGGGCGGATCACCTGAGGTCAGGAGTTCGAGACCAGCGTGGCCAACATGGCGAAACACCATCTCTAAAAATACAAAAATTAGCTGGGCGTGGTAGTGCATGTCTAATCCCAGCTACTCGGGAGGCTGAGGCATGAGAATCCCTTAAATCCAGGAGGCGGAGGTTGCAGTGAACTGAAATCATGCCACTGCACTCCAGTCTGGGTGACAGACTGAGACGCCGTCTCAAAAAAAATAAAAAAATAAAAAGGCAGGGGGTGGTTTTAGAAAGGGAGCCTAGAGACACAGGGAAAAATTGATGTACTGTCTATGAACAGCAAGGAAAATATGATTACACCTAACAAGTGAATTTGGCATAGGCGAGAAGGCAGAAAAATAATCTATACAGCTTGCATGGTTGGGGGAGTTAGGAGAGGTCAAGGCCACGTGCACGTAGAGGAAGAGGTAGAAGACGCCTGGGGACTAGAGCGCACCCTGGTGGATAGTATGAGAATTGCACACTGGCTCAAGCAATGCATTTATGCAAGACCCCAGTAACTGGCCCTTGACAGCAGCTTTCACTGGTGGTATGTGGCGCTGCTTGGATTCAGATCCATAGTTTAACAAGCCAGCATTGAATCCACAAATCTTTGCCAAAGCACTTTAAGCCTCTTGACATTTACTGGAATTAATT
Source organism: Mandrillus leucophaeus (assembly GCF_000951045.1). NCBI lineage: Eukaryota > Metazoa > Chordata > Mammalia > Primates > Cercopithecidae > Mandrillus > Mandrillus leucophaeus. The sequence goes on along the minus strand of NW_012104187.1, from coordinate 403,085 downwards.
TACCTGCAAGAAAGTTCATATATCTAGCTTTGTTAACCCTACATTCAGGAAAATGTTTCCGTGAGATAACTAAAACCCACATGGATGATACAGTACTGTCACAAAACCCAAAGGTGACATAATTAAGCATATAAAACTCCCGAGTTTTTTGCAATTACCATCATCTCGTAACTGGTTGTTTCATTAGGAAAAAGTGTATGGAATGAGTGGAATTATATGTATGATATGAAATGCTACTTGGCATCTATTAAATTTTTATTTTGTAAAAAAATAAAGGATAAGGAAAGCATCCTATTCGAAGACTCCAAGAAGGTCATGTTTTTAATTCCACACCACGAAAAATGCAAACAAATTTCTAATTACACTTCACGCATGGAGATCTGTAGAGGAAAAATAAATTGGTATACATCCACCCAAAAGCCACAAATCAGACCTAGAATGGCTAATCACAAATATAGCTTGTGTGCTTGGTGCTGATTACTTTCTCCACAGTCTATTGTGAACAATTAAGAATTTAGATCTTGAGCTGGGAGTGGTGTTTTTAAAGTGTGCCTTAAAAGCATAAAGTTCATTTAAATTTCTCCTAATCCTGGTTTGTACTTTCTCTTCCTTTTTGGTTAGAGTATTCCTTATCTTCAGGAGGCTCCTATTAAACTATAAATATTGCCTTGGGGCAGTGTTCATAGCACCACAGCACCCATCTATTTATCAGAATAATCAGCCCTTCCTGCTGGCTGAGAAAACACTATCATTTTTACTCGTTAAAAACAGAACAGCTTTCAGTAGCAGGTGCCATTAATTGATTTCATGGCAGGAAGATGGAAAATTCTCCATTTTTTCATTCTCATCGGTCACCTAAGAACATCTTAAAAGCTACAGAGAGGCCGGGCGCGGTGGCTCACGCCTGTAATCCCAGCACTTTGGGAGGCCGAGGCGGGCGGATCACGAGGCCAGGGATCGAGACCATCCTGGCTAACACAGTGAAACCCCGTCTCTACTAAAAATACAAAAACAAAATTAGCTGGACGTGGTAGCGGGCGCCTGTAGTCCCAGCTACTTGGGAGGCTGAGGCAGGAGAATGGCGTGAACCCGGGAGGCGGAGCTTGCAGCGAGCCGAGATCGCGCCACTGCACTCCAGCCTGGTCGACAGAGCCAGACTCTGTCTCAAAAACAAACAAACAAAAAGAATAAAGAAAAAAGAAAAAAAAAAATGCTGCGAAGAAAGGGGGCAGCTGCCATGGAAAACAGTGGGACGGTTCCTCAGAAAAAAGTAAAAATAAAATGATCATATGACCCTGCAATCCCACTTCTCTATACCCAAAAGAATTGAAAGCAGGAACTCAAGATATTTGTACATCCACGTTCATAGCAGCATTATTCATAATAGCTAAGGGATAGGCTCGGTACAGTGGCTCACACCTGTAATCCCAGCACTATGGGAGGCCAAGGTGGGCGGAATGGATCACTTGAGGTCAGGAGATCAAGACCAGCCTGACCAACATACCGAGACCCCATGGCATCAGGACGGAAGAACTGGACACTGGGAAAGAGAGAGACTAGTATTGGGAGGAGCAGGGAAGCACCCACAAGGAAAAGGACCCTGTACATGAACTTGGCTAAGGAATTGTTCCAGTGAGGGAAATACCAGACACTGTAAATGGTTGTGCACATGGGCCAGAGAGGTCTGTAAATTACATTTGAAACATAGACACCTACTATGTACCCATAAAAATTAAAAACTATTTTAAAAAATAAATTCCATTTGAGCCAGTCCTTCGAACCACCCAGAGTGGGTGGATGTCTCTCATGCCTGGGAGAAGCCCCACCTCTGTTCTGCGTCTCACCTTGCAGGCTGCTTATCTGAATCCTGAAGATGGTGGACACCCGTCCGCTAAGACTGAAGTGAAATAGGACAGAGGTGCAGAGTGAATGGACCATACTACCTGTCATCTTGGCAACGTGTGATTGAATAAACAACTTCTTTAGAAGTTTGATAGAGTGATTTGATCATGTAATTTACAAGTAATCATTTCTTTTTATTTTCATTTTAATTTTTTTTTTAGAGACAAAGTCTCACTCTACTGGCCAGGCTAGAGTGCAGTAGCACACTCATAGCTCACTGCAGCCTCAAGTTCCTGGGTTCAGCAATCTTCCCACCTCAGCCTTCTGAGTAGCCAGGACTATAGGCATGAACCACCATGCCCAGCTAATTAAAAAAAAAAAAAAGTTTTTGTAGAGATAAGTCTTGCTGTGTTGCCCAGGATGGTCTTGAACTCCTGGCCTCAAGTGATTCTCTCACCTCAACTTCTCAGTCTTCTTTTTGTTTGTGTACCTGGCTTCAGCCCTTTTGTTTCTTCAAGGGTCTGGACTTGTCCTGGCCCAGGAATATGTTGTTAAACAGTGGATTAATGGCATGACTTATGCATCTATTTAATTTATACGTATGCCCGGAGAGATTTTTGCATACATCAATGGCTAACCAAATCAGGCAAACCACAGTTCATTTGAATAAGTCCTCCCACGCCATGAGACATCCCTGACAGGGATCCATTCTCCTTTTCCAGAGAATTTTCTAGGATCAGTAGCAAGGCCTGTTGTTCCTACTCATGCTCTTTATTGAATACAATTCATTTTGAGTGACCTTTACTTCTCAGTAATAGTTCTTTATTTGCGAAGTGCAGTTTGCAAACAGCGTAATCGGCCCTCTGGCTTCTGGTTACTAGTATTCCATCTGCTTTGTAATGTCATTGTAAAAACCAGCGGGGTCGGAAGGAAAAAGATATTGATTGAATCTTTTTCACTGGAAGAAAAATTTGTGTAGCAATGAGATTGCCCTAGATTCAAATGGAATTTGAAGACAATACCAATGTTTTCTTTGTGTGTGTGTGTGTGTGTGTGTGTGTGTGTGTGTGTGTGTGTATTTGACTAACTTAGGGTGTTTTTCTTCGTATTTCTTCTTAGTACCTGAGAGTTAATGTACCCTAGTTAATTAATGATGGTACATTTCTAAAAATCAAAGGAAGAATAATAATTATAATAAAATGTTATAAAGTTAAGCATAAGATCTTAGGCTAAGGAACCACTGTAAATACACCTGTAATCCCAGCACTTTGGGAGCCCAAGGTGGGAGGATTGCTTGAGGCCATGAGTTTGAGATCAGCCTGGACAGCATAGCAAGACCTCATCTCTACAAAAAAAAAAAAAAAAGATTTAAATTAGCTAAACATGGTAGCATGTGCCTGTAGTCCCAGCTACAGGGAGGCTGAGACAGGAGGATTGCTTGAGCCCAGGAGGTCAAGACTGCACTAAGCCATGATCACACCACTGCACTCCAGCCTGGACAACAGAGTAAGACCCTGTCTCAAAAAACAACCGCAACAGGCCGGGCATCGTGGCTCACGCCTGTAATCCCCGCACTTTGGGAGGCCAAGGTAGGTGGATCACTTGAGGTCAAGAGTTCAAGACCAACCTGGCCAACATGGTGAAACCCTAAGTAGCCAGGCATGGTAGTATGCCCCTGTAATCCTAGCTACTGGGGAGGCAAAGGCAGGAGAATTGCTTGAACCCAGGAGGTGGAGGTTGCAGTGAGCCAAGATCCTGTCACTGCACACCAGCCTGGGCAACAGAGCAAGACTTCATCTCAAAACAAACAAACAAACAAAAAAAACCCCACAGTAACAAAGAAACTATGGATAAATTGACCCAGGTTGAGGGTATTAGTAAGGACTCTTGGATTTGTCCCCCTAGACTGTGGCTCATTTGTTATTTTGTAGTCCTACCTTTTCAGGAACCTTTGTATTATCTCTTAGACCCTGTTTTGTTTTGCTTAAAAAAGGTGATGTTAATACTTGTCTGTAGGCTGGTCTTGTCAAGTCTTGCAAACTTGTACTGCTGTTGTGCTGATTTCTTGGATAGGAGCCTGAGGTTATCATGTTTCCCTAACAATGCTCAAACTTGCCCCTATTCAGCAACTGACTGTTTAGACAAGCCTGGCCTTCTTGGGTTGCCCATGAACTTGACCCCTTAGATACTGGCAGTGAAGAGCCTGAGTTAAAAAAAGGAGTTGAAAAAAAAATGTAAGCAGGTGACTCTCAAGGTGCCGGTCAGTTGCCACCTTCTCTACTTGTAATAATCCTAGAAACTCTCACTTCTGCTTCTCGAAGAACAATCCATAGCCACCTAGAAACAAGCACTATATTTACAGAAAAACTTGGGTTTCTGACTTGTCTTCATTCCTTCAACATGTCCTTGTTACAAAAGTGCGGGACAGTGAGTTGCAAGTTCTTTGACGGTAGTGGTTTTATATTGGGGGTTTTCTTCTCCTTTTCAGATATGAAACTCAGCTCTTTGATTTCAAGGAGGGAAACTCAAGCAGGCTGCAGCAATTCAGTGCTCTGCAGGCGTCAGTTCCTGGCATTATGGAGAAATTCAGAATTATTAGGGGGAATTGTGGAAGCAAGATGAAATGAGAAAGAAGGGTGTGTATGGCCCCTGAGCGGGCATCTAAGAATGAGAGTGAGAAGGTCATCTTGGTTCCAGCCCTTCAACTCACAGATGAGGTCCAGAGAGAGCACAGAGATTTGCATGCAAGCAAGGTCTCAGATAGTTAAGGCAGCTCTGCCACCAGCACCTTTTCAACTGCCGTTTGCACCACCTTCTGAATAGATTCTCTTAAGCCTCTCAGACAAGACTAATTACAAGTGGCCGGTTGATCCTATAATTCACTGATTTGTCTGGTCTGGCTATAAGATTAGAGAAAATTATGCTCTTAATGCAGAGTGTGCAAAAACAGAATGGCAGGTAATGGGGTGGAAGTTTGGCTTTGCATGTGGGTCTGTATAGACATGTATGAAATGTACATACATTTCAGAGGGGCAACAAGAAGAAGAAAATAAAGAAATAATTTGCCATTTTCTCTCCTAAGTTCAATTTCAGAATTCAGCGGGAAGCTTCTCTCTCTAAATGAACACTTCAATGACTTTGTAAGGAAAATTAGATAATTCAGAGAGTTATAGTATTTTCACATTTATAATTCTGTGAATAACGCTGAAGTGAGCCCAAGCAACAGTCTTAAGTTTTAGGTAGACCATCCTGGCTAACACGGTGAAACCCCGTCTCTACTAAAAATATAAAAAATTAGCCAGGTGTGGTGGTGGGCACCTGTAGTCCCAGCTGTTGAGGCAGGAGAATGGTGTGAACCCAGGAGGCGGAGCTTGCAGTGAGCTGAGATCACACCACTGCACTCCAGCCTGGGCGAAAGAGCGAGACTCCGTCTCAAAAAAAAAAAAAAAAAAAGGATCTTTTTTTTAGACCTGCCCTGCTAAGGCTTAGTTGGAATGATGTTTCCGTCACTCCAGGACTGTCTAGAAGAAAGCAACACTATAAAGGCCTTGCATATTTGGGAAAGTAAAAGAACTTTACTTCATTTCCAGTTTCTACTTTGTTGTGTTTTTCATCAAGTTCTTTCATTATTACTACAATACCCCTATTGATACTGTTAGATAAAGTGTAAAAGTTCCCATAGGCTACCATTTTGATCATCATCTCTCGTAGGATCGTTAATTTCACCCAAGATGTTGATATTAACACCTTATAGAAAAAAGGACTTAAATCATAAAACTTCAATTTGCTTCTTTGTCCCCCTCACCCTGGAAGAATGAAAAAAAATTGCTATTTTTTTTTTAAAGTCTATGGCAAAATACTTTGATTTAGCTCATGACACATAAATATTTGTGGTGGCCTAGCTGGAGAATAAATGACAAAAGCACTTCTATAAAATAGCTGTTGTGGTTATATAATTCATTTTTTCCAGTATGCTTTAACATTTCTTGAATCTAAAGGTGTGAAAAGCATGGTTAGCCAAAACAAATAGATAGGAATAGTGTTGTTATTAAATGTCATGCTTTTCAACTTGTCAGTCATGTATTATCTGAAAAATGAAATGGATTTTTCTATTCTTATATATTTTTTTAATTTTCTCAACTGGGCTGTCCACAAAAGGTTTGTGGCATTCTTGTTTTTCCAGTGAAAAATGGAAACTTCAATTGCTTTTGGGTACTTTCATAATTATATGAATTAATACTGACCCTCAAAACCCTTACATATAGGAAAGGTACAACTGGAAATAGGATGGCATTTTAATGATAATTAGGGAAGAGAATGATATGAAATTACTTATGATGTGTAAATGATGCTTAATAATTTAAGCAGAGAGAGGTGGTAAATTGTTGTCTACATTGAGAGTGTTTTATGCACACCTTTTGGTTATGCATAACTTTTGGTTTTCCTTTTGTTTAATTGTTGCTTCTTAGTGTTTTCAAAACACAGCATAAAATACTTGAGTTTGATTTGTTTTCTGAAAGATAAAATGTAAAGTGTAAATTCATTAGATTTATATTAGAATGGACGCAAGCTAGCTGCAGTCTTCTAAATTAGTATTGTTTATCCTTTGTTGAGAACTACTTTGGGTATCATCAGTGTTTTGGAAAGTCATTTCATGAGCACTGCCTTCACAAATAAGGTAAGATGCCAAATACAGGCCGGGCGCGGTGGCTCACGCCTGTAATCCCAGCACTTTCGGAGGCCGAGACAGGTGGATCACCAGGTCAGGAGATCAAGAGCATCCTGGCTAACACAGTGAAACCCGGTCTCTACTAAAAATACAAAAAATTAGCTGGGCGTGGTGGCGGGCGCCTGTAGTCCCAGCTGCTGGGGAGGCTGAGGCAGGAGAATGGCATGAACCCAGGAGGCGGAGATTGCAGTGAGCCGAGATCGCGTCACCGCACTCCAGCCTGGGCAACAGAGCGAGACTCTGTCTCAAAAAAAAAAAAAAAGATACCAAATACAGATGTTTCAGAAACACAAGTTCAGTGGGCTGCCATCACTATGATACCCAGACCAATTATGTTATCTAAGTGAAATGTTTAAGAATATCTCCTAAAATATGGCTACCTATTTGACTTTAATGTGTTTTTGCTGTTTTATTAGTTGATATAAAGTCCCCTGTAAGTGTAAGTTTAAGGGAATTTCTTAAGAGTCCTGTGTGCCTGACTTTGTATTAATGTCTCTTCAATACCTTTTGAGATATATAGTTTCTTTTTTTTGTTTTTGAGACAGATCTTGTTCTGTTGCCCAGGCTAGAGTGCGGTGGAACAATCATAGCTCACTATAGCCTCAAACTCCTGGGTTGAAGCGATCCTCCCACCTCAGCCTCCCAAGTCGGTGAGACTACAGGTGCAAACCACCATGTCTGGCTAATTTTTGTATTTTTGTATAGATGGAGTCTCCCTATATTGCCCCAGCTGGTCTCAAACTTCTGGACTCGAGGGATCCTCTCACCTTGGCCTCCAAAAGTGCTGGGATTAGAGGTGTGAGCCACTAGTTTTATTTTTATTTCCATTTTACTGACAAGAAAATGGAGGCACAGAGGATTTAAGTAACCTGCTTACTTGCTGCTTACCTGCACTCATTGCACAGCTAACAAAGGGCAGAGCCAAGATTCAAACTCTAGTTCTAGAGACCATTATTATTAACCCATTTTCTCCAGGCCCAGGATTCTGGGTCTGATGTTCTTCACCTCCTACATGCAGTCATGCGGCACCCTATCCCAGAGGCTAAATGTTCATGTCATCTCTATGTCTGAACTTGTAACTCTCTGATTGGGACCCAGACTGAACTACTCAGCAGTGAAAGTTATGAAACACCAGGGGCTTGCTCTAGGTCCTGCTGCTCACCTGACAGCCAATCACCGAGACAACAAGTATTGCCAGGGAAGAAGGCTGTATTCAGGTGCTGCAGCCAAGGAGATGGGAGATCAATCTCAAATCGATCTCCCTGTCTGACTAAAATTAGGGGGTTATGTAGCAGGGAAGACATGTAACTATGTGTGAGTAAAACAGGAATTAGGGAGAGGTAAGGGAGGGGAGTTGGTCAACAGGAAGCAGGGGGTCAATGAGGCATCATCATGGGTGAGGGGTCTGACGTCTCATTGTTTAGGCACAGTGATCTGGTGAGTTTCAGCTTCTTGATGCTATCTGGGAGGCCTGATGGTTTCCTGAGAAAAAAACTCAGATAAGACAAATATAACCATCTCAAGTTTTAAGACTGGGAAGATCAGTTTTTATGTTTTTTTCAAAAGAAACCATAAACATCAGCTCTATGGGACAAGTGAGTCAGTTTAAAAACAACTTTATTAACAGAGATGATGATGTATTTATTTTTTATTTACTAGGAATAAATGACTAATTGATACATTGTTTTCAAATTTTCAGGACTGGGTTCTTTCCTCCTCTCCTTTTTATAACCACAACATATCCTCACAAACAACATAATTAATATAAATTTTATCTTATACTTTTTGAGATACATTTAGTTTTCTGTTTGTAGCTTGTCTTAGCTTGATTCTATGCACTGAGCTGAACACCATACATACTACCATTATGCTGGCATCCCAGTTTTATTAAGTGAATTTGCAACACACGATATGGAATCACTGTCTTCAGCATGTGTCTTCCCAGTTTTCATAACTGATGACATAACTTTATAGGGTTCACTAGTAGCATTTTTATGATTTATACCAATTTACATTTATAGTATATTTGCATAGTATAAACATATACTGTTTATATACATAGTATATAAGTAGTACATAGTATATAAATAGTATAAATACAGTCTATAAATAGTATAAATATATACTATATAGTATATAATTATACTATGTAATTAGTATATAATTATACTAGAGTATGTATACTATAAATATATATGTAGTTTATATTTATACATAGTATATAAATGGTATATATACATGGTATATAAATAGTGTACCTAGTATATAAATAGTATAAATATATGCTGTTTATATACATAGTATATAAATAGTACAAATATAAATGTTTATAAATATATTTTTAAACAGAAGTATAAATATGTATACTATGTTGTACATAGTGTAAATATATACAGTATACTTGCTGCTCTGTGGAAAATAAGAATTATTTGCTTACACTTAAGTAATACAAAGTCTTTTCTAGGGTAAAACCATTATAAATTCCCCTTTCTTCAGCGCCAAAGGAGAAAAATAAATTGTCTTCAAATATAAGTGCGTCACTCATTGCATGATCCACCCTTTACAGACCTAATTGGGCGGTGTACCCTCTGATGGAGTATGTCAATGGGAAGTAGAGTGTGAATAGCCCTGCATTTAGTAAATCAAAAGTTACTTAACTACTCTGAACCTAGATGTTCCTATGTGTTAGATAGGAATAAAAATATTCATCTTACCAGGTTTACTCACATTTAAATATGATCGTGTAATGTACTTAGCACTGTGCCTGCCTGCCTCCTAATGTCGGCACTCAAGAAGGAGTAGTTATCATTGGTTTTTAGTAGACTGCCACTGGGAACTTGGGCAGGTTTGGAGAAGTGGCCATTAGCAAAGAAATCATAATGGAAAGAGGCTAGGAATATACACAAATCCAGCACTGTCTTATGGGGTTGCCTAAAATAAAGGAAATAAGGGAAAATGGAGGAAAGAAAATCTCTATTCTTGACTTAGAACTTGTTTAACTTGTCTAATGCATAATTTACTTAAGGATTCAAAAGTGTAGACTGCTTAAGAACAAGCAGAAACGGCTGGCCGTGGTGGCTCACACCTATAATCCCAGCACTTTGGGGAGGCCGAGGTGAGTTGATCACCTGAGGTCAGGAGTTTGAGACCAGCCTGGCCAACATGGTGAAATCCTGTCTCTACTAAAAATACAAAAATTAGCTGGGCGTGGTGGCGTGCACCCAGCTATTTGGGAAGTTGAGGCAGGAGAATCACTTGAACCCAAGAGGCAGAGGTTGCAGTGAGCCAAGATCGCACCACTGCACTCCAGCCTGGGTGACTGGAGTGAAACTCCGTCTCAAAAACACAAACCAAAAAAAAGGACATAAAAGGAGATCGTCAGGCAGAAAGTTTGTTAAGTTTTGGAAGTAAAATTTTAGAAAGAGCAAAAGGAAGCTTTGCAAGGACTTTTGATATAGATCTGTCATTTCAGAGAATCCATACATAGGCTTCCAGAACATCTAACTAAGCCATAGACCTTGGAGGTATCAGGGTTCTTGTTTCCCTGTTCTGCCTTATAGAATCAAATAAATTCATAGGGAAACAATAGGGACAGTTTTTATTTTTGAGACAGGGTGTGGCTCTGTCACCCAGGCTACAGCACAGTCGTGTGATCATGGCTCCCTGTAACCTCCTCTTACCAAGCTCAAGCAATTCTCCCACCTCAGCCCCCTGAGTAGCTGGGACTACGGTTGCACGCCACCACACGTGGCTCATTTTTAAATTTTTTTGTAGAGATGGGTTTTTCCATGTTGCTCAGGCTGTTCTTAAACTCTTGGGCTCAAGCAATCTGCCCATTTGGCCTCCTAAAGTGCTGGGATTATATGTGTGAGCCACTGCGTCCAGCCAGGACATTTAATTTTTATTTTATATATAATTTTTATTTTTTGAGACAGGGCCTCACTCTGTTGCCCAGGCTGGAGTGCATTGGCATGATCACAGCTCACTGCTGCCTTGAACTCCTGGACTCAAGTAATCCTCCCACCTCGGCCTCCCAGGTAGCTGGGACCACAGGCAAGCGCCGTCACTCCTGGCTAATTTTTTATTTTTTTGTAGAGACAGGGTCTCCCTGTGTAGCCTAGGCTGGTCTTGAACTCCTGGCCTCCAGCAGTGCTCCCACGTCAGCCTCCCTAAGTACTAAGATTACAGGCATGAGCCACCATGCCCGACCAGTGGGGACATTTTAAAGAAGGAAGCAGAAGAATCAACTAGGTTGGCTGCCCTCTCCAAAATTAAATATTGCAGACGCAGGAGTTGGATAAGCATTTGGTCATGAAAGATGTCAGGATGACATAGAATCTTTGAAGGCTAAAAAGCAGCAGCATTAATGAAGTTGAATGTGTGAAAGCAGATTTTAGGTGTTGAAGAGGAAGCAGTTATCAATGCAGAGATTAAATAGATGAAGTCACAAGAATCTAGCAGTAGTAATTATGCCTTAATGAAATTCCAGTTAACAAAACAATGAGATAGGGAAGGTAGGAGAAACCCCATCAGGATGAACAAAGAGTGGCTTGAATAGCTGGGTGGCCAATAAGAATGCTGCAGTGAAGCGAAGAGCATGGCAGAGGGCCAAGGAGGAGGAGAAAGGACAAGCAGCAGCTTCAAGCCAGGAAAAGCTCAGGCAGGAAATGAGAAGCAACTTTCAAAATATATCAAGGGAAACATTCTTTAAATACATCTGAAAGAACAGGACAGGGAAATGTCCTTTCTGTTAGGTAGAGGAGGGAGTTGGTTTTATTTATTTATTTGGAGAGGGAGTTTTGCTCTTGTTGCCCAGGCCAGAGTGCAGTGGTGCAATCTCAGCTCACTGCAGCCTCTGCCTCCCGGGTTCAAGTAATTCTCCTGCCTCAGCCTCCCGAGTAGCTGGGATTACAGGCGCGTGCCACCATGCCCAGCTGATGTTTTGTATTTTTAGTAGAGACGGAGTTTCACAATGTTGGCCAGGCTGGTCTTGCACTCCTAACCTCAGGTGATCCACCTGCCTCGGCCTCCCAAAGTGCTAGGATTACAGATGTGAGCCACTGTGCACGATATCAGTAGGTCAAGTTTCTGTTTTCTTTTCTGTGCAAAGCAAAACTTGTTTCAAGAGTCTGGTAGTATTTACTGGAAGTTGGGAGAGTAAGAAAAATGATGAGAAGAGCTGACAAAACTCATTATAGCAGACTTTATATTAAAATCTGTAGACACCCATATCCTGTCTATCAGGGATACTGAAATGTTTCTTTAGAATGATCGCCTCGTGGAACATCCAGCATAGAGAGAATATAGAAATAGAAAAGGAGCAAGATGTCATTTGTATGTAACGGCGGGTGAAGAATGGCCTTGAAATGACAAATCTGAAAGCTTTTATGACCTGGAAGGAAATTTGGGATGGGTTCGGGTAGCAGGTGCCATGACAACATCAATTTGGAAATGGCTTGCAAGCTCGAAGGTAGCAGGTATTAGCAATGTGGCTTTAAAAAGAGCAACTCCTGTCAGCCTAATGCATCCTCTCTTGATGACAGAGTAGATGCAGGAAACGTGAAAGATGTAACCTAGATTGATTTTAGGAGAGTTGCTAATGCGTATCCATAAATCACACCTGTGGGACCAGAAAGACATGATTACTTTTTGCTATACAGCTCTTGGAGGGGCTACCTCATTGAAGCACATGTAAAGTGTGTTTAATTAGGAATTAAATGGTCATAGTGGACTGGGTAAAGAGGGTCATATTAAGAAATGTTCTAAAGTGATCTGTAATAGATCCAATGCTCATTCAAAATGTTCCATAACCTGCCAGATGGCAGGAAACATAGAAAATGGCCAGGTTTGTGGCAGGGGTAGGAGGGAAGGAGGAATTTAGGATCAGAGGTGAAAATGATCATGATTATCTAGAGGCACAGTCAGAAATAATGTAGTAGAAGGTCACGTGAAAAGCAGAAGGGCAGGGCAGAGAGTATGTACTGTCTTCTGTGTGTGTGGTTTTTTTTGAGACTAAGTCTTACTCTGTCGCCCAGGCTGGAGTGCGGTGGTGTGATCTCGGCTCACTGCAACCTCCGCCTCCCAGGTTTGAGCAATTCTCCTGCCTCAGCCTCCTCCCTAGTAGCTGGGATTTCAAATGCCCAACACCACACCTAGCTAATTTTTGTATTTTTAGTAAACACGGGGTCTCACCATATTGGACAGGCTGGTCTTGAACTCCTGACCTCAAGTAATCTGCCCACCTCAGCCTCCCAAAGGGCTGGGATTACAGGCGTGAGCCACCACAGGGTACTTACTGTTTTATGCGTAAGGATTGTGATAATAAATGAATGCCTAGAAGGCCTACATGCTGAGTTTATCTGGGAGTGGCATTTATTCCCCAAAGCATATCTTTTTCATAATTTCAATTTTTATTTGGGATTCAGGGGATACATGTGCAGGTTTGTTACCTGGGTATATTGTATGATGCCAAGGTTGGGTATGAGATCTCATCACTCAGGTAGTGAGCTAAAAGCAGTATCAAATGGGTTTCTTCCTGAGCCCTGTAAGTGGTTCTTTCTTGACCAACTACCCTCTAAGGAGAGTTCAGAGAAGATCTTGTAGGTATAAAGCTAAAAATCAATAGGCCAGCCTACAAGGTCAAGTAACAAAGCATGTTGTTTTAAGTTTAGGGCCTTAGGCTTAGTGGAGCAGGGATCTGGTCTGAGCCCTACAAGTAAAAGAATGATTAGAGACATTGAAAAAGCCATAAAGATGGTTAAAAGGTTGGGGGAAATAAGGCTTCCAGGCCAAACAAAACTTGAATTCAGTGTGGAAAAATGTTGAGAGATAAGTTATTCATGTTAAGTATGCAAAGAACTCCTAAAAGCACATGGATGTCAGCTGTTCTGTATTTCTTTTGCTAACAAACTAAGAGGGCAAAGTCTTAACTGAATGAAGGATTTGCCCTACATCAATTTGGAATAGACTTAAAAGAAGATAGTGTGACTATGACTAAACATGGAGATAAGTTAGTGAGGGAGGGTGTGTGTCTCCTTCTAAGAGATCTTTAAAATTATGAGCAATCATGGCTGGAGGATAAATACATGTTATACATGTATAAAATATTTGAGTTTGGACTCAAAGTAGAATATGAAGATGAGCCCTTTTGTCTCTTTCAACTATGCATCAAGATTTGTATTTGTTTTGGATGACTTAGTCTATTGCAAGAAAGTTTTTACTGGGAGTTGGACATGGTGGAACATTCCTATAGTCCCAGCTACTTGGGAGGCCAAGGCAGGAGGATCGCTTAAACCCAGGAGTTCAGATCTAACCTGGGCAACACAGTGAGACCTTGTGTCTTAAAAAAGAAAAAAAAGATAAAGGAAGGAAGGAAAGATGGAGGGATGGAGGGATGGAGGGAGGGAAGAAAGGAAGGAAGGAAGGAAAGAAGGAAGGAAGGAAGGAAAGGAAGGAAGGAAGGAAGGAAAGAAGGAAGGAAGGAAGGAAGGAAAGAAGGAAGGAAGGAAAGGAAGGAAAGAAAGGAAGGAAGGAAGGAAGGAAGGAACTTTAATTGGCATTTTCCTTTTCCTATTACAACTATGCCTTCAGCTCTTTTCTAATTATCATCTAAGTCCTTATAATAAGGACTTACAAATCCTTACATCTAAGTCCGTTACAGTAGTGTTTATAAATTCTTACTGCATTTGCTCACCTAACAGTCTTCTTGGTGCCTCTCAGCTCTGTGAATGGACCGTGTCTGCCTGCTCACTCACCATTGTAACTCTACTTCCAACAGTGTTTGGCACATAGTCATAATATCTGTAAAACGAATGATGGATGTTGGAAGAAGTACAGCACAGAAGGTTGCAGGCTTAGAAGGCTGTCGTGTATACAATGATTTGTGGAGGCTGGACTATCACTAACATGTATTTCCTAATCTTTTTCATATTGTCAAAGTTGCACTGTTGGAAATATGTGTCATTTGAATCAAAGAACTTCCTCTGTAAGCATCTTCTTTTTAAATGCAAATGGAATCCACACAAAAACTCACACATGAATGTTTACAGCATCACTTATTAATAGTTGCCAAAAAGCAGAAACAACCCAAATGTCCACCAACTCATGAGCTAATACACACAATGTGATCTGTCC
>NW_012104187.1:381438-385031 GCF_000951045.1 Mandrillus leucophaeus | reverse complement strand
TTCTCCTGCCTCAGCCTCCTGAGTAGCTGGGATTACAGGCGCCTGCCACCAAGCCCAGCTAATTTTTTGTACTTTTAGTAGAGATGGGGTTTCACTATGTTGGCCAGGCAGGTCTTGAACTCCTGACCTGGTGATCTACCTGCCTTGGCCTCCCAAAGTGCTGGGATTGCAGGCGTGAGCCACCGCACCCGGCCCTTAAACATTTTTATGTTTGCCTTTCTCCTAGTCATTTTGCCAGTTTCAGCAGTACATGGGACACTGTAATCTCTCAAAATGTTTTCTAAATTTAACTTTAATCTATAATCTAGAAAGTGACCAACAAATGGCCAATGCAGCATGAGTCTCAGTGTCCCCCAGCCTCACTCGATTCCCCTTGAATCTTTTTGTCACCAGAAGTTCTGAGTAGTTTATGTCCCAGTGTGGATGATTTTCTAGGTTCTGCCAATGCAGAGGTTTATTCTAGTTTATTCAGGTTATTCTAAAGAGACCAGAGAAAGCTATCCTTTTCTGAGTCCTAAGGTTGAACCCATACATATATCTATGCGTGTGTGTTCTCTGGTGTCTGAAGTGCAGCTTCTTAACATCCCATTATGGAGGATCAGAATCTTTTTTTTTTTTTTTTTTTTTTTTTTTTTGTGGGCTAGGAAATCTAGACAGAATTGATTCTTATATGGGTAACTCTTAAGAAATAATAATTGCATCTTAACAGAATCATGTTGAAACTATCTTACAGAAGGATATATAGAAAAATATTAACTAAGATTCATTTCAGAAATAAATTCCATTTACATGGAGAAGGAAAATTTCGAGTCAAAGTGACTTACATTGAAATCCTGGTTTATGCATGAACCAGCTTTTTAAAGCAAAGTTTTGAAGTTTGGTTTCCTGATCTGTATAACTGAAGATTCCATATTTTTCTCAGTGTTAATATGTGGATTGAATAAACTACTACTAGGTATCTGGCATACATAGTAGCTCCTCCAAAAATGATCTCCCCCATTCTCACACTATTTTCCTTGTCTCTAATTAACATTTTTTTTAACCTATCCCTTTTTGGATGTCTATTTAGTAGTACAGAAAATATGTTTCTTTGGGTTGTAATCATTAAAATTCAGCCATTCAATATATACATGTATTTCCCTTTTGGGCCTTGTCACCCAATTTTAGGCCATTGAAATAGATCTTCATTAATAGTTCATTAGTTATTACTTAATTTCAATATAAAGAAAATCATACTTCTGAGTGGAAAGAAATCCCATGTCACCTCTTGTAAAGGATTTACTTTCTTAGTATCGAAGTAACATGTTTAAAGCTCAGCCTGAATATTACCCGGACCTATTGAATTACTAAGTTCAGAAGCCAGTAACCTCAAAGGTAAGGTGATAGTCAGGAATTTTGGTGTTTGTCGAATATTCACTGTGAGCCAGGAACTAGAGCAGGTACTGTACATATGTTTCTACACTTAATTTCACAACTCTCTATTAGGTATCATTATCACTATTTTACAAGAGAGGAAATAAGGGCTGCAGAGGTTGGTTAACTCAACAAGGATAGCACATTAAGAAAGTTCTGGGCCAGTGTTGCACCCAGGCCTCTCTGAGACTTTTATTATTATCCACCATTTAATTGTACTTAGGGACCATGATTATGGGGAGACATCTTTTACAATGAAGAATTTTAGTATCCCCCCAAAACCAATGTTAGTCTGCCTCCCAAAACAGATTCTCCCCTTTTCTTTGACTCTGTCTTCTCTCCTACTCTTCCTTGCTTGTCAGAATAACAGGTTCATTGTTGAGAGTGGGTTAGTAAATACAGTGAATTCCAAAGATTTAGAGTGTTGTGACGTCAGGAAAGAAGACCTGCTGCAGGCTGTGTGGTTCTGTGGGGAAGGGAAAGTGTGTCTAACCATTGAACTGGGACTTGATCTCTTGGCTGTTTGGGATTGGGTAGGAGAATGGCTGGACTGACAGCTCTGTGATTGGGCCCTTTTCCTTTGGAGGGGTGTGAATCTGATGCTGTTACAATTTCTGCTTTCTGTTGGTGATATGACTTGGCTGTGTCCCCACTCAAATTTCATCTTGAATTGCAGCTCCCACAATTCCCATGTGTTGTGGGAAGAACCTGGTGTGAGATAATTGAATCATGGGGGCAGTTTCTCCCATACAGTTCTCCTGGTAGTGAATAGGTTTCACGGGCTCTGATGATTTGATAAAGGGTTAACCCTTTCACTTGCCTCTCATTTTCTCTTATCCACCGCCATGTAAGACGTGCCTTTCACCTTCCACCATGATTGTGAGGCCTCCTCAACCACGTGGAACTATAAGTCCATTAAACCTTTTTTTCTTTATAAATTACCCAGTCTTGGGTATGTCTTTATAAGCAGTGTGAAAACAGACTAATCTAGCCGGTTAATATCCCTACAGTTTCCTCCACCCGCATCTGTTCCCTCCACCTGCATCTCTTCCCTCCACCCGCATCTCTTCCCTCCCTCCTCTGTAGCATCCATCACAGGACTAAAGCCAGACAAGGCTCCCCTGGCCCAAGCAGATCAATTCATTGTGAAGTTTACTCCTGAGAGTTTTCTTCTACTTTAAACTGCCACAAAAAGAACTGTCTAGACAGCTACCTTATGTAATTGACTGTCCCACGTTTAATAGAATGATCTTTCTTCTGAGATGTCAGCCTCATAAGGAATCAGAAAGTTTACTTGGAAATTATTTTCAAGTGAGCAGAAATGCCTCAGCATTTGATCCAGCTTTCCAGTGGGTGGGAATATTCTTTGAATGTGTGTGAGCACGTGCACGCTTGTAAATGTGTCTGACACATGTTATGTGCAGATAGTTCTCTGTCATGTAATCCTAAGAAATGCGAATTTTTTCTCTTTGATTGCTTTGCTCTCCTTCCCTATAGATACTGTGTTGTGCTCAGTAGGCTGCCAAGTCCATATGCATTAGATCTGCTTGTTATCCTTTTACTTCTCCTGTCAAAATAACCAACACAAAAGGAAAACCAAGAAATGCATTCTCCCCGGGCTGAAGTTGGACTCAGTGCCCAGCTTGCAAATGAACTCTCCTTATTTTCATTCTTTCTAGAGGCATTACACAGTGGTATATAATAGGATTCCCTTTTCCATGTCTTCTATGTATAGGCAAAGTCTTGATTAAATCCTTAATCGGGATAGAAATCAGGAGGTCAGTTGGAAGATTGTCAAGCCAAGATGATTCTTTCTCTTCCAGTCCTAAAAGAAAAGACCTCATAAATTGTTTTTATTTAAATTGGATGTTTTGTTAATCTCTATCTGGAGTTGAATTCTCCTTTTGCCTTTCTTTTCAGTGGAGACTTGATGTTCATTTCATCACTTCCACTTGTAGATAAGTATAGCATCTCCTCTATCTGAGCCCAACATTCCTTGGAAAATTTTATGAAGTTGAATCAGGGAAACAAAGTGTATTTCCTGCCGGGCACGGTGGCTCACACCTGTAATCCCAGCACTTTGGGAGGCCGAGGCAGGCAGATCACGAGGTCAGGAGATCGAGACCATCCTGGCTAACACAGTGAAACCCCATCTCTACTAAAAGTACAAAAAATTAGCC
>NW_012104187.1:375292-377888 GCF_000951045.1 Mandrillus leucophaeus | reverse complement strand
TTATTCCCCAAAGCATATCTTTTTCATAATTTCAATTTTTATTTGGGATTCAGGGGATACATGTGCAGGTTTGTTACCTGGGTATATTGTATGATGCCAAGGTTGGGTATGAGATCTCATCACTCAGGTAGTGAGCTAAAAGCAGTATCAAATGGGTTTCTTCCTGAGCCCTGTAAGTGGTTCTTTCTTGACCAACTACCCTCTAAGGAGAGTTCAGAGAAGATCTTGTAGGTATAAAGCTAAAAATCAATAGGCCAGCCTACAAGGTCAAGTAACAAAGCATGTTGTTTTAAGTTTAGGGCCTTAGGCTTAGTGGAGCAGGGATCTGGTCTGAGCCCTACAAGTAAAAGAATGATTAGAGACATTGAAAAAGCCATAAAGATGGTTAAAAGGTTGGGGGAAATAAGGCTTCCAGGCCAAACAAAACTTGAATTCAGTGTGGAAAAATGTTGAGAGATAAGTTATTCATGTTAAGTATGCAAAGAACTCCTAAAAGCACATGGATGTCAGCTGTTCTGTATTTCTTTTGCTAACAAACTAAGAGGGCAAAGTCTTAACTGAATGAAGGATTTGCCCTACATCAATTTGGAATAGACTTAAAAGAAGATAGTGTGACTATGACTAAACATGGAGATAAGTTAGTGAGGGAGGGTGTGTGTCTCCTTCTAAGAGATCTTTAAAATTATGAGCAATCATGGCTGGAGGATAAATACATGTTATACATGTATAAAATATTTGAGTTTGGACTCAAAGTAGAATATGAAGATGAGCCCTTTTGTCTCTTTCAACTATGCATCAAGATTTGTATTTGTTTTGGATGACTTAGTCTATTGCAAGAAAGTTTTTACTGGGAGTTGGACATGGTGGAACATTCCTATAGTCCCAGCTACTTGGGAGGCCAAGGCAGGAGGATCGCTTAAACCCAGGAGTTCAGATCTAACCTGGGCAACACAGTGAGACCTTGTGTCTTAAAAAAGAAAAAAAAGATAAAGGAAGGAAGGAAAGATGGAGGGATGGAGGGATGGAGGGAGGGAAGAAAGGAAGGAAGGAAGGAAAGAAGGAAGGAAGGAAGGAAAGGAAGGAAGGAAGGAAGGAAAGAAGGAAGGAAGGAAGGAAGGAAAGAAGGAAGGAAGGAAAGGAAGGAAAGAAAGGAAGGAAGGAAGGAAGGAAGGAACTTTAATTGGCATTTTCCTTTTCCTATTACAACTATGCCTTCAGCTCTTTTCTAATTATCATCTAAGTCCTTATAATAAGGACTTACAAATCCTTACATCTAAGTCCGTTACAGTAGTGTTTATAAATTCTTACTGCATTTGCTCACCTAACAGTCTTCTTGGTGCCTCTCAGCTCTGTGAATGGACCGTGTCTGCCTGCTCACTCACCATTGTAACTCTACTTCCAACAGTGTTTGGCACATAGTCATAATATCTGTAAAACGAATGATGGATGTTGGAAGAAGTACAGCACAGAAGGTTGCAGGCTTAGAAGGCTGTCGTGTATACAATGATTTGTGGAGGCTGGACTATCACTAACATGTATTTCCTAATCTTTTTCATATTGTCAAAGTTGCACTGTTGGAAATATGTGTCATTTGAATCAAAGAACTTCCTCTGTAAGCATCTTCTTTTTAAATGCAAATGGAATCCACACAAAAACTCACACATGAATGTTTACAGCATCACTTATTAATAGTTGCCAAAAAGCAGAAACAACCCAAATGTCCACCAACTCATGAGCTAATACACACAATGTGATCTGTCCAAGGAATGATACTAATACATGCTACAACATGGAGTTATGCTATGGGAAAACATTATGCTATGGGAAAGAAGCCAGCCTGAGGACCACCAGTTACATGATTCCATGTATATGAAATGTCCCAAATAGGCAAACCCATAAAGATAGAGAAACTAGACTAGTGGTTGTCTAGAGCTGGGGAGGTTAGGAGGAGACGGGGAATAACTGCTAATGGGCATGGAGGGTTTTTTTGTTTGTTTGTTTTTTGTTTTGAGACAGAGTCTCACTCTGTCACCCAGACTGGGAGTGCAGTGGCACGATCTCAGCTCACTGCAACCTCTGCCTCTCCGGCTCAAGGAGTTCTCCTGCCTTAGCCTCCCTAGCAGCTGAGATTACAGGCAGGTGCCACCACGCCCGGCTAATGGGCATGGGGTTTTATTGTTCTAAAATGATCTGCCATAATGGTACAAGCCTGTGAATATACTAAAAACCACTAGATTGTGTACTTTATTTTATTTTTTAGAGACACGGTCTTGCT
Source organism: Mandrillus leucophaeus (assembly GCF_000951045.1). Lineage (NCBI taxonomy): Eukaryota > Metazoa > Chordata > Mammalia > Primates > Cercopithecidae > Mandrillus > Mandrillus leucophaeus. The sequence continues at coordinate 375,613 of NW_012104187.1, read as the reverse complement.
CTGTCACCCAGACTGGAGTGCAGTGGCAAGATGATAGCTCACTACAACCTCTAACTCCTGGGCTCAAGCAATCCTCCTGCTTCAGCCTCACAAGTAGCCAGGACTACAGGCATGCGCCACCACACCCAGCTACTTTTTAAATTTTTTTGTGGACATAAGAGGTCTCCTAATGTTGCCCAGGCTGGTCTCAAACTCCTGGGCTCAAGCAATCCTCCCACCTGGACCTTCCAAGGTACTGGGATTACAGGTGTGAGCCACTGCACTCAGTTAAATTGTGTACTTTAAATGGGTACATTTGGCTGGGCACAGTGGCTCAGGCCA
>NW_012104187.1:371717-375242 GCF_000951045.1 Mandrillus leucophaeus | reverse complement strand
GAGTAACTGGGACTACAGGTGCATGCCACCACATCCGGCTGATTTTTTATTTTTAGTAGAGACAGGGTTTCACCATCTTGGCCAGGCTGGTCTCAAACTCCTGACCTCAGGTGATCCACTGGCCTCGGCCTCTGAAAGTGCTGGGATTACAGGTGTGAGCCACCGTACCTGGGCCACTCAGTTTTTAATGATTGTATTGTTTACCATCATATGAATTATCATTTATTAAATCAGTCCCCTATGCTAATTTAAATGATAATTTTTCTAGTTTCCGTCTTTTTCTATCTGCAACTCCTGCATTTCCATCTTTATTTAATTTCTTAGGAAGGCAAAGCTGCACTGGATGGTCTGTTCATATATCTGGGTATTTTTTTCCACAGGGTAACTTTCTAAAGGTAGAATTGATTGTCCAAAATGTTTACAAACTTTACCAGAACTCTTAGACCCGTTTGGATATATATAATATTCTGCAACATATAAGAATGCTGGTTGATAGTTGCTATCCTGTATATTAAGTTTTTACAAGTTTTGCTAACCCAAGGAGTTAAAAAAACTCATTGTTTTGATTTACATTTTTATAATCATTGATGTTAGAGTATATTTTCCTATATTAGTTAGTCAATTTTGTGTTTGTGCGAAGCTCCAGTTTGTCTTTTTACCCATTTTTAATTGGATGATGAGATTTTTGGGGGTATTGATTTGTAAGATCGCTTCATAAATTAAGGAATTAACTTTCACGCTTTATGCAAATATTTCTCCAGTTTTTAAAGTGTGCATATATTTTTCCCGTAGAAATTTAAAATGTTCATGCCATCAGCCTCAGAAATCTTTCCTCTCATATTTCTGCCTTTGGAGTTGTATTTTTAGAAAGACCTTCCCTGTCCTAATATTACATATTAAACATTGTTTGTGTTTTATACTCATGCTGTTAGAGTTTAGCTTCCTTAGGTTGTAATATTTGATCCTTCTAAAGTTTATTTTGAGGCAAGGAGTTTGATAGAGATCTAGCTTTCTTTCTTTTTCCCAGTGGCTAGTCAACAGTACCACTATCACAAACGGAATAATTAATCTTTTCCCTTGTTGATTTGAAATGCCACTCTGTGAGATCCAAATTTCTGCTTGTGTTTGGGTCTGTTTCTGAACTCTATGTTTCATTCCATTGAGCTGTTTTTCCGTCTCCAATTCTACGATGTTTGAGTGACTATATTTTTAGTTATGGGCCATGCAGGGGGAAGATTTGCAAAATTGGTTGCTCAGTTCACTGTTTTGAGACTGCTTAATGAAGGGGCCTCTTTGTTTCCATTTTCTCTGTTAACACCAGAATTAGTATTCATGATGATATTGTATCATCCAAAAAGAATTACTTTTGCCATTATAATAAGCTTAAGAAGATTGAATGTAAACAACATTTAAAATAAATAAAATAATGTTAAAAACAGCATCTAGAAGGATATTTTTAAATGTCTTATCTGGAAATCTCACTTCTGGGACAGCATTCAATAAATCTACTGTACCTACTCACACACACATTTGTAGACAATCAGACAGAAAACTGTTTGTATTTCTTGTGCTTTGTCTTTTTAGAATGTGGCACATCAAATAAAGTTACGAGTTGCCCTGATCTGACTGATTTCATATAAATGTCTTTGCTTTGGCAACAGTTGAGACCTATTCCTTCTCCGAGGTAAATCTTCTTGCAGAGCAGGAAGTTGAGGTTTTGGGGTAGAGTCCAAGAGTCAGTTCTGACCTTATTATTGGGGAATGTGGAAACCAAAAGCCTTCCATGAGTTAATAATGTGCACAGTAAAGGATTTTTTTTTCCCTCCTGAACTGATTGGGTATTTTCTAAAAGAGGATGAGCTTTTAATAACAGCAATAGAACTTTTAATTTTAGACAGATCTGTGCTTAAACATGGTCAGGGAATAGCCCCTGCTCACAAATCTCCTTATTTGTACATGTTATCGTTCAAGGGAGAGACCTTCCTATTTATATGGCGAGAAAATAAATGAGATTTCTTTCTATCTGTCTTCCATATGTTTAATGGTAGGAATGTGTCTCGGATCTTGAGTTAAAACAGACTGTGGATTCAGTTAGTTGATACGATTAAGAACTGTTCTTATCTCAGAATCAACTCTGCAGCCTATCTCAGAGAATCCAGTATCAGCCATCCAGGTGGCTAATCCATCATCAACTGAACGGGCAATTTGGTTGTTTCTGTTCAACTGAACAAACAGGCATAGGTACTTGTCAGTCCCACGCCCCAGTCGGAGAAGCAGTATGGGTGTGTGACAAAAGGGATATATCGTCTGTTGTTTGACTTCAAATATGAAAAAGCTTTTTTCAATCTAACTAACTAACTCAAGACACCAAGCATAGTGATTTCTTCACCGACGGCACTGAAAATGAACTTTGTTTTCCTCCTAACACACAAAAAGGGGCTGGTAGGAGCCACGGCAGATCATGACAGATGGCACTTAGGGACAGCTGTGGTGCTTGCCTTGAGTTCCCCTCCGCATGGAGCACAGAGCTGCCCACTATACAGGAATACAGCAATATTTATCTACGCATAGGAGTCATTCCAAATAAAAAGGCTAACAGAAAGAAACTGCAGACTGCTGCTGTGAGCCTATCCAAAGGGTATCCATACATAGCCCAACATTTGAGGTAAGAGTGTGGTTTAAGATCTCAAGGAATCAAAACATTATGGAAACACTAAACCATTAGAATAAATGAATGAACCTAAGATCTTCAGTCTGACTTGATTGAGTGCAGATCTAGTCCCCTTTGGAGAGAGTTATTAAGATAAGACTTAACTGTGACTAAATATACAATCAAGGAATTGCCGTAGATAAGAGGCTAAGAATAATTTGCCATTTGAGCTTTCCTTATATACTTAGATACTTTGTAGAAAAACCTAGGCTAGAAGTTGGTGATTTTTTTTTGTGGGGGGTCACTTTTTTCCCCTCATTTTATTCATTCGACTATCAGCAATTTTACGATTTTTTTAAATTGTTGTAAAATACACATAATGTAAAATTACCATCTTAACCATTTTAAAGCATATAGTTCCGTGGTGTTAAGTATATTCACATTGTTATGTAACCAATCTTCAGACTTTTTCATCTTGTAAAACTGAAACTCTATCCATTCAACAACAGCTCTCCATCCCTGCCATCCTGCCAGCCCCTGGCACCCATCATTCTACTTTCTGTCTCTGGGAGTTTTACTATTCTAGACAACTCATGTAGGTAAAATCATAAACCTACTGAAAATGTTTGGATTTTTCTATGTGACTGGTTTATTTCACTTAGCACAATGTCCTCAAGGTTCACGTATGTGGTAGCATGTGTCAGAATTTCCTTTTTAAGGTTTAATAATATTCTGGCCAGGTGCAGTGGCTCACACCTGTAATCCCAGCACTTTGGGAGGCCGAGGTGGATGGATCACCAGGTCAGGAGATCCAGACCATCCTGACTAACATGGTACAACCCCAGTTCTACTAAAAAAAAAAAAAAAAAAAAAAA
>NW_012104187.1:357391-370612 GCF_000951045.1 Mandrillus leucophaeus | reverse complement strand
TTTCCCACTGACTTTCCAATTGCTAACTGATAGCCTTAGACAAGCCATTGAACTCTTATTAGTTCCAGTCTCTTAAATGTAGGAGTTGAACTGAGTGGTTTCAAAGATTCCTTTCAGCTTCCAAATTCTGGAACTCTGAAAAAAAAAAAAAAAAAAGCCACATAGACTTGGAATATCGTCATGTGTTCCTAAAGTATCATCCTTTATAATAGTTGATGTTGTTTGAAAAGAGAGTTGATATACAGATCTTGGACAAATAATTAAAATTTAAGGAAGTCTACCAGACTGTCCTTGCTAGCATGAAATTATGCTTGAAGGCATAGCACTGTGGCCTTTGCAGCCAGAGAGCTTGTTTTAGAAGCACAGTCCACTGTGCACATCCTAGTAACTGGGGAGCTCTGTGTACAATTACACACAAGCCCACGGTCACAGAGAGCCACAGCCACTAACGTAAATCCAGATGTGGGAACCAGACAATTAAGAAACAAATCATTGTCGTTTAAGCCTAAGTTTTTAAGTCAGAGAGGGCCACCTTACATACTTGTCCAATTTAGAAGAAGACTCTGACAACAGAGAAAATGGCAGCTGACAGCAGAAACAGGACTGCTTTTTTAATTACAATTTGAACATTAAATGTAATATATGTACATGGAAAAATCTTCAAATCATACGTTAAGCTGTGCATACAATCACAAAGTTAAAAGCTTCTACCTTGGCTCACGCCTGTAATCCCAGCACTTTGGGAGGCCGAGGCGGGCGGATCACAAGGTCAGGAGATCGAGACTATCCTGGCTAACACAGTGAAACCCTGTCTCTACTGAAAATACAAAAAATTAGCCAGGCGTGGTGGTGGGCGCCTGTAGTCCCAGCTACTTGGGAGGCTGAGGTAGGAGGATGCCATGAACCCGGGAGGCAGAGCTTGCAGTGAGCTGAGATCGTGCCACTGCACTCCAGCCTGGGCGACAGAGCAAGACTCCGTCTCAAATAATAATATAATAATAATAATAATAATAATTAATATTCCATTATATGTCTATACGTTTTGTTTATTCATTCATCTGTCAATGGACATTTAGGTTTTGTTGGCTTTTTTTTTTTTTTTTTTTTGAGACAGAGTCTTGCTCTGTCACCAGACTGAAGTGCAGTAGTGTGATCTCAGCTCGCTACAACCTCCGCCTCCTACATTCAAGTGATTCTTGTGCCTCAACCTCCCAAGTAGCTGGGACCACCAGGTGTGCGCCACCACACCTGGCTAATTTTTGTATTTTAGTGAAGTTGGGATTTTGCCTTGTTGGCTAGGCTGGTCTCGAACTCCTGGCCTCAAGTGATCCTCCCACCTCGGCCTCCCAAAGTGCTGAGACAACAGGCATGAGCCACTGCAACCAGCCAGGTTTTGTTGGCTTTTAATCAAGATAATATGCAAACACGACTTTTGTCCATCTGATGATGTCTCAACAAAGCCGTTTTAGAATCTGAAGATACTTCATGGTTAAGTTGTTACTATTGTTAGTAACCGAGTGTTGGCTTAGGGAGTGTTAAGGTATATAAGAGTAGTCCAAATAAATGACAGAGAAATAAATGGCAGTGATTAATCACTCACTAGTCTTGATACCTCATAGCTTCCTCACTTCAAGTTTAGGCAGGTGCAAGGGTCATGAAAAAAAGCCAAAAGATAAAGGTCACAAACCACTTGATGAGGGATGTTTGCTTTCTTGAAATGATAGCCCTCTACCCAGCACCATGAAAAGTGTGGTTTTCGTGGTCATTTTCAGGCCTCTAAGCTTGAGGTGTGGGTTTATGTTCTGAAGGATGCAGTGCGTGATCTTTCGCACCAAACTCTCTCAAATACTCCACTGGATAAACACTCAGAGGTCTGGAAAGTGGGACTGGAGGGAGTCATTGAGATGTTTTTTACATCATCTTGTCCTGGGGTACTTTCCTTCCTCCACACTCACGTTTCTCAGAGAAAAAAAGAAAAACCTGGTCATTTGTGTATTGCATACGTGCCAGCTTTGACTACCTTTGGCACTAGGTGAGTAGGAGATTAATTGTTCGGATTATACCCATGGAAAAAGCCATAAAGCTTACGTCACAATTTTTTTTTTTTAATATTTTGTTTTCATAGCTGGGGATTACTCTGTTGGCATTCAGGGACAGAGAATGAAAAAAATATACTAGGATAAAAGAGGGAGTACTAATTAAAACCACAAAAGCAGTGCAAACATACATTAAAAGATACAACAAATTCCATGCCAGTTTCATGAAGAAATGCTTTGAAGTTTTTTTTTCCCCCTCAGCCTTATTGAGTATAATTGACAAAAACTGCATATATTTAAGGTGTATGACATGACAATTTCATATACAAATACATTGTGAAACGGTTACCACAATCAAATTAATGAATATATCCATCGCCACACATGGTTACCATCCTTGGAGTTTTAAGGTGAATTAATAGAATGTATGTCATTCATATGCATGTAATTTGCATACCATTCCTTGACTTAAGACAGTTGCTATATAAGTGAAAGGTAATTACTGACTGTATGAACTTAAGATATAATTATTCTCATCTGGCCAGGTACAGAGACTCACGCCTGTAATCCCAGCACTTTGGGAGGCAGAAGTGGGTGGATTACTTGAGGTCCGGAGTTCGAGACCAGCCTGGCCAACTTGGTGAAACCCCGTTACTAAAAATCCAAAATTAGTCAGGTATGGTGGCACATGCCTGTAATCCCAGTTACTCGGGAGGCTGAGGCAGGAGAATCACTTGAACCTGGGAGGCAGAAGTTGCAGTGAGCCAAGATCACACCACTGCACTCTAGCCTGGGTGACGGAGTGAGATCCTGTCACAAAAATAAAATAAAATAAAAATAAAATTTTTATATTACAAGAATTACCAGTAAGTGTACTTCTAAAATAGATGTTACTCTAGTTCATTCTAATACTCACATAATAGACTACTTATTTTACAACTGTACATTAAATGGTGAAAATATCATTGCAGATAAATTATAAATGAAAATAAATCCTAGTATGTAATCCATTAGGAAATAAAATTCTAAATTTAATTCTACAGATTACTTTGCGATTTTGGTAAACTTTACCGAAAGATAAAGGGAAGATTTTAAATTTGTTTAAAAATGGGAAGTTAGTAAAATCTTGAGGAAAAAGAAGAAATGTATACATATCAGGCAAGCCCACCGCTGCATGCTCCATAGAATCTTATAGATAATGGATCCCAAGAACAAGCAGGTGAAATTTTCACACCCATCCCCCAAGTAGGTGAATCATTACGGATTTTCGTTTGGAGAAATTTAGGGCCCCAGCAAAGAGTGGATAGTGTTCTGAGCAAGTTACTACTCCCAAGGATTGGTCCAAGCATTCAAAAACAGCTGGGGGCTGGGCACAGTGGCTCCTGACTATAATCTCAGAGCTCTGGGAGGCCAAGGTAGGAAGATCATTTGAGACCAGGAGTTCAAGATTAGCCTGGGCAATGTAGTGAGATTCCCATTTTTCTACAAAGAAATTTAAAAATTTGCCTATAGTTTCAGCTTGTTGGGAGGCTAAAGTGGGATCACTTGAGCCCAGGAGGTCAAGGCTGCAATGAGCCCCGATCATGTCATGCCAACTGCACCCCAGCTGGGGCAACAGAATAAGACTCTGTCTCAAAAAAAAAAAAAAAAAGAGAGAGACAGAGAGAGAGAGAGCTGAGATCTCATGTTTTTGCGGAGGGTTACACTGAGTGTTAATGGATGCATGTTAACTTACTGATTTTGTTTGTGAAGAACATGTAACCTGGTCATTTGAAAGAAAAAACAATGACTACCAGAATGAGCCAATGTGTAATATAGAAACAATCCCTCTGGCTTTGATCCCCTAACATCTGTGTGTCCTCTGGCAAGATTTTTGAATACAGGTTGGAGAATGAGCAAAGCAAAGGTATTTGTTGGGCACCAACTAGGCAACAGATACCTAAGTTATTTCAGTGGTTCCTGACCACAACTCTGCATAAGCTGCAGGGTGGTTTTTCCATTTTACAGGCAAGAAGACTGAGCCTCAATCAGGCTACGTTATTTGGCAGACAGTGCATCTAGGACAACCTGTTTCCACTGCTGTGCCCTTTGCAAAACACCTTCTTTTGCCCGGCCAGCTTGATGGAGCCTCTTCTAACCTGAGGCTATGTTGTGCTGGTGGGATTGTAAACATTAGAAAGTACATGCCAAGAACCGAAAGCCATTAAGGAAAATGAGTCACTTTCTGGATGCATTGAACGTCTTTAGATTATGAGAGCTTCGTGAAGAAATAAAGTACAGATATGATTTTTCTTCTTAAAAAGAAAGGAACATTTCTCTGGAGTAGAGATTGTTGGCAAGTTCACGTATAATCATGGTCAGCAGAAAAGAAATCTAAGCAGTAATGAAAAGCTTGTGTACTCAGAATGCCTTTAACCCAGTGAGCTGAAGAGCAGGCTTTTGGGGAATGACGTTGGATGGAGGTGGAGTTGGGGCAGGAATAGAATCCTGGTCCTGGAGGGAAAGACAGGTAAAAGAAAATGAGACCATTAAAAGCAGGCATGATGCATGATTACTCTTTACCCCTAGCTAAGGTGGTATAAATTGCTTTTGTTTTACCCACTGTCCCCCAAATCATTTTTTTAAAGAAAGAGAAGAAAATATTTTTAAGGGAACTCATTACCTTTTGGCTTTAGGCATAGAAGCCTCAGAAGCTGAAAGCAATGTTGTATTTTTATACGGTGCAGATGCTTCCTGGTTTTAAAACAGTGACTGGCTCCCAAACAATTACAACGTCGACATTGAAGGAGAACATTCTGTGTATCGTGTAATTCCAGGAGCAGATGTGGGGTAGCCTTTACGACATTAGGAGGAGGGGAGGCAGTCTGGTTTAGATCGTGAACTACCCAAAGGAAAGTTACTTGGCATGACTTTGATTGTGTGTTAAGATAATTTTTATTGTGTTCTACTTCTGAGACAATATCATAGATAACCTCTTTTGCCTGGGTGCATTTTGAAAGGTCTTTGTGTTGATTACCTGCTTTTGATGTGTTCTCATGATCAGTTCAGACTACCCGAGCCATAAAACATCAGTAATTAAGAAAAACTCTCCCTCTGGAGAAGAATCAAGAAGATTCTGCTTCTTTTATTTAATTTTTGACATATCTAAAGGGACGCAGTAAACTCTTTTTACCCATTAGTAATTGACTTTGTAATAGGATATGCCTTTCCTCTGGAGTCTACAAGTAAGTCTCAAGAGACACTTCATGAAACAGATTGATCCTAAACTTCCCTCCTGCATTCATGGGAATTAACTGACAGGAAATACACAGTGTGAGGAAGTGGTGAGTGAGGAAAACAAAAACAAAAACAGCTAACTGATAAGATCTTAATTGCAAGGGTCATTTTCATGGTGGATCATACCTAATAGGTCATGTATTTGAACGATATTTTTGGAAATGTGATTGCGCATCTTTTTTTTTTTTTTTTCCCTGAGACAGAGTCTCATTCTGTCACCGAGGCTGGAGTGCAGTGGCATGATCTCCACTCACTGCAACCTCCGCCTCCGGGGTTCCAGCAATTCTCATGCCTCCGCCACCCAAGTAGCTGGAATTACGGGCGTGCAACCATATACCGAGCTAATTTTTTTTTTTATGGTAGAGTTGGGATTTCCCCAAGTTGGCCAGGCTGGTCTCAAACTCCTGACCTCAAGTGATCCACCCATCTCAGCCTCCCAAAGTGCTGGGATTACAGGTGCGAACCACCATGCCTGGCCAGTGATTATGCATCTTGTAAATCAATTTTTGGGATCTAACTTTTCCAAAATTTCTATCTGGTTTCCTCTCTTCCCCTCTAAGAATCTGTATCTTCTTCCTTGCCCTGGGCTTTATTCTTTTCTAGAGATCCTGGCAGTCATTACGACCATGCCCTTTATGGTACGTCCAAGGTCAATGTTCATGCATGCCCTCCTTCAGCCATTCCCTAGTGTAGGTGGATACAGCTGTGTTACATGGTGAATCCTGCTACCCACTGTGCAATGGAGGGGTCGGAGTCTTGTGGAAGAAGGGGAGTTGGAGAGCCAGGGAGAATACAGGACTTTTCTTCACTTTGGGTTGAGGCAGAACTCATGAAAAACAATGAAGCAAGGAATAATTTCCTTTTGCACCCATTTTTTTCATTTATGGACCCCGTTTCCTGCATCTTAGCAAAATCTCTCCTCCAGTTCTAGATTAGTAGTGGTAAATTTACCTATCTGATGGGACTGAGCTCTCCGAGCCGTGTCTGAACTTTTAATAATGAAGTCCACAGTCCCTGCATAGCTTACCAAGCAACTGTGGATTTGCAGGGTGCGGCCAGCAGGTTCCTGGAGCGAGATGGGCTCCTGGTTCTCTTAACGTCACTCTCCACCCTCCACAGTCTATCCACAAGCCACCACCCTGCCTGCTCACAGGTCTGACCCTGCCCTGTGGCTGATGGGCAGGACAGGATTCTACATATGCCGGTGTCTGTTAACACAACGGGGAACCCATCATAGACACCTCACACAGGATCACTTTTCTGGCTGGGCTGTTTTTCCTCATCTTTCAACAGTGAGTGTTGGCCATCAGCGTGGCACTCTTCACACCCAAGTGAAGCCTGCCTTCCCCTCTGCCACATTGCAGGCTCCGCTGGGGTGGAAAAGAGGTCAGCAAATGAACTCACAATAGCGCTAAGCATTGGATTCAGCTTTCACCATTAGTCTTTTCAGCTGACCCAAGAACTGCATTGTGAAAGGGGAGGTGGGGTGACTCACTGAGATAATCCTTTAAAGAGTCCATTGGAAGCCAGTCTTCTTTCACATTTCACATGGAATAGTCGTGAATATTTTTGCATTGATGTGCAATTAATTGCAAGACATGTATGTATACTTTAGGTGGAAACTTAAAAACTTTGTTTTGCCCTTCTCATAAATGGGCTTGCTGATCTGCCTTAGTATAGATTATGGTAGCCAAAGCACCACCCTTCCATTAAAATATGTGTGTGTGTGTGTGTGTGTGTGTGTGTGTATATATATTTGTTAACCAATCAAATGTTCGATCTGTTTAGACTCCGCTCTCTGGTCTGGATTTTAGAACAATGCAGTCAAGGTTATTCTTGCTCAGCAATCTTGCCTTGAAAGAGTGAGTTACTGTTCCCAGAGGCAAAGGCACTGCTTCTTGATGATAGGCAAGTGGGATTTATTAGCTTTGTGAAGGAGGTGGGAGGGCATCGTGATACTTGGTAAATTATGAGAGGGGCTGGGGCGGTGAGAGGGGCTGGGGAGATGGTGTCAAAAAGAAAGGGATTCCTTGCCAGATGTTCCTAAGAATTCAGTTAGCCTGGAGAAAATAATCTGAAAATATGAGTGACCTTCTCAACTTTGTCCTAAACCCCCATGCCTTAAAGTTCAAGCGAAAGGAGGGAATGTGGCTTTATAGGGGTCTGCAGGTAGATGGGGAGTGGGTGGGGGCAGTGTCAGGTCAGTTCCTTATGGGCTTCCCTAAAGCAGTGCTGGAGAGCAGAAAGAGTGTAGAGGCCTCCCAAGAACCCGAGAATGACCCCACCTCCCTCTACATCAGCTTCAGACCCACAGCAGCCTCCTGGGTCTTCCAGGTGGAGGCTGAGAGATGTTCTATCCTGAACATGTTCACAGAAGCCAGGAGCACTCTTATAGGTGGTGTGGTTTCCTCTTTTGCAAAGGACAGGAGATAGAGCCACTCAAGCAGATGTCCCAGATGAAAATGGCTGTGAAACAACAATCTCACCCTAATATTCATTTCGGCTTTATTTATGGCAAAAGCCACCTCTCCCACACCACTGCATTTTGTTTGTTACAATCTCTGTTTTTCCTTCTGTTTCAAACATATTTCTTATTAGATTTATTCCATCGCATATTTTCAGCTTGTTTCTGTGAAGTTCTGACAGGAGGGGTGTTCCAGGAAGCTCCGCAGTACATTTTCTTTTATTTTATATTTTATTATTTTATTTTATTTTATTTTTGCCCTTCTCCTGGAAGAGCATTTGGTAACCTTCTTAAATGTCTTTTGAAAGCCTTTTAATGACACCACTCAGTGCCCTGCTGATCATTCGTGAACTACAGTTGTACATCAGCTCCAAAAGTTCCATATTTATGATGATAAACAAGAGCTGTAAGATTTTTAATTTTGCTGAGGGGCTATTTTCTCTCTCTCTCTCGATGTGACTCAGTTTTTCAGCGTAAGGCCAGAGGCTGTTTGCGTACTCAGAGACGATGTTTTCAACTTTTTGCTCTTGATTTTTCCAGGCAATTAGCAAAGTCTGTTTAGAGTAGAATTGTTATGAGCATACATTCTATTTTAATGCATTGTAATTAGAGGGATGAGCATTACACTTCTTCAAGAACTCCTAGAAGTCAATGTTCTGATTTCCAAAGATCAAAATCTTATTTTATGAACAAAAAATGTGACTGGATATGAAAAATGACAACCAGTAATATTCCCCCAGCTGGCAGAGTGTATGAACTCCACTCCAGTGACTTCAAAATCATGCCGCAGAGCTGTAGCTGGGTTTTCTGACTGTTTCTCCACAGATTATGTTCCTCAAATACAATGTTAAAAATAATTATTTGTCACTGTAGCCCTCAGTTTGGTTGTGTTTATTATAATGAAGATTGAACATATGAACTGCCAATTGATGATGACCCATGTTCCTGGTCTGTTTAAGTAACATCAACTCATCTTTGAATTTAAGAAATGGTAGCACTCTCTTATTTGGTTGCTATTAGCCCTGAAATGGAACTGTCCAGAATAGTATTGAAACGGCAGAGTTCCCTGACCCCGTTCATAGGATGTGAGACAGGGGTGTGGCTCGTCTGTCTGGCCACCAAGTGAGCACTCAAACCGCTTACTGGAGGTGGAGCATGGAGATGGGCAGGTGCAGGAGCCCGGGCAAGTGCTTTTGGACTCTAGCCCTGCAGTAGCATCTAGCGGTGGGTGCCTGCAACTCCTGAAGCTGCAGTGGGTGTGTTACTATGCTCTTTTAGCTCTGCCATCTGCAGACAGCTTAAGTGTTAACCAGCTCAGTGCCCTCTTGGTATCCAGGTCCTTATCCTGCATCCAGGAAGAATCAGGTTACACAGACAAATTGAAGGATGGTAAATGGGGCGGGTGAAGGGGGGAGGTTTATTGCCTTATCAAGGTGGCTCTCAGCAGAAGGGATGGGGAGCTGGAGAGGGGATGGAGTGGGAAGATGTTCTTCCCCTGGAGTTCAGCCATCCTGAAGCCAATCTCCTCTCTCACCATTCCTAGCCAAACTCCTCTCAATGTTCACATGTTCCTTCTCTTCTCTCCTTCTCTGCTGTACTGCTCTTCTGCTCCTCTGCTCTTCTGCTCATGGAGCCTAGGGTTCAGGGTTTATATGGGTACAGGATAGGGAGGTATGGCAGACCAAAAGGCAACATTTGGGCACAAAAACAGGAATGCCCATTCCCATTTAGGGCCACGGGTTTCCAGACTTGAGGGTCGGGCTTTTGCCAGGGAACCACCCTCTTCTATCCAGTATTTCCCTGCCTCCTGTCTGTATCATTTGTACAAGAAAACATTTTTCTTCCAATAAAGCTCATCAGTTTTCACAGAATAATTGTCAGCCCCTAAAGTATTTTTGGCTGTCTCCAGAGGTTAATAGGTAAGAAGCTTGAAGATGAGGCCAGAGTTCAGCATTGAGCTGTCCCAGTTGACACAGACTGGTGAGGGCAGGCAGGTTGGCTGAGCTTAGTCCCTGGAGCTTAGGATCAGAGGAGATTGCAGCTCTGTAGGCAGGTGGAATTCAGCCCCTCAGGAGAGCAAGTCTCACAGCCAGGTCCCCAGCTGGGGATGCAGATTCTAACATCTGTCACATTGTCTTCAGTGGTTTATTATGTTAGTTTCAGCTGCTGCAACCAATACCATTGACTTGGGGGCTTAAATGACAGAGATTTATTTCTCATAGTTCTGGAGGCTGGAAGTCCAAGAGCAGGGTGCCAGCATGGTCAGGTTCTGATGACAACCCTCTTTCTAGCTTGTAGACCACTGTCTTCTTGCTGTGTCCTCACATGGCAGAAAGAAAGCATCTGTCTCATGTCTTTTTTTTAAAAGGACACTAATCCCATCACAAGGGCTCCACTCTTGTGACCACATCACACCACAAAGGCCTCACTTCCAAATATCATCACATTGGAGATTAGGGCTTCAACATGTTAATTTGGGGTTGGGGGGCACTCACATTCAGTCCATGGCACTTGTGAACTGAAGCCAAGTGTTGTTGGTCTTCTGTCCCCGCAGCTGAGCAGGCTGAGATGGGCATAGCAAGTCCTCATTCTTTAGCAGCAAAACATTTTAGGGTCTCTTCTCTTTCTTTTGTGCACAACTTAAGTTTCTTCTCCTTAATAATGCTTTATTATTTGTAGACCTTTATAGTTAACAGTGCTTTCAACTAGTTTACTTCATTTGTGCTTCCTGGCGACCATGGTGAAGTAGGTAGGATGATTATTGGCAATCTGCAGATGCATAAATTGAGGGTCCATGGTTTAGTTGCCCCAGTACAAAGCCTGATGCTGGGTTAAATAATGTATTCAAAGTAAAACAGCAACGAATGCTGAACCTACATCTTGAACCCACGTCCTTCTGACTGCAGGTCCTTCCCATGGGCATTTAGAGATTTGCAAAAAGCACTTAGAGCTCCTTCCCATTAGTCTAGGCCTTTCTTGATAAATAACATTGTGGGGGAGACCTCTAGTGTAGCCAGGGATGTTAGGAGGTTGCTGTGGTTTCAATGTGTCCCCCAAAGTTCATGTGTTGGAAACTTAATCCCAAATGCAACAGTGTTGAGAGGTGGGATCTATAGGAGGTGACTAGGTCATGAGGCACGTCCCACAGGAATGAATTAATTCTGTTATCTTGGAAGTGGGTTCCTAAGAAAATAATGAGTTTGGCCTCCTCCTCTGTTACTCACACACATGCTCCCTTGCCCTTCCACCATTCCACCATGGGATGACACAGCAAGAAGGCCCTCGCCAGATGCTGGCATCTTGGTATTGGACTTCCAGCATCCAGCACCATGAGGAATGAATTTCTTTTCTTTATAAATTACCTAGGCTGTGGTATTCTGTTATAGCAACACAATACGGACTAAAACAGAGGCCATCTGTATCTAAAGCAACTTAAAGTTAAAATTTGCCAAAAAGGTTTAATCCAAGTCTTCATTTTAATGCATAAGGAAATTGAGGGCCAGATAAATGCCTAAGTTACATTGCGTTTGAGGCAGGGCCTCGGCTAGAACTTGGTCTCAGATTCTCAGCCCAGTGCTCTCCAGATCATTGAGCCTTACCTCTCCCTTACAGAGTGGCAAGATAAGATGTCCTATTGGTACCACAGCCAGCTGTTATGGAAACTTTCAGGGTAGACATTGTATGAAGGCCAGCCCCTGCCCACTGTAGGCAGAGGAAGACAAGACACTCAGAAGCATCCCTTAGCTGGCTGTCTGGGCCTGGAGTAGTATGAATCACCTGCTTTGGATGCAAGTTGGTCAGAATCTGTGAGTTTCTATACTCTGGGCCTGTTTTCTTTCTTTCTTTCTTTCTTTTTTTTTTTTTTTTTTTTTTTGAGACAGAGTCTTGCTCTGTCACCCAGACTGGAGTGCAGTGGTGCGCTCTAGGCCTCTAGGCTCACTGCAAGCTCCGCCTCCCGGGTTCACGCCATTCTCTTGCCTCAGCCTCCCAAGTAGCTGGGACTACAGGCACCCGCTACCATGCCCAGCTAATTTTTTTTGTATTTTTAGTAGAGACGGGGTTTCACTGTGTTAGCCAGGGTGGTCTAGATCTCCTGACCTCGTGATCCACCCGCCTCGGCCTCCCAAAGTGCTGAGATTACAAGCGTGAGCCACTGCGCCTGGCCTCTGGGCCTGTTTTCTATGGAAGAAAAGGGAGAATCAGAAGTGCATTCTGGACTAGCTTCAATAAATCATCCTATGTCTTATACCATCTCTTTTCCCTATTAAAATTCTTACCTTTGGCTGGGCCCAAGCTTGAGAAGGCCACTCCTAAAGCAAGGCCCCTTCGGACTAGGGCCTGGGCAAGCGTTAACTGGCACCTGCCGTGCCAGCACAAAGCTTAATTCCCCTGCAGCAGCACACCCACAGGCAACTATTGAAGCAAGGATGGAATGTCTTACAATACAAAGCCTTTGTAATAATGAGAGGGAAATAGAAACCAGAGGTTTGCAAGCTCTCTTTTTCTTCGGGGGTTCTGAGTATTTTTAACTTAAGTTTCCCGTTCCAAGGAAGGGGTGTTTTAGTGAAAATTGTGAAGGGAAACCCTGCCAAACAGAAATTCCTTATAGGATGAGTATTTTCCTCCTTTCAAGGTGTGAGAGCGGCCAAGAAGCAATAACACATAGGGGAGTTGGGGTGATAGATTGGAATTTTCTTGGCTGGAGAGTGATTGGTGTCTGGAAGTGAGTCCCAGCAGGTTGGCTGGTGAGGCCATGTGAGCATTGGGCCTGATCCAGGCCTGTGGAGTGTGCAGGCTTGCTTGAGGCTGTAGGCATCACTGCCTGGGCCATGTACCGAAACTCCCCAGACCATAAGAGGTAGTTTAATGTCAGGGAGTAAGTCCCCAAATCAAGCAAGCTACACAAAGCCAAGACTCCCAGGAACCAATGCCTTCTTCCAGCCTTTCATTCATTCATTCTGTAAGTGAAAACTCAGCGTGGATGTGGATGAAGATAGTCATGCCTTTGTGATCATTACATTTCAGTGTGTGGGTGCAAGGGGAAGGAGACAGATAAGAAGTGAGCAAACTAGTATCTAGTGTGTCTAGGCGTTTTAAATGTTATGGAGGCAAAAATAAGCAGAGTTCTCAAGGAACTGGTCATCCCGATGTCCGTGGGCTGCACTTGGTTGGGGCAGTTCTAAGAGTATCTGTCACACTTGCAGAGACGACCTGGGTTAACTCTTCCCAGGAACCTTGTAGAACACCAGGCAGGGACATTTCAATTTCACTCTTTGTTTACTGGGAATGTGGAGGCTTAGGAAAGAACTCTGAGATTTGTGAATGCGATACCAGTCCTCCTGTAGTTAACCAATGTGTTTATTCATCTTCGTACAGTCTCGCATTCGTATGAGAATATTAACTATTTCAAAGCTCTCATAAATCTGTTGCATCATTTTAGTCATA
>NW_012104187.1:355318-356786 GCF_000951045.1 Mandrillus leucophaeus | reverse complement strand
CTCTGTCACCCAGGCTGGAGTGCAGTGGCGCTATCTTGGCTCACTGCAACCTCTACCTCCTGAGCTCTAGTGATTCTCGTGCCTCAGCCTCCCAAGTAGCTGGGACTACAGGCGTGTGCCACAATACCCAATTAATTTTTTGTGTGTTTTTTGTAAAGACGGAGTCTCACCATGTTGGCCAGGCTGGTCTCCAACTCCTGGCCTCAAGTGATCTGCCTGCCTTGGCCTCCCAACGTGTTGGGATTATAGGCATGAGCCACTGTGCCTGGCTTACCTTTCATTTCCTGAGAATATTAATTATTTCAAATTGCTCATAAATCTGCAATACTGTATGTCAGATACTGGCTTTAGCATTTTTCTCAAGTTATTTCCCACAACAAAGTGTAATATAAACATCATTATTACTATGTCATGAATGAGGCAACTGTACCTGCAACATGCCGAAGGTAATATGCCCAAAGTCTCATAGGTAGTGAGTGTTGAAAATGAGGCTTAAGCCCAGATCTTTCTCTTTCCAGAAATTCTACTCTCAACCACTCTCCTATACTCACTGTAGGATTACTTAAGATTCTAGATTTCTTAGGAAATTAGAAATTTTTAGAATCAGAAGTTCTTGGGATATCTGCCCTGAACTCTTTTTCATTAAATGGTGCTGCTTTTTAGTTTATTTACCCTTTAAGGTCTCTGAGACTTTATATTTTATTATTGTTATATCAACTATAAATCTTAGTGTGACTTATAAAGTCTCACAGGGCTACGTAGTTTTATTCCATATGTAAGTATTTTAAACAGTTAGAAAAGGAAATATATTACAATTAAATTTCTCAATTTGGTAACTCTTTTTTAACCCCAAATAACAGAAATGACGTTGCTCCCCCGGTTACTGATAGACTGTGTATCATTAGGATATAATTATTTTATTTTTTTTTTTTTGAGACGGAGTCTCACTCTGTCGCCAAGGCTGGAGTGCAGTGGCACGATCTGGGCTCACTGCAACCTCCACCTCCCGGGTTCAAGCAATTCTCGTGCCTTAGCTTCCCGAGCTGCTGGCATTACAGGCACACGCCACCACACCCGGCTAATTCTTTGTATTTTTAGTAGAGACGGGATTTCACCATGTTGGCCAGGCTGGTCTTGAACTCCTGACTTCAAGTGATCCACCCACCTTGGCCCCCCAAAGTGTTGGGATTACAGGCGTGAGCCACCGAGCCTGGCCAGGATAGAATTACTTTTAAGACTATTTCCCCCACATTTGGTCATGTTGTATTCTTTAGTTTTGTGACACGGGACTACTAATTTTTTATTCCTCAGTGGTAACTTTATGAAATCTCTTAGACTTGCAGCAATCAAGTCTCTCCGTTCTATCATGGGTTTTAACTATGCAAGCAGTCAGCCCGTTACAGTTTTTTCACAGACTGGTTACATTCAGCCCGAGTGAATTTGAACTGGAGCCATTTGGGGGCCTTTG
>NW_012104187.1:327595-355268 GCF_000951045.1 Mandrillus leucophaeus | reverse complement strand
GTGCCTTAGCTTCCCGAGCTGCTGGCATTACAGGCACACGCCACCACACCCGGCTAATTCTTTGTATTTTTAGTAGAGACGGGATTTCACCATGTTGGCCAGGCTGGTCTTGAACTCCTGACTTCAAGTGATCCACCCACCTTGGCCCCCCAAAGTGTTGGGATTACAGGCGTGAGCCACCGAGCCTGGCCAGGATAGAATTACTTTTAAGACTATTTCCCCCACATTTGGTCATGTTGTATTCTTTAGTTTTGTGACACGGGACTACTAATTTTTTATTCCTCAGTGGTAACTTTATGAAATCTCTTAGACTTGCAGCAATCAAGTCTCTCCGTTCTATCATGGGTTTTAACTATGCAAGCAGTCAGCCCGTTACAGTTTTTTCACAGACTGGTTACATTCAGCCCGAGTGAATTTGAACTGGAGCCATTTGGGGGCCTTTGGAGAGGATGAAGATTGACCAAAAGCAATCGGTTGACCTGTGTCTTGTTTCCTCCTGAATTTGGGATTTTAGCTGCCTCCTTTGATTATGCCAGAGACTGTATCATACTTGCTAGGTTCAGGGCACCCCCTTGTGGTGCAGCTTGATACGTAATTAACGTGAGGAAACAAAATGATGGAATGAAGAGGACACACGTGTGATATGATTTTATTGTTCTTCCCATTTTTAAAACTCTCAAATCAAATCAGTTTTTCTCCTGTTATTTCAAATTTATCAGTAGCTACAATACTAAGTTTTTTTTTTTTTTTGGAGGTAGAAACAAATCAGAAAAGCAAGCACAAATAATGTATTGCTAAATCTCAGGTGAGTTTTTTTAAAAAAAATTTATTACAAAAGTAATCATGGATATTCTAGGAATGTTAGAAATAATAGACTGAGAGTAGGAGAATTATTTACAGTCCCATGACCCACATAGAATACCTTTGTTAATATTTTGGTATGTATTCTTCTCCTATTTTTTTCTAGGCATATAGACTCAAAGGAAAGAAGCCACATGCCATCAAGCACATGCCATTTTTTCTTATTTATGTTATTTTATTTTTTGAGACAGGGTCTAATACTGTCACCCCGGGCTGGAGTGTAGTGGCACGATCACAGGTCACTGAAGCCTCAACCTACCCAGGCTCAGGTAATCCTCCCACCTCAGCCTCCCAAGTAATTGGTACTACAGGCAGACGCCACCATGCCTGGCTAACTTTTGTATTATTTGTAGAGATGAGGTTGCACCATGTTGTGCAGGCTGGTCTTGAGCTCCTGGGCTCAAGCGATCCTCCCACCTTGGCCTCCCAAAGTGCTGAGTTTACAGGCGTGAGCCACAGCGCCCAGCCCATTTTTCCTAATATGATTTTATCCACTTAATTGTATATGTGAACTTCTTTCCCTCCTGTTACAAGATAGGTACTTCATCATTAGGTGTGGTTGCTTGATTTTATTGGTTCCACTGTGTGTGGGCAAATACCGTATCATGCAGGGCCTCCTTGTAGATGACTGTAGATTATTTCCTTACGGTCCATTATTAGAAATACAATGGCCGAATCAAAAAGATATGCAAAATCGTAATGTTGTTCATTTGTTAAAATAGAGCATCTTTTTGAGAATGCAATTTTTTAAAAATCTGCAAGTCACTAACATTTGCATCCTTAGTCTGTGTTAGGAATTGTGTACAGTGTTTTACATGGCTGGATCTCACTTCATCCTCCCAGCAACCTATTATGATCTATTGCTACACCAACTTACTGATGAGGAAAGAGGCTTAAGGAAATTAAAGAGCCCTTATGGGACTTCCAAAGCAGGAGACAGCAGGCTTTCAGAAATTTGAAAAAAATAGCACTTTGCATTTCTTGAATCTTGAACTAACTGGAAATTAATACTAAACATTCTCCACTGGTAAAATAGAGAATAAGAATATTAACAGTAAAAGAAAAGAAGAAGAAAAGGAAATATGCTTCCATAGATTTAGAAACATAAGTAACAATCTGAGTTAAGGCTTTGGTGATTAGATCTTCATGTTGGAAGATATACTGGATGGCTCAGTGATTGCTGTGTAATTACAAACTCGAGACAGCTTGTAATACAGAGATCTCTTCATGAGATCTTACATTTTTTAGGAATATATTTTCCTTTACCACGATTAGTCTCCTAACTGGTTAAATTGCTTCCAGAGAGTCGAAAGTTGACTCTATGTAAAGTGACATCAGAAAGTCTTTAATTTCCGGGCTGGGCGCAGTGGCTCACACCTGTAATCCCAGCACTTTGAGAGGCCAAGGTAGGCAGATCACTTGAGGCCAGGAGTTCCACACCAGCCTGGCCAACATGGCAAAACCCTGTCTCTACTAAAAATACATAAATTAGCCGGGCAGAGGTTGCAGTGAGCTGAGATCACGCCACTGCACTCCAGCCTGGGTGACAGACTGAAACTTGATCTCAAATTTAAAAAAAGAAAAGAAAAGAAAATCTTTAATTTGTGAACTTTGGGTGAGTGCTTAAATTTTAGCAGCCTCCAGAGTTTCCTGACATCTACCTTTGTTGCTCCCTAGAGATCATCATTTTGCTTTTCCCACCTTTACTGATACTTTGCTTTGTTATAGAATTATATTTATGATAGAAAACCCTGAGATAGACATAGCAAAAGAAAGACGATAAATATCGCTTGTCATTCAGACCATTTTAAGTAGTGTCTGTGTGTTGTTCATTTCTGGTTCTCTTCACTACATCTGCATATTGTGTGTTTACCCAATATTTATTATTCTTGAGCAACTCTTCTCAGACTCATCAGCATTAGGAAAGAAACTCTGAACCCCTTTCCTTTCCTGCCATATTCAGCCTTTCAGAGAGATCTCAAGTGCCATTTTGGATAACAGCAATGTCTGAAGTTTCTTTTTGCCATTTTCTTATGATAGCTGATGAATTTATTAGGAGTCTTTGAAATAATAAACACTCTTCTGTTTAATATTTACAATATTATTATTTTTGCCATTCCTGGAGGTAGTTGAGTCTTCCTGTTTTCTCAGTAATGTTCCTTTAGTTTTTTTTTGTTTTGTTTATGAAACAGGGTCTCACTCTATTGACCAAGCTGGAGTGCAGTGACACAATCTCAGTTCACTGCAACCTCCACCTCCTGGGCTCAAGCAATCCTCCCACCTTAGCCCTCCCAAGTAGCTGAGACTTCAGGCATGTGCCACTATGCCCAGCTAATTTTTGTATTTTTTGTAGAGATAGGGTCTCACTGTGTTGCCCAAGCTGGTCTTGCACTCCTGACCTCAAGCAGTCGGCCCACCTTAGCCTCCCAAAGTGCTAGGATTACAGGCATGGGCCACCGCACCTGGCCCATTCTTTTAATCTTGATCTAACCTCTTTATATGTAATAAACTACTGATTATCATTAGCCTAGATAATCCAGACATTCACTGAAAAACCTCAACTCCGGTCTCACCCACTCTTTTTTTGTTTGTTTGTTTTTGAGACAGAGTTTTGCTCTTGTTGCCCAGGCTAGAGTGCAATGGCGCAGTCTTGGCTCACCGCAACTTCCACCTCCCATGTTCAAGTCATTCTCCTGCCTCAGCCTCTTGAGTAGCTGGGATTACAGGCCCTCACCACCATGCCCAGCTAATTTTTGTATTTTTAATAGAGATGGGGTTTTACCATGTTGGACAGTCTGGTTTCGAACTCCTGAGCTCAGGTGATCCACCCGCCTTGGCCTCCCAAAGTACTGGGATTACAGGCGTGAGCCACCGTGCCCAGCCACCCACTCTTATTTTTTAAGAACCATTTTCTATTATATAGTCGAAGCCATAAATCAAGCTTCTCAATTCTCCACGTAGATTTATCAGATATATGTGAGAGGCCTAATAAAATCCAGTTTGCATTTTTATCGCTCTTATTGCTGGGTTCAAAACTTGTAGGGCACAAAACTTTTCCCACACAGCTAGAACCTACTGAGAAGCGAAACAAGGTTCTCGGTGAGGTTCATTTTGTAATCCTGAGAAAACTTATCTGTGATTATAGGATCCTGAGGCCTGAAGTTCATGAGCTTATTCCATTGCATCTTCTGAGAAGGGCTTCCTGCCTCGCCAGCATCCCGGGGCCTTCCCTGCTCTGATGCTGGGAGAGTCTTCCAGCTTCTAGGTTTCCATGACCTCAGTTAGCAAAGGCAGGAAAAGATGTAACAGGTAGAACTGGGGTTTGCTCCAACTTTTGGAGGCTTTGAGTAATTGTGTGTTTCTCTTGCCTCTTTTCTTTCTTTCCCTTTTTTCTCTTTCTTTCTTTCCCTTTCTTTCCTTTTCTTTCTTTCTTTTTTTTTTGTTTTGTTTTGTTTTGTTTGGACAGTATTTCTCTCTGTTGCCCAGGCTGGAATGCATTGGTATGATCATAGCTCACTGTACTCACTGTAGGCTCAACCTCTGGAGGTCAAGCGATCCTCCCACCTCAGCCTCCTGAGTAGCTAGGACTACAGGTGCTTGCCACCACACCCAGCTAAATTTTTTCCTTCATTTTTTGTGATAATGGGAGTCTCCCTATGTTGGCCAGGCTGGTCTCGAACTCCTGGCCTCAAGCGATCCTCCCGTCTCAGCCTCCCAAAGTGCTGGGATTACAGGAGTGAGCCACTTCACCCAGCCTCCCCTACTTTCTTGACTTTCAGATGATATTTGTCTAAAGCAATGGCTGTAGCAACTTTCCTTGCCCCCGTTTCTCCAGGTATTTCATTTTCTTTGTTGTAAGTTCCTCTAATGAGGGTCACCTAGCAGAGAGTGGTTGAAGTCTTTTTGTCCCTCTTGGCAGTCTCACTGGGTCTCTGGTCTCTTCCAATACCCTCTTCCCTTGCTGGTCCTCTCCGAAGGGCTGTGGTTGTCCTGGTTCTCTGCCCCCAGCCGGTGTTACTAATCATCTTATAATGAAAACGCTCTGTGATTTTCTTTCTTTCTTTTTTTTTTTTTTTTTTCCTTTTCCCTGTCCATAGCAGCTCTTCAAATCTATCATCCTGTTTTTATCTTACACTTTTATTTACCATGCACCTGCAGGGCTTTATTATTTGTGGTCTACTTCAGGATATTTCTTTCACAGTTGATGAAGCCTGTAAACTACAGAGCAAAGAATCAGAGGGCCCTAAGCAACCGTCACCTTTCTGGTGAGAATATATTCACCTAGAAAAGGGCTTTTATGAGGTCGCTTTAGCTAATCGTTTTTCTAATGGTGTCTCTCCCTTTCTCTCTTAAAGGTCTCTTCAAGTTCTTTTACTTTTTTTTTTAACCCCCATGTGCATCTTGGGTAGAATATTTTAGTACAGTTTTTGTCTGGAGACCTGTTGTTTGGGTTTTTGGCTTTTGAGTATAGCCATTTGTGTTCAAATGTTCTTTTATTTGTAGTGGATATTGGTGTCTGATATGTGTGGGACTAAGTTCTAAGTAATATACACACACATATATATATATAAAATCTACACACAGTGGTGATATGGGTCATGGATATTGTATAATTCAATCATGATGGTACTCAGAGGCTCCTATACGTTAATAGTCCCTATGGATATATGTATATGCATGTGTAGTAAGATATGCAGCTATGACACCCCATTGGCTGATACTGGGCACAAGAGGAAGTCGCTCTTCTTGCATGAGGATTATAGAAATTTTCATTTTTTAAGGCACAAAAAATATTTCACTGCCATGTTTTTTTTTTTTAAAAAGTTGCTCAAAAATGAGTTGGATACAGTGGCTCACAAATGTAATTCCAGCACTTTGGGAGGTGGAAACAGGCAGATCACTTGAGATTAGGAGTTTGAGACCAGCTTGACCAACATGGTTAAACCCTGTCTGTACTAAAAATACAAAAATTAGCCAGGTGTGGTGGTGGGCGCCTGTAATCCTAGCTACTCCGGAGGCTAAGGCAGGAGAATTGCTTTAACTCGGGAAGCACAGGGTGCAGTGAGCTGAGATCGCACCACTGCACTACAGCCTGGGTGACAAAGTGAGACTCTGTTTCAAAAAAAAAGTCAGTGGTATCAATGAGAATTAAAATATTAAATACTGGCACCATAAGCATGGTAAAGCAAAGGCACACTCCGGGGTCCACCAGGTTCAAATATTAGAATTAGTGCCCTGAATTACAGTGTGGATCTTCTGTTCCTGTATGTATTCACCTGCGGTGTGCCCTCCTGCATGACAAAGCATGGGCAGACAGCACTGTACCCACAGGCCTGCTTTTGTGGAGTAACCCAGTGGCCAGTGACCCTGGGGTCAGTGACAATCAAGATGGCAGCCTCGGGCATCACCACTAGACTGCATTCTGGCTAAGAAAGCTATTTCATTTGGGTTGGGTAGGCTCTAGTAAGTCCCCTGGAGCTCTGGGAGAACCTCAGGGACAGTGGGTCAATATGACACACACTCCAATGATACAAGGTTCATTCATAAGCGCCTATGGCAGGTTATTTTGAGGCAAACCCATTGCTAGCTAAGGCTTCAATATGTCTTTCTAAAATATAAGGATGGAACTGTCATCACTTTTCTTTCTTTTGGGGGAAGAGAAGTTAACTGTGCTACATTTTCATCATGAATAAATAGGTGGTCCATTTGGTCAACCTATTCTTTTTCTCTTCATGTTTTCACCCCTTTTCTTTCGTATTTTTTTCTTGTTTTCTCCTGGTCCACAGGCTTTGGAGGGCATGCTGATCTCTCTTCAGGCAGAACTTGACATTCAAAGGTACTTGATGAAAATTGAATCATCTCAGCGAGTTAGTACTCTACCTGTTCTTTTTCTGCATCGAGTTGCACCCTCATCCTGCACCTTTCCCTCACCTGCGAGTGGCGTTCTAATCAGTGTCAGTGACTAAACCAGATGCCTGCACTTTTCGCTGTTTACCCCAATCCCTGATTCAAAACTATCAGAGCCAAGTGCTTGCAGCATTCTGAAATATGTGCATTTCTAAAAATTATGAGAGTCAGTATTAAAATGAACACTAATTGCATGCTTGCTTCGAACTATTTAATTTGCTTTCCACAGATTGGATTGTGGAATCAGCAGTAATGCAACAGCAAGCTGGAGATCTTTGAATACTTGTTTGAAAAGTGGGCATCTCTAAGCAGAGATCCCATCCTTGCCAGCTTGCTCAGGCAGAATACTCATGGCAGTAAAACAGAAGCCTGAATCATTCTGACAACCCCAAAGCTATGTCATTCTGCTTTGCTCAGTTCCAATGTGTCCAATGTTGGGTCCAGATCATTTGACTTATATACATTTTAATAATGATCGTGATGGAAATAAACATATTTCTTTAGAACTTGTGTGCACCAGGCACTGTTCTAAGTGCCTTACAAGTATTAACTTCTCACAGCAACCCTGTGGGGTAGGTATACTATGATCCCCATTTTACAAATGAGGTGATTGAGGCACAGAGAAGTTAAGTAACTTACCCAAGGTCACACAACTAGGTGATGGCTGTGCTTATCACAGCACACTTAGGAAATGTTCGGCCATCTGGCTTTTGTACAAAAGTGACCTCCTTCCCATTGGTCAGTCTTCAGTGACCATTCTTATCTCTTTACCTTCCCCTTCTTAGTAATTAATCTCACTGATCTCTTTTTAGGGTAACAAGCTCAATTTAGAAAGTTCCTGCCCAGACAAATAAACATAAAAGTTCAAGTTTAGACACTAAAGAGAACTGTCATGTCACACATCATCCCTGTTCTGATGGGGTTTATCCTTAATTTTATTCTTAATCATTTTCACATTCCTAAAAATTCATGCAAAATAGAGGCATCTTTATTATTTCCATGCACATGTATTGTGCACTAAGTTAAAATGCAGAAAGGGAAAGGAAGGGCATAGTGAGCTCTTCCTTACAACTTCACACCATGCCGTTAACCTTTCTTCCTACTTTCAGAATAGAGATTTGACATTGCCTGGTGGGATTTTCCCATGAGAAGTAATACAGAGTTTGGGATTCCCTCCCGCTATTCTTTTTTTCTTCTGCTTGAAACAGATAAATCTTCAGTACTGACTTTCTTTTTTTTTTTTTTTTCTTTTTCCATATCAGCAAATAATTGGATATCTGAGATTTTTCTTGAAGCGTTTTTTTGTTGTTGTTTTTTTTTTTTTTTTTGGCATTTTCAAGCATTTTAAATTATAATGCTGGTTTTTTGGAGATGGAATTGGATGAAGGTTAAGTTTGGAAATCGAAGGTAATCTTCTTCCCCCTTTAGTGAATGAGTAACTCTCAGATCCTCTCCAGATGTCAAATTCTGTTTTGAAATTGGCCGTAACTAGTTACCCATCTCACAAGACCAAGATGAAGGCATGGTAGAACCATTAAAGGATTGTTTGTACCCTTCTCCTCTCACATAGGATCCCAGAAGCTACAGGACTTCCCAAGTACAGTAGGAAGCTGAGCCATCTAGAATCACCCTACTGAGAGTAATACCAGCTTACTACCGAAGGAAAGCTAGATGCTTGGCCTCTTTTATAATTTACCAGTTGCTGTCCCATGCAACTTTTTTCCAATTACTTCTTACTTTATCAAGTAGATATTCTGATTATTTTATAAAAGTGAGAACTGAGGTTCAGAAAGGTTTCATATGGAGTTGCACTGTGAGTTCATGGCAAGATTGGAGTCTGCTTTTCATAAAATAACCTGATAAAAACAGTAAGTCCTCTCATTATAAATTTTGTCTTCTGTCCATCTCTTCGAACACTGGTATACTTTCCTAGAGCAGGACTAGAGGAAAATCAGAATGTTTGGTGCAGAAAGCTAGTTAGAACTTTCACGAGGTGTTTTGTTTTGATTTGAAAATCATTCCAGTGAAATTGTACAGGTGGTGGTGGTAGTGGTTTTGGGCTGGCGGGAGGGGGCGTGTGTTTGAAATTGATAGTGAAATCGATTTCCAGGATGTATGGGGAGAGTCTGGCCAAAAGCTCTGAGCCTTGGTGACCCCAGGAACCCACAAGAGTCCCTCTTGCCCAGTTCCCTGTGGCCTTCATCACTGTGGGGTGGTGAGGACATCGTAAGCTCTCCCATGGCACAGCCCATACCCTCACTGAGGGTGAGGGCCTTTGCTAGCAAGGAAAGCCTCTTTGGTTTGGCAACAATGCAGTTAAGGTTTAGGGGTACCATTCCGTGGCTTGGGATCCCACATCCTCTCCATAAAGCACTGAAGCCAAGGCTGCAGAGGTGAGCTTAAGAATGACTTTTGTTAAGGAGGTCTTCTAAGATACGTACTTAGCACCATGTTATGCTGGTTGTATTTTACTTGAGATTTCAAAGGCTACAAGCAGGTTTCTTTCCTTTTATCAGTATAATAACAGCAATCCTCACACAGACACCTTTTATCCTATAGCCTTTTAAAGTGCATTCCTGACTCTCTGAATTACAAAAGCATCTGCAGCCTTGCTCAGACCTCAATCAATGAGGATTTTGGGAGTCAAAGCCTATTCAACTTCTTGCTTGTTTATAAGGCATTACTTTTCTTGTTTCAGAAAGAAAGGGGAGAAAGAATAAATTAATTGTTGTATTCAAGGCAACTTGCAATAAAAAGACATCTACCCTAAGGTAGATACACTGAAAATCAAAAGGCAAAATCTCATAAGAAGAGGCAGCAAATTTTCAAATGTAGGTTCTATGATTAGCTTGGACATTAAATTTAGTTTCAAGCTTCCCAACATACATGATACTTTACATAATTCTCACTATATGACAAGGTAATACTTAATCCTTCAGGAAGCAAAATCATATCCTTTGTTTTAAATTCTAAAAGAAACATTGTTCATGCCTTTATAAAAGATACACAGATCAGCATAGTAGGCAGGACCAACAAGTAAACAGCAGTATTCTTCATGTGGTTTTTTTTTTTTTAGAGACAGGATCTTGCTGTGTGACCCAGGCTGGAGTACAGTGGTGTGATCATGGCTCACTGCAGCCTCGAACTGCCAGGTTCAAGGGATCCTCTCACCTCAGCCTCCTGAGTAGGGTGCACCACCACTCCTGGCTAAAAAAAAGTCTGTTTTTTGTAGAGATGGGGTCTCACTGTGTTGCCGACGTTGGTCTCAAACTCCTAGCTTCATTTATCCTCCTGTCTCAGCCTCTCAAAGTGCTGCGATTATAGGTGTGAGCCACCGCATCTAGCCCAATTTTGTAATTTTGTATTGGCAAATTTGTATTAATTTTGTATTGGCAAGATGAAAAGAAGAAAACACATCACTGAATACAAGTTGCATGAACGTGTTTCTGAAGGGGAAGAACGTCTGAGTTAATGAGATCCAGACTTGGAACTTACTGATGATCTCATTTTCTAACTTGGTAGAAGGATGCTAAATGGAGATCATGGTCGAGCTAGGCTTTATTTTCTTTAAATAGCTTTTATCTCATTCTGGCTTTGGGGAGGAGTCAGAGAGCAGACAATTCGAGGTGGTATTTCAGTAGAGTTTATGTCATGTTACAGGTAAACCACAAGGCAGGCAGCTGACAGATTGATGTCTAATCCTGGAGTTAAAAAGGCCACCCTGACTTCTGATCTGATAAGAACCCCTGTCTCCTCTGCAAGGCAACAGATTTAGCACCTCCTCTAGGTGGAACTAAACCTCTTCAAGGGAAAAAAAGAGGAATACTGTATCTTCTACAAACTATTAAGAGGTTGAAAGGTAGAAAATATCTAGGGGATCATAGAAAATTGCTAAAATTCCAAATTTACCTAGAACCAAATTTTAAGAGCCTTTAAATTAAATTACTGTAATGGTATCAGAACTACAGATGCAGAAGTCTTGTCTCTTTACAAGTTGGAGTGCAATTCGCATGTCTGAAATTGATTTGATGGCCTTGGCGCTTCTTTTTTAACTGTATCGCTTTGTAGAATTGGAAGTTCTTATAATTCTGGATTCTTGCCAAATATTGCATGACATGAAAATGAAAACGTGTTTCCGTTCCCGTGTTTTCCCCATGCATTTGTGTTGTCATTTCAGCGACCATCTCTAACCACAAGTTCTTAAACCTAGAATCCAATCATACAGAATACACGAGAGAAGACAGGAATGGGCATGAATGCATTCAGGTCACCATAGACAGGAATCCTTCTGGATTCTAAATGTTTTATGGAAAAGTCTTCCCTTCCTCTGATCTATTCTTTAAAAATATCATGACCTATTTAGCAATTCTCTGATTTGTAAAAACAACATATTCTTATTTTGGAGACATAAAGAAAGTATGTCACTCTTATCCTAAGCAAACTAATGCAGAACTGAAAACCCAACATGGCATATTCTCACTTGTAAGTGAGAGCTAAACATTGGGTACACATGGATATAAAGATGGCAACAATAGACGCTGGGGACTACTGCAGGTCGGGGAGGCAGGAGGAGAGCAAAGGTTGAAAACCCATTGAATACTATGCTTGTTACCAAAACACCAGGGGTTTGGTCTAGGTTCTATTGCTCACCAAACAGAAAGCCAATCACTGAGACAAGTATTGCCAAGGAAGAAGGCTTTAATCAGGTGCTGCAGCCAAGGAGATGGAAGCTCAGTCTCAACTCCATCTCCTTGACTGACTAAAACTAGGGGTTTATGTGGCAGGAAAGAAACATAAGAACATGTAAGAAATCAAGAACTGAGGAGGGGCAAAGAAACAATCATGATGAATGAGGGGTGTGGCATCTGGTCTGGTGATCTGGTGAGTTTCAGTTCTTGGATACTTTTTTGAGAGGCCTAAAGGTGTTGCCTGAGGAAGGAACTCAGATAAAACAAACACTAGTTTCCAGCTTTGAGACCAGAAGAGTCAATTTCTTGTTCAGTTTATCAAAAAGAATAATCTGTGGGACTATTGGGTCAGTTTCATGCTCACTACCTGGGTGACGGGATCAATTGTACCCTAAACCTCAGCATTTTGCAATATACCCATGTAACAAACGTGCACACTAAAATAAATCTAAATCTAAAATAAAAAGTGAAATTACTAAAAAAGAAGGTACGTTACCCATCATGACACCATCAAAAGAAAACTCGTGCTGGTTTTTGGCTATATTGTGTCCAATTACTAAATTATACCCCAAAATTCCATTAAAACATCTTTATTATGATTGTGTAGTACTCTGGAGTGCACATACATTGTAATTTGTTAACCAGCCTTCCAAATTGTTTCAAGACTTATTTGTTCTATTAAAGATGTAATATGTACAGATTTGCTTCCTGACAATCCAATACGAGAGCTACCACTTTTCTTAATTTTCCCAGATCACACTAATCTATCCTGGCTTCGGCAATTACTAAGAAATTCATTCTCATCCTATTAAGGGGAGGCATTGTCCCCTCACTTAGAGTCGTAAGGAAATCTTGGGGAGCTTGTCCAATCCAATAAAACCAGGCCAGGGCCTCTGAGTCTCCTGGGACTCATAGTGAATTGCCTTCCATGCAGCCTGTTTGCAGCCAGGTTTAGGGGGACCTTTGCCAAGTATCCTAAGTGTGAGCACCTGGTTTCAGCCACTCTAAGCATGTCACACATCCACCCTCCCGGTTGTGGGTCACTTCTTGCAAATGGAATACAGGTCTTTCGAATTTGAAGAGCACCATCACCAGCCCTGACAACTGCCACCCTCTTCTTGGGTCTGAGAAGTCGTCCACTCCCCTCTTCCTGCCTAATTAGGAACTTCCGCCTTTCCTCTTCTGGAGGCAAGTCCAGATTTCTTTTCCAAATACCTTTACCTTCTCATCCCAGTTTAGGGAGAGAGTCTTCAGTGTGGCCTCTGTAGCATGGAGACACCATTAACAACCCTTCCCTGTGGGAAGACCTTAGAACTTAAAGGCTTGGCAGTTTCCCAGGAGGTGATGGCTAGGAATGGAAGTTCCATAACTTTTTTGTTTGTTTCTGATAACCACAAGGACAAGGCAAATTAACAATACCTCAGAAGATGAATCTGACACACAGATAATACTCTATGGAGAGTATTTGCATAGTGTGGTGCTTCTTTAAACAATGAGGAACTACCCTTTTCTGCACAGAGGTGTCCTTGTCATTTATTTGTTTGCAGCTGTAGGAGGGCAGGGGGCTTTGCATGGTGACACTGGGTTAGCTGAGGGGTCCTGCCTGGCTCACTTCACTCCACACAGTGGATGCCTCAGTGCAGGGATGACTGTGGCTGGCTCTATATGAGCTACCCATGAGCACGGGGTACTAGGCATCACTGCCCTTTCATCTTTCCAATCTGATAATGAAATAATACACACAGAGAAGGAAAATGTGGAAACAAAAGATGCACTTGTACTTTGCCCAACTGCTGAATCATCTGATTTCCATCCAGAACAAATGCCATTCTGTTTTCACAGGTGAAAATCGTGAATAATGTCTGGGTACTCTGTGGATGGAAAAGGGAGAAAAGTGTTGAAACATTAGCCTTGAAGAAACAGGATATAAACTGAGTGTATCAAGGATATTTCATCAAAATAAATCCTAGAGAAAATGCTTCTCCTTTGTCCAAGTCAGGGAAGAGAAATACTAATTTTCAGACCTCAACTTAAGCTAGGAGAGACATGAGAATCTCAGATATGCACAGTTGGAAACTGGCATTAAAACGGGGTTACTGAATATAGATCTATCTTATTGTAAGGTCCAGAAGTTGCTGGTTACTAGTAAGTCTGGCATGTATCCACAAACTGCTCACATGCAGCATCCAGATGTCCACTAAATACCCGATTTTGTGTGTGTGTATATTGTACTGTAGATTAACGGCAGGACCCTCTAGTGCGTGCACCCAAGGTTTCTATTAAAAACAAAAGCTGCTGATTTATTCTCCTCGACCATTTCTCTGAGTCTTTAATGCCAGACCCCCCCCAAAATTACAAGATCATGATAAAACTAACTACAGTTCTCTTCTCCACTTGTGTTGCAGTTCTCACACCCACCTGTTGTATTTTAGAATCATGGGGGTCTCAGTCTATTCCCCAGAGTGAGCATAATTGCAAGAATGGCACTGGGGAGATATTGACTCAGATTTTGCTTTTCTGTCCATAAGCCACAGAAGCTGTGAGAAGTTGCCAAGAAGCCATGCATAGCCAAGCCTTTCTGCTCTTTTTTAAATTTTGTATTCTTCTATTATTTTTTAGAGATGGGAGTCTTGTTCTTTCTCCCAGGCTGATGTGCAGTGGTGTCACCATAACTCACTGCAGCTTCGACCTCCTGGGCTCAAGCCATCCTCCTGCCTCAACCTCCCCAGTAGCTGGAACTACACGTGTGCACCACCACACTGCTAATTTTTTAATTTTTTTGTAGAGACAGAGTCTCACTACGTTGCCCGTGCTGGTCTCGAACTCCTGGGCTCAAGCAATCCGCCTGCCTAGGCCTCCCAAAGTGCTGGGATTACAGGTGTGAGCCACTGTTCTAAACATACACCTGCTGTTGGTCACAGGACTCACCAGAGAATGGCAAGTGGACACCTGAAGGAAGAAAACCTCAGCTGATGCTGTCACCAGGGAAGGGTTTATGTAAGGATGGGAGGGAAGATGGAAGCCAGGTGTGCCCGATGGAGCTCCCTATCTTCCTTCCCCTCCTTAGTCCTCAACGCAGCATGGACATTAAAGACTGGAAACTAGGAGGGCAGAAAATGGGGGAAAAGGCAACTGCACTGTGGCTTGTAGAAAGGACTCTGTAAGCAAATTTAGAAGCGTAGAGCTTCTGTAGTGCCAGTTTGTTCATTTTCCTTTGGAGTACCACGAAGCAGGAATGGTAGAGAAAACCTAAAGTCTGTGGATGATTTATTTGTTAATTTAATATTTTGTTCCTGGAATTTTTAATAAGAGTACCTAGCAACTAGGATGTTCTCTTCAACTGAAATTAGAATTTTGACTAGGTTTAAGTTGAAAGATACACAAGTGAAAGAAAAGTGTCTGAATGTCATGATTAAATTAACCACATCATTTAATGAGTGCTAGGAATGAGTCATTCCAAATATATTTGCATGTGGAAAACTTCATTGTATTTTCAAATGCCCTGCGGCAAATTGGGCATTAATTAGGATGAAGTAAAACTTCATCACGGCGATGTTGATTTTTCTTTTCACAATAGAATGTAATCTGAAGCAAAGTGAATACCTTGGCTAGCCAGACACCCCACTGTTCCTGGCAATTAACATATTATGTAAAGCTACATTTGCAGGTTCCTTTTCAGGACCTCGGCATTTCAATTTAGGGTTTAAGGATCTGAAAACGGGAATGAAAAATACATCATCAATGCCTCTAGCTCTAACTTTCTTTTATCTTTGTTGTTATCTCCAAATCCAATAGCATTGCAAAGAATATAAATAAATTCAATCCCCCTCGCAAAACAGTGCACTTGGTGAACATTTCAGCAAATATTTGTTTATGATGTTAAAATGAAATCATGGCCATCTTTTAAAAATTAATGCTGTTCAACTATGTTGCATGCACTTGAGGACATAAATGCGGAAAGCCAGATCTTAGCACTACCTAGCTACGTATTTCTGTGGAGCAGGTGCTATAGGATAAATAATTCGAAGGAAATCTCAGTAAACTTTTTTTTCTGGGTGACATGATCTTTTCTTCTTGTGTGATGTGTACTTAGAGTTAGAAAGTTTTGGTCCTGCAAGGGATCTGAGACACCAACTAGCTCAACCTCTGGCCTTACAGATGAGATAGCTGTGACTCAGTGAGGTTATACGTGGATCAGTTTTTGGCAGAAGCTGAACTAGAACTAGCATTCCCAGACTCCTG
The DNA here is from genome assembly GCF_000951045.1 of Mandrillus leucophaeus. Classification (NCBI taxonomy): domain Eukaryota; kingdom Metazoa; phylum Chordata; class Mammalia; order Primates; family Cercopithecidae; genus Mandrillus; species Mandrillus leucophaeus. The sequence goes on along the minus strand of NW_012104187.1, from coordinate 339,570 downwards.
GTTAAATAAAAATTTGAGGCAGGGTGCAGTGGCTCACACCTGTAATCCTAGCACTTTGGCAGAAGGAGATGAAAGGGTCGCTTAAGCTTAGGAGTTTGAGACCAGCCTGGGCAACAAAGTGAGACCTCCTCTACTGAAAATTTAAAAAATGAACTGGGCATGATGGTACAGACCTGTAGTCCCAGCTACTCAGGAGGCTGAGGTGGGAGGACTGCTTGAGCCTGGGAGATCGAGGCTGCAGTGAGCCATAATCTCACCACTGCACTCCAGCCTGGGCAACAGAGACCCTGTCTGACTGACTGAATAAATTAATGACCAACCAACCAATCTTACCACTGGTGTCAACTCTGGAGTACACCACATGTGATCTTTGCTCTTTTCATTTGGTAGAATTTCAGAGCAAGCTGCTTTTTCTATTTTCTTTTTTTTTTTTTTTTTTAAGACAGTCTCGCTCTGTCACCCAGGCTGGAGTGCAGTGGCACAATCTTCGCTCACTGCAATCTCCCGGGTTCACACCATTCTCCTGCCTCAGCCTCCCAGGTAGCTGGGACTACAGGTGCCCGCCACCATGCCTGGCTAATTTTTTGTATTTTTAGTAGAGATGAGGTTTCACCATGTTAGTCTTGATCTCCTGAAGTCGTGATCCCCCCACCTCGTCCTCCCAAAGTGCTGGGATTACAGGCGTGAGCCACCGCGCCCAGCCCACTTTTTCTATTTTCTCAGTGATAACCCAGAGTATGAGGTTACAGGGAAGGTTAAAGAAGATTACCACATGACAATTACTTGGTACAGAGCAGCGGGCACCTAATATGTTGAGTCCTTTATTTCTTCCCTCATCATTTCATTAGGAAGAAAATCTTTCTAGAGGGTGAATCACAGATGCAGAAGAGGAGAGAGCTGCATTGAGTCAATTACACCAGCATGTCTTGGTGACAGAGAGTCTCCTTTGAAGAAGAGAAGACTAGAAAGGACCAGTGGGGTTCAGGTGGCCTGACTATACAGACCACCCCCTTCCTGCATGACCTCAAAGGGCTTACTGTTTGGGTTCCCAGGTTTGGGGTTGCCTAATGATTGGGGAAGTCTTTACAAGGTTGTGATGGAAACAGGGATCTCCATAGAGCAAGGAGGAAAATCCAGTCTTATGGACCCTTGAGTCCTGCTCACATGGCTCAGAGAATATTCCCACCATCCTCTGCTTCCCCCTCAGTTAGGAGGAGCTCTGCACTCAGTAGCTTAGGGTAGCAGCTTCAAACACCAAGCTGTAGGCCATGCATGACTGAGAAAAGTTTTCACTGAAGGCAAAACGAGAATGCTAACTCCAACATAAAGAATTTTTCACTAGATCAAACCTGAAATTGTGTTTGTTTCCCCTTTTTTTGGTATTAAAGTATCTTTTCTTTCTTATGGTAAAAAAAATCATACCACAGAGAGTAAGATTTCTTTAATGCCTCTTATTTTGCTAAATAAAATCAACATCCCTGTATTGTAACCCCTCATAAATTTGGGGGGAATTTTTTTTTTAGAAATTTTCATCTATGAAATATAAAATGATGGGAAGTATTATTATGGAAACAAGCCCCAGAGAGTTTAGCTTTCTCCATGATTCCTACTAATATGAATATGTGAACATCGTAGCAGCTTAGCCAGGAGGAACCATTAGAATTGGTGTTGGTCAGTGGTGGCTTGCTTGCAAGGCAAAGAGTTATCCCAAACCAGTGCAAGAACAAAAATTGAATTAATTGAATAAATTAATTGGAAGGACCCCACAATGTACTGGAAACGGAAAGTGGGAAGCCCAGGAGACCCCACATGACTGCTGTCTTATCCTTTGCGCTCTCTGAAGATCATGGGGGTCTCACATCTCTATTTTTTAATACAGATTTGCTTTATTTTTTTCTCTGCCCTTTTTCTCTGTTTCACTTTCCCTGCCCATTTTAACCACAGCTTCAAGTTGAAAACTAAGTTGTTTCAAGTTCTCTGTAGACATTGACTAATAGATCCTTTGTCCCAGATCTAAATTTACAGGGGAGAGAATTTAATTGGACCAGCTAAGTTCAGGTGGCTACTTCTTGACCCAATCAGGAAAGACATTTCCAGGGGTGAGAATTTGATTGATCCAACTAAGATCAGGTGACTACTGTTTAGTCCAATCAGGAAAGACCAGGCTGGAGTGGGTGGCCCTGCGCTTTATTGCTCTGTTCAGAGCAACCCTTGCACCTCTCTCTTCTCCTCTCCCCATGCCCCTTTAAATTCAGCAGTTACTGCCCCAAACTCCTTCTGCACTCAGGGTGATGCACCTCTTCGTTCTTCTTGTCCATCTATTGCATATACATTATCTTTTGCTCCCATATAGACCTTATTATATGCTTGACGAGCTCAAGAACTTTTATCTCTGGTGCACTTTTACCCATGGTGCCTAGCACTGTTCCAAAATGCTGTTTTGACTTTTTTTTTTTCCAGCATATCAGATCACAGGGTATTTGGCACAAGTGTCAGCAATTTCCATTGTCTTTTCTCTGAACTAAATGATGTCTCAGCAGCAAGCTGGCATCAGAGGGGAGGGTACTGCGTGTGAGGAGACTGCTAATATGTAGTGATCGTTTTCAGTGAGAACGTGAGTAAGAACAACAACGAAAAGAGGAGTTTACATTTGGAGCTAAATAAATCGTTATGTATAGGAAGTGAGGGAGGAAAATATATAGCCCTACATCTTTGATTTTTCTACTTACCTACCACTACGATGACCCTGAACAAGAAACAGATTTGATTTTGATTTTCTTCAAGGATTATTACCTTCTGCAATGGAAAATGACAACTCATCAAATGTATTGTTTCTGCCGTGAGCTACAAAGATGACCATATAGCAGAGGTTATAAATGTAGCCATGTTGCTTAAAGTTATATTATTTCTTGGCTATTTTGCTAAACTGAATCTATCTTCTTTTTTTAAAAAAAATGTCAGGGATGAGGACATCATACCTTGATATTCTGCTGAGCACGGTAAAGAGGAAGCTACCTCACTGAGGACCACATGAATTTGTCTAAATCTTGGTGAACTGGGCAGTGATTTAGGGATAATTTTCCTGGCCAAATACTTGTAATGTGTGTCAAAGCCAGATCCCCATAACAGAAGCGGACTTTGTGAAAAATAAATCTAGGAATACACCACTTTAGGGATTTGCACAGAAAAATTAACCAAAGGAGACAATCTGACTGTTAATACATGTTCCTTCTGATCATGATATTGGCATGTAATCTGAGCTGAGTTTCCTGTGGAACACCCAGTCATCTTGAAGCCTCATCCCTTAAGAAACACAGGGCAGAAGGTACTGACCTTATCCCTGCTTTCCTCTACGGGAAGGTCCTGAGAGGCGCATAGGAAGGTGTGATTGTCTGAATAATACAATTGATGCTGTTGAGAGGGGTCTTCTTGTACTTTTAGCAAGAAGCTGCTTATCCGATTCTCAAAGGGTACTGCCAGAGTATCGGGCACACCTTGGGCATCCATGAAAGAAATCTGTAGCCCAAACCTCGAGGCCAGACTGGCTAAAGAATTGTCAGCGTACCTTGTTCAAAAATCATTAATAAGGCCGGGCATGGTGGCTCGCACCTTGGAATCCCAGCACTTTGGGAGACTGAGGCAGGTGGATCACCTGAGGTCAAGAGTTCGAGACCAGCCTGGCCAATGTGGCAAAACCCCATCTCTACTAAAAATACAAAAATTAGCTGAATATGGTGGCACACGCCTGTAATCCCAGCTACTCAGGATGTTGAGGCAGGAGAATTGCTTGAACCCAGGAGGTGGAGGTTGCAGTGAGCCAAGATGGCGCCATTGCACTCTACCCTGGGCAACAAGAGTGAAACTCCATCTCAGAAAAATGAAATGAAATGAAATGAAATGAAATAAAATACAATAAAATAAAATAAATTAAATATCTCCCTTGCAATGTGAGTTTACTGATTGTAGAAACAGTCTTGGTATGAGACTGTTAAGGGCCAGTTGTGTACAATTTACTCTGGTATGAGTACCTCATCCATCTTGGGTGCATAGAAAAGTATACGGTCCCCTCTGTTGTGAAAGCACTGTTAGAATTTGTCTGGCAAAAGGAATTGTTTGCTATCGCTTTCCTATAATGTGACTTCTCCTAAACCCCCTGTTCAAAATGGACCACATAAGTCAAATAATAAAAATCTTAATGGAGACTAGGTGCGGCAGGTCACGCCTGTAATCCTAGCACTTTGGGAGGCCAAGGCAGGTGGATCACATGAGGTCAGGAGTTCAAGAGTACTCAAAGTACTCAAAGCCTGGCCAACATGGTGAAACCCCATCTCTGCTAAAAATACAAAAATTAGCCAGGCATGTTGGAGCGCACCTGTAGTCCCAGCTATTCAGGAGGCTGAGGCATGAGAATTGCTTGAACCCAGGAGGCGGAGGTTGTAGTGAGTCGAGATCATGCCACTGCACTCTGGCAATCAATCAATCAATCAATACAATGGAACACTGAAGGGCAATGTTATTTTCCGGTAATTTTCACAACTGATACTTTGACCACTAGGTCTTTAGTTTTCTCTATCTAACCCTTCTGATGAACTTTTCCCCCTTGCCATATTATTTTTCCAGATTAATAGAGATGGCATTGGACATATTTTCAATATGATTAATAATAGTCTATTTTCCCACTTTCTTTAAAATGTCTTTTGCAGACAAGGAGCCCCAAACTGTCTCACAGTCCTCAACCACCCAGTCTGGGTGACCCGGTCGAGCATTTATCAGAGACGTCCGCTGATTCTTTGGAAGCCATGTCTGAGGGGGATGCTCCAACCCCTTTTTCCAGAGGCAGCCGGACTCGCGCAAGCCTTCCCGTGGTGAGGTCAACCAACCAGACGAAAGAAAGATCTCTGGGTAAGCTTTAGAAGGCAGTTTCTGATGCCCTTTTCTTACTGAATGCGTGTCTTGTTATACTTCTGAACCTATACCCTTTCATTCAACATTCATTTGATATTGATTTGCAAATACTCTAGTACTGGGAAACTTCATTGGTTTAATATCAAGCATTGAGGATTTGCCTGATGGGTAATCACATCAAGTGCAAGCTGGCTTTGAGTCTGGGCACATTCAGAAGTGGTTGGGATTAGTAATTCAAGCCAAGGGGCTAGTAGTATTTTACCTATGTTCCTGCTACTATACAGCAGGAGTCCCCAGTCCCCAGGCCATGGACCACTACCAGTCCTGTGGCCCGTTAGGAACCAGACCACACAGCAAGAGGTGAGCAGAGGATGAGCGAGGGTTACTGCCTGAGCTCCGCCTCCTATCAGATCAACTGTGGCATCAGCTTCTCATAGGAGATGAACCCTATTGTGAACTGCACGAGTGAGGGATCTAGGTTGCATGTTCTTATGAGAATCTAACTAATGCCTGATGATCCGAGATGGAACAGTTTCATCCCGAAACCATTAGTGGAAAATTGTCTTTCACGAAACCAGTCCCTGGTGCCAAAAAAGTTAGGGACCACTGGTCTACAGTAAACTGTGAGGAACTGGCCACAGAATGATCCTCTTGTCACCTTGCAAACCTCTTCTCCAGTCCCAGAAACCAGGACAGTTGGCATTTTTACCCAGTGCTGTGGGTTTCCACCAGCCCTGCTGCACCTGTCTGGTAATTCAGTGGAGGAGATGAGTGGCTCCAGGACAAAAAGGGACAACGTGGCCAGCATCTCCATGACTATTCATAAGAACCTTGAACACGAGGCTGTTCCCACTACCGCGTGAAAGGATAGAGGGGCTTGGTGTGTGTAGTACACAGCTTTTCTGAAAGGTAGAAGGATTCTTTTTATGCTTTTACCACATATCATTTCCTTTTTCTGTGTTGGAAGTTCACTTTCTATCTTGCTTGGTTTTTAAATTTCTTTTTTTTTTCTTTTTTTTTTTTTTTGGCCCTTTAACAAAATGGACAAGTCGTGAGGATTTAGACCTCTCTGTCAACTGGGCAGATGTTTCTTATGCTTCACTGCCATGTTAAGGTTCTGATTTGGGTACCTGTGTTTACAAACAGATGGGCTTGGGGCTAAGAGGGGACAGGAAAAGGGTCAACATGCAAAAGCCTTCAGAGTCTGGCGCATGCAAAAGACAGCTGAACTCCGCCATGTAAAACTGAGCAAATGCCTTGCTGGGAGAAGAAAGAAGAAGATAGATATGAGAGAAGGTATCCTGATTTTGTTTCCTTAGCTGCAGATAATGACCCAAGCAGACTGGATTCAGACATTGTCCTAGCTGTCCTAAAAGAAACCCGACCGGGCGCGGTGGCTCACGCCTGTAATCCCAGCACTTTGGGAGGCCAAGGTGGGTGGATCACGAGGTCAGGAGATTGAGACCGTCCTGGCTAACACGGTGAAACCCCATCTCCACTAAAAATACAAAAAATTAGCCAGGCGTGGTGGCAGGCACCTGTAGTCCCAGCCACTCAGGAGGCTGAGACTGGAGAATGGCATGAACCCAGGAGACGGAGCTTTCAGTAAGCCGAGATCGTGCCACTGCACTCTAGCCTGGGCGACAGAGCAAGACTCCATCAAAAAAATACACACCCACAACTTTGTTATTATTTGTATTATCAATATGAATATTTAACATTAAATTTTGTGTACTTGATCTTAGTAATCTAAGGTCCTCGTTGTGTAAATGAGAGAAGACCACAGAAAATGTGCTTTTTGTTGATGTGTGTGTTTGCTTGTTTGAGCTCACACAGTTAATTAAATGGCATCAGTGGGAAGTGCAGGGCTTCAGTTCCCGTTAACATCATCTTACAAATGAAGGGACAAGGACACACACAGGAGGGACACACCCAAGGAGCTTCATGGGCCAAGACAGTGTCAAGATGACACAGGCTTCCACACCATCACCAGGCTGGAGTTTTCTTTCTGGATTCAAGAAATTTGTGGTTTCTTTTTTTTTTTTTTTTTTTTTTGAGACAGAGTTTTGCTCTGTCACCCAGGCTGGAGTGCAGTGGCATGATCATGACTCACTACAGCCTCGACGTCCCAGGTTCAAGGGATCCTCCCATCTCAGCCTTCTGAGTAGATGGGACGACAGGCACGCACCCAGACACCTGGCTAATTTTTTATTTTTTATAGAGGCAGGGTCTCACTATGTTGCCCAGGCTGGTCTGGAACTCCTGGACTCAAGTAATCCTCCCACCTCGACCTCACAAAATGCTGGGATTATAGGCATAAGCCAGCACGCCTGGCCTGAAACTTGTGCTTTCTTAACTCCACTCACACTTAGGAGCCAGGCAAGGAATGGGATTTCTCCTTTGTGCTTGAAGGAAATGAGTGAAGCTCAGGTCTCTGTAAAGATAACCTCGGCTTTGCAAACCAAAATGAAGATAAGAATAAATGCCTCTCCGCCTCCCCCCATACCTGGGGAACTTTGACTCTGTCGGATAATAGATCTTTTGTCTTAAAGGAAGGAATTTCCTCTGCAGCCAAGAACGGTTGGCCGTGCAGGTTGAGACTTGCTGGGTTCAGGAACCAAGCCTTGGGGCAGAGAGACTGCAGGAGCTAAGGCCGGCTTGCCCAAGGAATGGCTGAGGGTGGCGGGTGTTTTCGCACAGGGGTGGCCACGCTTCTGCAAATTGCTCCGTTTTACTCAGCATCCTTTGCTGTAGAGTGCTGGTGTGCTGTCACAGCAGGCTGAAAAATGCATCTGACCTGTTTATTCTGCCCTCCCTGTGAGGGGCTTTTTGACCTGTCATTTTTCACTGCTCCTGGATAGAAACAAAGGAACACAGTAAGAGGAGAGGAGAGAAATGAGCAGTTTCTTGCCAAAGCGAAGGGAAGCTCTGGTTCCAGAAAATGAGGCTGGCACTGGGCCAGCTGGGTTGATGTTGCCCTTGACCGCCTCTTTGTGGCCGATTGAGGAATGTCCCCCAAGCCGCACCTGGCCCTTATGGCGTAATCCAGTTGAACCTGGACGGGAAATAGAAAGGAAAATGTGAGTCACAGCAAGTGTAAACGCAGTCTCCCTCCCAGAGGCCTTGCTCAGCTTAGTCTTTGGGAAACTCCCCGCCTCCTGGCCTCATTTAACACACAGACGCACGGGTTCCTGGGATAAATAGTGCTCCCCGGAGAGCCCCGCCATGAGCAAGGGTGTCTCCCAGCACCTGGGTGGCCCAGAAGCACAGCTGCAACTCTATGGGGCCTCAGATATGCAGACTGGATACTTTGAACTGTAACCCCCTGGAAACCCGCTGTTGATGCCATCTGGAAGCCCTGGGTGTCTTTTGGGATCTGTACATTGTCACTTTATCTCAATCCACAGAGTTTTAAGTTCTCCCATGAAGCCCTGTTGACCTTGCCTTTGTTTAAAATGTTGATGGTTTGTTCATCATGGATTATTTTTTATCATTTTATTTTTTGAGAGCAACTTTTTAGGTTTGTAACAATATCGAGGAGAAAGTACAGACAGTTCCCATACACCCTTGGCCTCCACGCATGCACAGCCCCCACCTTGATCAGCATCCCCTACTAAAGTGGTACGTTTGTTACGGTCAATGAAATGAGACCAACACATTGATATCACCCAGAGTCCATAGTTTACTTTGGGGTTCACTCTTGGTGTTGTGCATTCTGTGGATTTGAACAAAGGTCATGACATGTATCCACCATTATGGTATTATACAGAATGGTTTCACTTGCCCTAAAAATCCTCTGTGCTCTGCCTATTCATCCCTTCCTCCTGGCTAACCACTCACCAACTGCTCATCTTTTCATTGTCTCCATAGTTTTGCCTTTTACAGAATGTCTTGTAGTTGGAATCCCATGGCATGTAGCCTTTTCATATTGGCTTCTTCCACTTAATAATATGCATTTATGTTTTCTCCATATATTTTTATGGTTAGATAGCTCATTTGTTTTTCACATCTGAATAATCTGTTTTTATGTTTTGTTGTCACCCAGGCTGGAGTGCAGTGGTGCAATCACAACTCACTGCAGCCTCAACTTGAGGCATAGATGAGTCTCCCACGTCAGCTTCCTGAATAGCTGGGACTACAGACATGTGCCACCATGCCTGGCTAAGGTTTTGTACCTACAGGGTTTCATCTTATTACCCAGGCTGGTCTCGAACTCCTGGGCTCAAGAGTCTGCCCATCTCTGCCTCCCGAAGTGCTGGGATTACAGGTGTGAGCTACCATGCCCAGCCTGAATAATATTCTGTAGTCTGGATATACTACAAGTTTATTTGTCTATTCACCTTCCAAAGGATATTGTGGTTGCTTCCAAGTCTCGGCAATTATAAATAATGCTCTATAAACATTCACGTGCAGGTATTTGTGTGAACATACATTGCAGTTCTTCTGGGTAGATACCAAGGAACATGATTGCTGGATTACCTGGGAAGCCGCTACTTAGTTTTGTTTTGTCATGGGTTATTGCATTAATTTTGCTTTTTAAAAATATTGCACAAAGACATTCTTTATCATGGTAACTGAGCTTTTGGGAGATCCTTAAATTTTGCACTGGAAGTATGTGCCTTGCTGACCTCACCCCAGTGCCAGCCCCTCATGTCACCCCAGGCGCATCAGATACTGTTACTGCCAGTCCCCAGCCACAGGGCCTGGAGGAAGGAGAGTGAGGAAAGCCCAGCTCCCAGCCTGTACTCTGGCGCATGGTGCCACAGTTTGTCACTGGAGTCCTTCCCCAGCTCAGGCAGCACAGAAAGGCACCTTGAGGGTGGAGCCAGGACAAGATGAAATCCTCACACCACTCCAGCTCCTGAGAGGGGAGGAAACCTTCCCTAACTTCAGTCTGCCTGTGCCTGGAGATAAACCTGCCTGACTCTTAGTTTCTCCACTTGAATAATTTCTCATTTCTATTGCTTCAGTGTATTTGGGGGCTGGGAGAAATGCAGGAAGGCTGAGCATGGTGCATTTCGCAGATGCTGTTAGAAGACATGCAAGAGAGAGAATGGGGAACAGTGGCCATGTTTTGGACCTGTCATATACATCACTGGTGTCTGTGTAATGGTCTCTCTTGGGTGCTGTCCTGGGATGCAAGGTGTCTACTTCTCATTTGAGAGAAGCATTTTACCATTCAGACAGAGCCAAGTGACAGCAACACACAAGTCCTTTCTGAGGCTGAGAGCCTAGAAATTTACAAAGAAGAAAGGTAAAGAAAGAAATTGATGGGTTCAGCAGCACGGACTCACCCCATCGCCAGGTTCCAACAACCTATCGTGTCTAAATCTCTACTTCCACAGTGGTTGGTTCCCTGCCCTTTCCTCTTATCCAGAGCAAATTCTTTTCAATGGAATTTATGCCACTTCTCCTTTACTCTCTCTTCAGTGAAAACAGAGAAGACCAGGAGAAAGGAAGACTAAAAAGTAAAGTGAAAACCGCCTTCCAATAGAATTTGGTTGCAGAAATAATTTCCGTGAAAAATGGTCCTGCTGATATTAGGTCTGGAGTCTTAATGATGGAGTAGTTTCCTTTTAATCATGGTGCTGTCTTAGAAATGCCTGTCTGGAATGTGACCATGGGCGGGGGCTGGTGTCTGGCCGCTGCGTAGTCGGCCTTCGGGGAAAGGGTAGCCACAAGATGTTCCCACTCTTCTGTGAGCCCTCAGGAATTTGAAAATAAAACTCATGTGAAAACAGGAACAACAGCAGCCACTTCTTGATGCAGGCAGATTCCTTTGTTGACCATATTCTGAATGCATGACTTTAGAAAAGAGACCTCACTGACCAGCCCAGCAGCCAGAGGTGTTCCCATTTCCATAACAAACTGCCTCTGAAACACTCAGACTGAAAAATCAAAAATGATCTTAAATGGCATAGGAGGATTTTAGACTGGTTAGAGGGGGAAGTCCCCCGGCGGGGTGCATTATTGAACATCTATGTGGCTGTTCTTTTATTCCAACATGATTAACTTTGAGGCTTATCATTCCCTATGGGAATTTAAGGAAAAGAAGTCTCATAATTGCCAGAATCTTCCATCCTGTGTACATGCAAGGCTGAGTAGGAAATCAGGGCAAAGGAATTGAGGAATTGTCTATCTCTAAAGATGAAAACAAAGGAGGAAACAAGTGTAAGACTAATGTGAGACTGTCTGAATGTGAACAGTTATTTCTTGAATATTCAAAGATTTATTTATTTATTTATTTTAGAGACAGGGTCTTGCTCTGTTGCCCAGGCTGGAGTACAGTGCCACAAACAAAACTCACTGCAGCCTTGAACTCCTTGACTCAAGCAATCCTCCCACCTCATCCTTCTGAGTAGCTGGGACTACAAGTGTACACCACCATGCCCAGCTAATTTTTCTGTTTTTAATTTTTTTTAGAAACGGAGTCTCGCTGTGTTTTCTTCTGGTCTCAAACTCCTAACCTCAAGTGATCTTCCCACATTGGCCTCCTAAAATGCTAGGATTACAGGCATGGGCCATGGCACCTGGCCCAAAAGATAAATGAATTTTAAAGAAATAAAAAGAACTATTGCTCTGTAGAGTAAGTGAGGCCAGGCGCGGTGGCTCATGCCTGTAATCCCAGCACTTTGGGAGGCTGAGACCGGTGGATCACAAGGTCAGGAGATCAAGACCATCCTGGTTAATGCAGTGAAACCCCGTCTCTACTAAAAATACAAAAAAATTAGCCAGGTATGGTGGCAGGCACCTGTATTCCCAGCTACTCGGGAGGCTGAGGCAGCAGAATGGCATGAACCCAGGAGGTGGAGCTTGCAGTGAGCCGAGATCACGCCACTGCACTCCAGCCTGGGTAACAGAAAGAGACTCTGTCTCAAAAAAAAAAAAAAAAAAAGTAAGTGAAGCATTTATTAAATTTGTTTTTCTAAGGGCTTGTAGTGATTGAAAGGTAACACTGTAAAAACAAAAACTTGCAGTAGAGAATTTCATAGCAGGTCAGTAAGTTCATGGTCAGGCTCTTAGGCTGCTAGCATAGAAAATGTCAGAGCAGGCAGAGATACAACAAAAAA
>NW_012104187.1:322949-325370 GCF_000951045.1 Mandrillus leucophaeus | reverse complement strand
TCACTTGGACACAGGGTGGGGAACATCACCCAATGGGGTCTGCCGTGGGGCGGGGGGATGGGGTAGGGATAGCATTAGGAGATATACCTAATGTAAATGACAAGTTAATGGATGCAGCACACCAACATGGCACATGTATACATATGTAACAAACCTGCACCTTGTGCACATGTGCCCTAGAACTTAAAGTATAATTTTAAAAAAGAAAAGAAAAGAAAATACAACAACGACAACAAAACTGTCAGAGCATTCTCTCTAGCATCAGAACCAGCTCCCTGGCCTAAGTAGCTGGGAGTGGGTGGATAGGGTGTCTGGCTGGAATCACCCATACCACTCTCTTCCTAGTGCACCTGCCGCTACCGCTGAGGCTGGAAAGCAGAATCATTCTGGAATATCCAATGGGCTGGGGTCTGGAAGGTGAGAAGCAAGGCAGTTGTGAAGGCTTGGATGTTTTTTTTTTTTTTTCCAGCATCATTTGCCAAGGTCCCAGGGCACGGCCACCAGCTCGATCGGGTTGAGACTGCTGGGGCAGGCATCCATCTCTCTAGCCCTGAAGTGTAGGTGAGGCCCAACTCTGCATCAGTGCTGGCAGCTTCCAATCAAGGCAGCATGGCTTTGCAATCACACCTGACCAGAGTTTAAGGAAGCCTCCTCTTTACCAAACCAGGTCTATAGTCACCCAGTTTTACTGTGAAGATTCAGCCCAGTGATTCTGCAAGCCATTTAATAAATCCATTTTTTTAACTGGCTGAACCAGTTCAGTTCTCTGCAACTGATCTCTGACTGCACAGCGCCCTAACTTATTATATTTGTAGATATTGTAGTGCTGCCTGTTCTGTGTGTTTCAGGAAATAGGACAAGTGCTGGCAGGTATAGGTTGATAACTTTTGGAGGCTTGGCAGTGAGCTGGAAGTGTGGTTTTCAAACTATGTTCTAGAGAACATGGAAGTTCTATATTATAAATACTGCAATTTCATGTAAGATCTCATTTGAAAAATGAGCTGATGCTAAACTGGTAAAAAAAAAAAAATACAATAAAGTAAAACCGATACACAATAAAAATTAAATAGGCCAGTAGTATGGGGAAAAAACGGAGGGAGGGAGGGAAGGAAGGAAGGAAGGACGGACGGACGGACGGACGGACAGAAGGAAGGAAGGAAGGAAGGGAAGGAAGGAAGGGTTATGAGGAAATTTCAGAAGAGAGGGAGAAAGGCAGGGAGGGAGGGAAGGAAATGAATAAATGTCCTTTATACTCAGCAGGAGTACTTAAATACTTTAATTTGCTAAAATATTATCTCTTAGTTTTCTCGCACTTGATGTAATGAATGTCCTGAGAGGTAGTTTTGTAAAGACTGAATCAATCTTTAAATAAAATGTGGATTTGGGGCTGAGAATTAACCATAGTAAGGAATATGTCAAAAATGTCTTCAGTATAGTGAAATATGCTTTTGTGATTTAAGCATCTCCCCACTTTGTCCTTTATCAACTAGGATTTTCATATATGAGGTTTGCTGAAAACAAGGCAGCATCTGTCCAGGTTTGCTCACTTGGCTCCCAATTCACCCATAAGGAAGACTATTCTTGTAAAAGATCGTGTGGATTCATGATGCATTTGTGCTTACTTTAAAAAACAAAGTTGGGCCAGGTGCGGTGGCTCACGCCTCTAATCCCAGCACTTTGGGAGGCCAAGGCGGGTGGATCACGAGGTCAGGAGATCGACACCATCCTGGCTAACACGGTGAAACCCCGCCTCTACTAAAAATACAAAAATAATGAGCCAGGCGTGGTGGCAGGCGCCTGTAGTGCCAGCCGCTTGGGAGGCTGAGGCAGGAGAATGTTGTGAATCTGGGAGGCGGAGCTTGCAGTGAGCCCAGATCGCACCACTGCACCCAGCCTGCAGCCTGGGCTAGAGTGCGAGACTCCGTCTCAAAAAAATAAAAAAAATAAAAAATAATGAAAAAAAAAAAAAACAAAGTTGGTCAGATATCCTTAGGTATCTCTTGCAAGTAAAATTCCTGGATTGAAACTCTAGAAGAGATTTCTTAAACTTTGAAGCAATTGTTTAGTTAATAGGGACCTGAGAGATTCTATGCCCTTTACCAAATATATATATATGTGTGTGTGTGTGTGTGTGTGTGTGTGTGTGTGTGTGTGTATCTATATATATCCTAGAAGATATATATATATATCTTCTAGGATTACTTTGCAGATGGGACATGGGTAAAAAAGCATGGACTGAAGTGAGGAGAAGATATGATGAATGACAAGGGTGTGAACCCTCAGGCACCATTATTTTAGAGGGTCTTTCAGTGGTCAGGGACTATGATGAGGAAACCGTCTTAGCAGTGAGAGAGGTCTTAGAGAAGATTTAGGTTCTCCTGTTTCTTTTGTGTGTGTGTGTGTGTGTGTGTGTGTGTGTGT
>NW_012104187.1:320518-321158 GCF_000951045.1 Mandrillus leucophaeus | reverse complement strand
GATCAAGTGGGCTTCATCCCTGGGATGCAAGACTGGTTCAACATATGCAAATCAATAAACGTAATCCATCAAATAAACAGAACCAAAGAGAAAAACCACATGATTATCTCAATAGATGCAGAAAAGGCCTTTGGCAAAATGCAATAGCCCTTCATGCTAAAAACTCTCAAAAACGAGATATTGATGGGACATATCTCAAAATAATAAGAGCTATTTATGACAAACCCACAGCCAATATCATACTGAATGGGCAAAAAACAGAAGCATTCCCTTTGAAAACTGGCACAATGCAGGGATGCCCTCTCTCACCACTCCTATTCAACATAGTGTTGGAAGTTCTGGCCAGGGCAATCAGGCAAGAGAAAGAAATCAAGGATGTTTGGTTAGGAAAGAGGAAATCAAATTGTCCCTATTTGCAGATGACATGATTGTATATTTAGAAAACCCCATCATCTCAGCCCCAAATCTCCTTAAGCTGATGAGCACCTTCAGCAAAGTCTCAGGATACAAAACCAATGTGCAAAAATCACAAGCATTCTTATATACCAATAATGGCAAACAGAGAGCCAAACTATGAGTGAACTCTCACTCACAATTGCTTCAAAGAGAATAAAATACCTAGGAATCCAACTTACAAAGG
>NW_012104187.1:307305-317023 GCF_000951045.1 Mandrillus leucophaeus | reverse complement strand
TGTGTGTGTGTGTGTGTGTGTGTATGATGGAGTTTTGCTCCTGTCACCCAGGCTGGAGTGCAGTGGCGTGATCTCGACTCACTGCAACCTCCGCCTCTGGGGTTCAGCGATTCTTGTGCCTCAGCCTCCTAAGTAGCTGGGATTACAGGCACCCGCCACCACGCCTGGCTAATTCTTATATTTTTAATAGAGACAAGGTTTCACCATGTTGGCCAAGCTGGTCTCCAACTCCTGACCTCAGGTGTCCACCCGCCTCGGCCTCCCAAAGTGCTGGGATTACAGGTGTGAGCCACCACGCTTGAGCTAAGTTCTCCTGTTTCTCTTTCTTCCTTTGCGGCCAGGCTGTTGTTAAACCTGGAGTATAAGTCACCTTTTTATAAAGTTAACCTAAGACTTTTCAGTGCTGAAGAGGGAGCTATAGTGTTGGAAAGGTAGCATATTTCCAAAGCCATTTCAGAAAATCAATCTTGGCATAGTTAGAGTGAACTATTCCATTGTATCTCTGCATAAGTTAGAGTGAACTATTCCATTGACTCTCTGCTATACCCATGATACCCCATCCTAACCCAGACACCTAGCTAATTTTGTTTTCCTGATGTGAAAAATACTCTAATTCAAAAAATAACCCTCCATCAACTTTCAAAGACAACATAGAAGAAAGTAGGCAGGTTTTATCTATTATTTATACCTTTCTAAATCCAAATTAGATTTGATCTGGCTTCATCAAAACCAATAAAAATATAAAAGAACCATTAAAATAAGAATTAATACAAGTAACAGTTGGGTAAAATATGTGTTCCAGAAAAATTAAGGTAAAGATGATTGCTGCAATTGCAGTTAATATTAGAAAATAAGACAAAAGAAGAAATGTAAGGAGTTACGTGGACTGTATTACTTAAGACAAGGTTTATACTAGCTTGTTAGAAAAAAAAGTTTTAAGGTATTGTCTTCCAACAATTCTTATATCTTAATGTTCTTGACATCCGATTATCTAGTAAGCAGTTACATGTCACAGTTGTTCTATGCAATGTTTTCCATATGGCTGTATCTTTACCATTAAACTTCAAAATCCAACAACAGAGTATTAAGTCATGCAGTGAGAAGGCCATAACTTGGGATCTGTAGCTTTCCAGGGATCTAATTTAATACATAGAGCAAGTTGATATAGTCTTGATAATTACTTTAGCCCTCAGGTGATTGGTCCTTGGCTAATTAGTTGTCTTAGAAGGTTGGGTAACTTCAGCTGCAGAGGAATATTTGAGAGGCAGGTCATTGTTGAAGACCTGAATGGCAAAAGAGAGTTGGAAAAGTCATTTCTCCCACAGTGACAAAATCCCAAAATTTTTAATATGTTCCACTAATACCAGCTACTACTCTACACTTTCCCCAGGAATGAGATTGGAAATTTATGGATTCAGATGCTGTACTTTTAGATGTTCTGCAGTGGTTTGGTTGGAACAAGAGATGAGACAGTAGAAAATGTTACCTGAACTATGTATTAGGGAAAAGATTTTGTTTATCCATCTCTTTTGTTTCCCTTTGCCATGAAAACTCTATCTAAATAAAACGTGTTCACCACGCCTTGCTGTTTTCATAAATGCAGAATATATTACACACTTTTTTTTAATTAAAAGTTTCTGGCTGAGTTAATTTTTTTTGAAAGTTAATTTTCAAATATGATCCTTTAGGTTTATTTAACAAGTTCCTCCACATTTTTAGCACCGGCTTTTAAAGAACAGTCTATGAAATGTTAGAAATAAAATTAAGATGCAAGCCAGTTTTATGGCATACACCCAAGTAGAACTTCATCCTTGGTATTCTCATCCTAGCAGTGGCCTCCAGAAGGCTGCCTGCTGATGTCCAGAAACTGAGATTTAGGTCAGTTTCTCATATTTCCGGCTCAGCAGAGGAACATCGGAAGCTACACGTTCTGCATTGCTGGAGGGTAGATTATGTCTTCTTAGGCAAAGGAGTTACTGAAAGGTCCTGGTCTGCTGCCATCCAGATTTCACAAGTTAGCTCTGTGGTATGGATTTGAAAGTAAGCAGGCCCCTGTCTGGAGATGAGGTTCTGTCTGGAGCAGGGAGGAGCCGGACTTTCCATCCAGGAAAGCAGCAGGCGAGAGCCCCAAGGCACCACCATGACGGTCTTCGGTTTCTTGTGAGTCTGAGCCACCCTCTTAGGGGCTGTTATGGGAGGAATTGTGCCTACCCTCTCCCAAATTCATATGTTGAAGTCCTAACTCCTAACACTTCAGCATGTGGCTGTATTTGGAGGTAGGAACTTTAGAGAGGTGATTACATTAAAATGAGGCCATAAGTGTAGGTCTTAACAGATTTGGATATAGACATGTACAGAGAAAAGACCATGTGAAGACATAAGAAAAAGACAGCTGTCTACAAGTCAGGGAGAGAGGCTTCAGAAGGAACCCACACAGCTGACACCTTGATAAAAATAGCTCTGTTGTTTAAGTGCCTTAGCACAGCCCCATGTACTTAATTGTGGCAGCCTGAACAAATGAGTACAGGGACTCCTGTCTTCTTCTTACTTCCTGTCTCCTTTGAGGGGAATGTCAGGCTTATGACAGTTGTCACAAACATATTGTGTGTCTTTCTTCAAGACATTAAAATTATGTTTGTCAAGCTTTCCATTCACTTTAATTTGTTTTTATTTCAGCACATCAACTTGGTTTATTAGCATTGCAAGGGGAAAGTTTAAAACCTTTTTGTGTATAGACTCTATTTGCATGGCTACTTTTCTTTTCAGTGACTCTCAAGCCCCATCTTCAAATTCAGCAAATGGGAGTTGTTTGACATCTAACTGATTTAACTGCATCCTATCAAGCGAAGCTCCTATTTTCAGCCTGCTGAGTTTGGCTTCTCAAAAGTTGGTTAATGTCATTAAAAATGATATTCCCACCAACTTTTCATTTGCAGAATTTGCTAAGGTGTTAATTGGCTTTCAGACATCCCTGGCTAAACATCTCCCTGTAATATAAAGCTTAACATGATAAAAATAAATTATTTGTTTTCCCCTCTCTTTCTTCCCCAAATTTTGACCACTCTCAGGTTTTTGGTTTTTTTTTTTAACTCTCCATTCATGTATTTATTAAGAATCAATTTGGTTTCTGGCACCGCTAAAGGTGCCATGATGAGTTATTTTAAAAATATATAAAATCTGGTTCTTGTATTTAAGGAATTTTCAGTATAACTAAAGACACATGGTAACTATGTAAGGACTGACTTTAAAATATCCATAAATCAAAGACTTCCCGGATGAAACTCTGATTACACCCAGCCACCCTGGACTCCTGGCTGTTCCAGCAGTCTCTCCCCAGCACCTACGTCCCTGCTGCTCTCTGCCTGGATTCACCCCACAAATGCCAGTTTCCCATACCCACATCTAGACTTCTGCCCATCAGAGAGCCCTCCGGCTGGGTAAAATATTAATAGCACCCCTGCTGCCAGTCTCTGTCTCCTTACCTGCTGCATTCTAGTTTCATGACACTTCTTTAATAGAACAGTGATTCTCAGACTTTAGCAGGAGACTTGTTAAAGCACAGGTTTCTAGCCCTGCCTCCTGAGTTTCTGATTCAGTAGATCTAGGGTGGAACCTCAGAATCTGCATTTCTTACAAGTTCCCAGGTGACATGGATGCTGCAGGTCGGGGAACCACTGACTGAGGGTGAGACATGCCCTCAGAAAGAATGAAATTGTTATTTCAGTGATCACCATCACCACATAAGGGCATGTGAATCAGTCCCCAGTGGAGAATAGAAAGTTGTCATTTTACATTGGCAGGAAAATTTAGAGGCCCTTGCAGGGAGGAAAGTCAGAGGTCTGGCCTGGATCGTGTCCCGAAACTAGAGGATTGAATCCCAGCACAGGCGACTAGCCTGGACCTCACTGAAGTACTCTGGAGCCTTCCTCCAGACCCAGGTCTCTCTCTCCCCCTATTCTTTGCCATTCTTATTTTTGATCCCTACTTGATCTCTGAATCACCTCATCTGCCACCTCATCCCCCAGCTGGACACCCTTAGAAATGCACATAGACTCAACATCTGACCTCTGCCCTGGTGCTCGGATCTCGGAGGGTGATCTTTTCTTATGCCTTCGTGCCACTCTGCACGTACATCCCAGGTCACTTCATTCAAGGATTTCCCACACCAGTGTCCTGTCCTTCTCCTGCCCCAGGGACACTCTGGCTCCAACCATGGTCAGTTTAGCAACCAGATGTTGATGTAATTCATGGTGTGGACGAGGCAGAGGACCAGTGCTTAAGGTCAGTGTACCTGAGGATGTCCCTGGAAAAGAAAGTTCCCTTGGAACAAGATGCTCTATGCTTTGATTCAGTAATTGGCCTTTCTTGATTCTAGGGCTAGGCACGTTCTTGTGCTTTCATTTGGTTCATAAAAGGAACCACATAATGTAGGAGTCTTTTTTTTTTAAGAGACAGGGTCCTGCTCTGTCACTCAGGCTGGAGTGCAGTGGTATAGTCATAGTTCTACAGCCTCAATCTCCTGGGCTCAAGCGATCCTCCCACCTCAGCCTATCAAGGAGCTGAGACCACAGGTGTGTACTATCAATTACACTTGGATTTTGTTGTTGTTGTTGTTAATTTTATAGGGGCGGGGGTCACTATTTAGCCCAGGCTGGCCTCAAGTTTCAGGTGGTCATCTACCTCAGCCTCCAAAACTGCTGGAATTACAGGCATGAACCACCAAGCCCAGCCTATAGGAGCCTTCTTAAAGTAAAAGCTCAATGAAAACTGCATACTAATGCCAGCAATGTACAAGGTGCTTTATTAGGTGGAAAGAAAGAAAGAAAATCATTCTTTTAAGAAATGCTCACCAGCCAGGCGTGGTGGGTCACACCTGTAATCCCAGCACTTTGGGAGGCTGAGGTGGGTGGATCACCTGAGGTCAGGGGCTCGAGACCAGACTGGCCAACATGGTGAAACCCTGTCTCTACTAAAAATACAAAAATTAGCCGGGTGTGGTGGCAGGCACCTGTAATCTCAACTACTTGGGAGACTGTGGCAGGAGAATCATTTGAGCCCGGGAGGTGGAGGTTGCAGTGAGCAGAGATCGTGCCACTGCACTCCAGCCTGTGCGACAGAGTGAGATTCCATCTCAAAAAAAAAAAAAAAAAAAGGTGCTCACCAAGTATGTACCAGGCACTCTTAAGTTAATAAAAGAGCCACAAACCTCTGAGCTTCTGGAGCTTCCATTCTGTTGGAGGAGGCAGCCGATAAAGAAATAAAATATATACTAGATGGTATAAGTGCTGTGGAGAAAAATAAAGCAGGAGAAGGGATACAGAGAGTGCTGAGGACATGAAGATGGGAGAGTTGTAATTTTATGAAGGATGGATGAGGGAGCCTCAGTGAGAAGGCAGCCTTCGAGCCATGACCTGGAGCATGCGAAGATGTAAGCCGTGCAGATATCTGGGGGAAGACAGTTCCAGGCAGAGGAACAGTCAGTGCAAAAGCCAGAGAAAGAGCATGCCTGGAGCATTCAAGGAACAGCAAAAAGATCATTGCAATTGGAATGATGTCAGAAAGGTAACAGGCCAAATATTATATGGCTTTTCCAAAACAAAGACTCTGGCTCCACTGGCCACATTGGAAAGAGAATGCTACTACATTGCAGAGTTAGGATCAGTGGCGCCACTTCAGATTTAAAGACTATTCTGGCTACTAGGTTTGGAACAGACTAAAGGCAGCATGGACAGGAGCTGGGAGACCAGTTAGGAGTCTTGCAGTAATCCAGGAAGATGGGAGTATTAGCAGAGTGAGTAGAGAAAAGAATCTGGGTTCTGTAGATGCTTTGAAATGAGACAAAGGTTGGCTTCTGCTATCCAGGGGTTTGTGTTCTAATGGAGAAGGCATAGATGTAAGAAACTTTTTTTTTTTTTTTTTTTTTTTTTGAGACAGAGTCTCACTCTGTTACCTAGGCTGGAGTGCAATGGTGCCATCTTGGCTCACTGCAACCTCATGCCTCCTAGGTTCAAGCAATTCTCCTGCCTCAGCCTCCTGAGTAGCTCAGACTACAGGCACGCACCACCACACCTGGCTAATTTTTATATTTTTAGTAGAGACGGGATTTCACTATGTTGGCCAGGCTGGTCTTGAACTCCTGACCTCGTGATCCACCCGGCTTGGCCTCCCAAAGTGCTGAGATTACAAGCATGAGCCACTGTGCCTGGTCGATGTAAGAAACTCTTAACCCAGGATATGATGCAAACATCACCATAGTAGCTAACATTTGCTAAGCACTTACTCTATGCTAGGCAGTATCTAACACACCAACCAGCAAAGCCAAGATTGGAACCCAAGCAGCCTATCTGTAGAACCTACACACTTAACCACTACAATGTACGAAACAGTAAAAAAGACAAAGATCTTATTTGGATAACTTGGAGAATTTTTAATGAAAAGTAGCATTTGATTTGGGTTTTGAGGGATGACTAGAAATTGACAGTTTGAAAAGGGGGAAGGTCTCTCATGAGAGCAGTAACTATAATAATAAGATTCCACTAATAACCACGTAGTGGTCACTTGAACATTCCAGCAATGAAGCTGGAGCCACAGGGGCGTATTTATCTCTACAGAAGTTGTTCCACCCTATCCCATGCCATTCATACCTGTAGCTACAGCTGCTCCCACAACCCCACCCCCAATAAAGAGGGCACTAATTAAGTGTACCCAGAAGCAGCCAGTAGAGTAATCAGGGTCACCTCATCTGGGTTCCATTAGTTACCTTGTTTGTGACATTGGGCAAGTTAATCAATCTCAGCCCTTTCTGTAAATACCTACCTCATAGAGTAGAGTTGATCCTTGAGCAATACAGGGATTAGGGGCGCTGACTCCCTATGCACTTGGAAATTCACATATAGCTTTTGACTCCCCCAAAACGTAACTACTAATAGCCTACTATTGAGTAGAAGTCTTGCCAATAACAGAAGTCGTCAATTAACACATATTTTGTATGTTCGATGTATTCTATACTGTATTTTTACAATAAAGTAAGCTACAGAAAAGAAAATCTTATTAAGACAGTCATAAAAGAAACTGTATTTACTATTTATTTAGTGGAAGTGGGTCATCATTAAACTCTTCATCCCCATCATCTTCACATTGAACAAAGCTGAAGAAGAGGAGGAGGGGTTGGTCTTGCTGTCTGAGGGGTAGCAGAAGCAAAAGGAAATCTACCTACTGTTAAGAATGGCAAATATCTGACTTATTGGTGGCAAATATGTGCGGGTCTGCAGCAATCTCAATTCTTGCCTCCTTAGAAGAAACCATTCGACTGAGAGGCCTAAGGCAGAAAGAGAAACCAAGGCAAGTTTCAGGGCAGGAGTGGAAGTTTGTTAAAAAAAATTTTAAAACAGGAAAGAAAGGAAAGTACACTTGGAAGAGACCCAAGCAGGCACCTTGGAGGTCAAGTGCGGCATTTTTATATATTGGCATGTTTCCGGGGTCTTGTGTCCCTTTTCCCATGATTCTTTCCTCTGGGTGGGCCGCCCGCATCCATAGTGACTTGCTAACACTTAAGAGTTGAGCATGAGCAGTGTGTTTACTGCAGTTGTACGCATGCTCACCTGAGGCATTCTTCCGTTTTCCAGTGGCATGCCCCCAGAAGGTCATGCTTCGCCATTTTGTCTCTAACTGTGCATACCAAAGTCTAGTGGCCCAATTTCTAAACTGCCAATTACCAATTTCAAGTGTTTTTATTTATAGGGAAACTGCCTTTCCCTGGCACTGGCTGCAACCAATTATTATTTTAGAGAGACCATTAACCACCACCTGGCCATCACCTGATGGTTGCCGGACGTTCCTGGTGGGGTTGGAGGGAGCCCTCTCCTGCCCCGCTCATGCCTGGCTAGCTGCCTACTGTAACAATAGAAGTGGACTCACACAGCTCGAACTGTATTGTTCAAGGGTCAACTGTAGTTGTACATAGGCAGTGAGATCATATAGGTCATGTTCTTAATACACTGCCTGATATGTAGTAAGTACTCTGTAAATTAGCTGATGGTCGTAGTGATGAGTTTTTTTTTTTTTTTTTCTTAATGTCTGTTCCATTCTAAGATAGGACATTACAAATTTCATTTAGAAATATTTACATCATAATGGTTAAAATTAAGACATTTCTCATTTGTGATGTACTCACTTTTAACTAATTTTTTTTACCGATGATGTTAACTCAAACCTCATCTCTTTCCCAGTTCAAAAAAATGCTCTGTCATTGTCCTTTTACATCATGTTTCATTTGCTAAGTTCACAAGTTATTTTATAATAATTAACATTTTAGATTGGTCGGCTGAATTCTGATAGTCTTCATTCTCATTGGTAACATGTCATTGAATTATATTTTAGGTTATCTTGGATATCATCTCTAAATTCTAATGACCACTCTATATTGCATTGTTCTTTTCAGTTCTGTCTTTCAGTTCCTGGGTCCATCAGATCTAAGAATGTGACTGAGGTATTCCAGCATGGAGAGAGTTAATGTGAGGTTGAATGTGGATAATGCTTCAGAAAGAGTCCAAAAAATATAGAAATTATGCTAATAGGAAAGAATGAGTATCAGAAGATTTCTAGCAATATAGCAGCATGAGGGATCTTAGATGCTAACTATACCCCTTGTCACCACAAACACATAGAGACCCAGGATAAAATATAATAATAACAAAAAATAATAATAATACATGGCAAGTTTGAAAGAAAGGAAAGGAAATCTCCAGATTCCAAAAGTAAAGAAGAATATCAAAGTGGAAATAACAATGGACATGGATATTTCAGAGTTGGGTACCAAGTCTTTGAACTAGGACTTTGCTACTTACGTAGCAATGGGCAAATGAACAGATAGATGGACTAGTCGCCCCTGTGTAAATAGCCTAGAGGTTCAAATAGCTGATCATTTATTTTTTTAAAATGGGTAGATAAAACTCTAATCACAGCCCAGGAAAGCGGCAAAGAGGTTTGCCTCTGACCCGAGAATTGGGGCAGAAAAAGGAAAATTGTCTGGGAGAAACAAAAACCCCAGACAAGAACCATGCACAGGGATGAAACCTGGACTTATACCACCTGCATTTTGGGGACTCCCCACAGTATATTAGTCAGGATAGGCTAGTTAATGCTGCAATAACAATTCCCAAATCTCAATGGCACTTATCACAACCACTGTTTATTTCTTGCTTAAGTTACTTGCTCAGTGCAGCTTGGCAAGAGCTCCTGCTTGTCATAGCCACCCAGGGTCCCCATGCTGATGGAGGCCCCAAGTCAACATGTCACAGAAGCAGGACAAAGGGAGCATAAGAAATCTTGGCTCGTGAAGCTTCTGCAAGAAGTGATGCTTTGGTTAAAAGAAATCAGCCGTAATTACCTCCAAAGGGGACAAGAAAGTGCAATCCAACAGTGGACCTGGAGTATTTGTGAACAATACACAATCACACCAAGTCTATACATTAACATAAAAGTAATCAGGATCATTGAAATCCCTAGTCCAGAGTATTCAGCTGAAGAGAGAAATAGTCAACCAGAATATAAATATGAGGAAATCTCACAATCTGAGGAGAGAAAACATGAAAGGGCAATTTAGAGACAAGATAAAGCAACCAGGGCCACCTATGTCTAAGAGGAATTCTGGAAGATAAGGCTAGAAAAAAATTGGGGAGAGACAATAGTGGATGAGAGCATAGATGAGAATTTTTCT
>NW_012104187.1:304908-306330 GCF_000951045.1 Mandrillus leucophaeus | reverse complement strand
ACACACACACACACACACACACACACAAAACTCCTAGCAAACTAGGAATAGACGTGAACTTTCTCACTTCATAAAGAGCATCTACCAGAAACCTACAGCAAACATCGTACTTTCCCTCTCAGATTGGGAACAACCAGGAGTGTCAGATCTTACCACTCTTAACATAATTCTGGACATGCTAGCCACTGCAATAGGCAGGAAAAAGAAATAAAAGGCATGTAGTTTGGAAAGTAAGAAATAAAACTGTCTCTGTTTGTAAATGACATTATCTACATAGGAAATCCAATGAATGTACCAAAACAAAACTCTCCTAGAAGTAATAAGTGAGTTCAAGATCAACATACAAAATCCATTGCATTTCTATACACTAAGAATGAGCAAATGGGAGCCAAAATAAAAAACACAGTACCATTTACAGTTGCTCCAGAGAACATGAAATACTTAGGTATAAATAAAACAAAACATGTATATGATCTGTATGTTGAAAATTACAGTATGCTGATGAAAGAAGTCAAAGACCTAACAACTGAAGAGACATACTATTTTCGTAGATAGGAAGATTCAGCCACATAAATATGTCACCCCTCCCCCAAAAGATCTATAGGTTTAAAAATATTCCAATAAAAACCACAGCAAGGTTTTTTTTCCTAAACATAAACAAGCTTGTTCTAAAATTTATATAAAAAGGCAAAGGAGATTGAATAGCTAAAACTATTTTGACAAAGAAAAATGAAGTGGGAGGAATTAGTCCACCAGATTTTTAGGCTTCTTATAGAGCTACAATAATCAGGACTGTGTAGTATTGGCAGACACACAGGTCAATGAAACAGAACAAAGAACCCAGAAATAGACCCACCCCAATACACCCACTTGATTTTTACAAAATCGTAAAAGCAATTCAATGGAGGAAAGATAGCTTTTTTGGCATATGGTACTAAAGCAGTGGGATAGCCATAGGCTCCCCCCAAAAACTTAAACTTGAGTCTCACACTTAATACAAAAAGAAAACAAACTCAAAATAGATCATGAACTTAAATGTAAAATGGAAAACCATAAAACTTTCATATAAAAAACCTAAGACATTATTCAGGAACTGGAGCATTGTGAAGATTTCTTAGATGTGACAGCAGAAACATGATTCATCAAAGGAAAAATTGATAATTGGATCTTATTCTATTTATGTATTTATTTATTATTTTTTGACATGGAGTTTCGTTTTCATTGCCCAGGCTGGAGTTCAATGGCGCAATCTCAGCTCACCGCAACCTCCACCTTCCTGGTTCAAGCGATTCTCTTGCCTCAGCCTCCCTAGTAACTGGGATTACAGGCATGCACCACCACGCCTAGCTAATTTTGTATTTGTTTTAGTAGAGACGGGATTTCTCCATGTTGGTCAGGTTGGTCTCAAACTCCTGACCTCAG
>NW_012104187.1:299213-300167 GCF_000951045.1 Mandrillus leucophaeus | reverse complement strand
AGAGAGAGAGAGAGAGAGAGACCCACTTAGGAGAAATTGCAAAACATCAAAGATCAAAAGAAAATTTTAAAAGCAGCTGGAGAGAAATGACAGGTTACTTACAAAGAAAAGAAAACTTCATACCAGCATGCTTTTATGAGTCAGGAAGTCAGAAAGCAAGAGTAATAGCTTCAAAATCCAAGGGGAAAAAGTTACTATCAACCAATATATATATATATATTTTTATCCAGCAAAGTTCTTTATTTGCGAGTGAGGCCAAAAAGAGCCCATTTTAAGATAAACAAGATTAGGAGTATTTACAATTCACAGACTCACTGAAAGTACTATTACTATACGTATTTCACACAAAAATCCTTAATACAATATAAGCAAATCAGATTCATCAAGGTGTAAAAGCAATAATACATTACAACCAAGTGAGATTTATTACAGGTATGCACGGCTGGTTCAATATTTGAAAATTTATAAAGTAATCCACCATATGAACAGGCTGAAGAAGGAAAATCATATGATCGTGTCAACTGACAGTTAAAAAATGTTTGATAAAATCCAACAACAATTCATGATTAAAAAAACACAAAAGGCTGGGTGCGGTGGCTCACGCCTGTAATCTCAGCACTTTGAGAGGCCGAGGTGGGCAGATCACGAGGTCAGGAGATTGAGACCATCCTGGTTAACACAGTGAAACCCCGTCTCTACTGAAAATACAAAAAATTAGCCAGGCATGGTGGCAGGCGCCTGTAGTCCCAACTTCTCGGGAGGCAGAGGCAGGAGAATGGTGTGAACCCGGGAGGCGGAGCTGGCAGTGAGCCGAGATGGCGCCACCGCACTCTAGTCTGGGTGACAGAGTGAGACTCCATCTCAAAAACACACACACACACACACACACACACACACAAAACTCCTAGCAAACTAGGAATAGACGTGAACTTTCTCACTTCATAAAGAGCATCT
>NW_012104187.1:279304-297461 GCF_000951045.1 Mandrillus leucophaeus | reverse complement strand
TGTTGGCCAGGCTAGTCTCAAACTCCTGACCTCAAGTGAGTCACCCACCTTGGCCTCCCAAAGTGCTGGGATTACAGGCATGAGCCATGGAGCCTGGCCTGGATCTCCTTAAGAGGATGAAAAGACAAGCTACAGACTGAGAGGAAATATTTGTAAACCACATCTGATGAAGGACCAGTATCTAGTATATGTAAAGAACTCTTAAAACTCAATAGTAAAAAATCAAACAATCCAGTTAGAAATTGGACGAACTACAGAAAGAGACATTTCACTAAAGAGAATGTACAGATGATAAATAAGCACATGAAAATATGTTCAACATCATTAGCATTTAGAAAAATGCAGATTAAAACCACAATGAGGTAGCACTACACATGTATCAGTATAGTTCAAATTAAAAAAAATAGAGATAACACCCAATGCGGGCAGAGATTCAGAGAAAGTGGATCACTTATACATGGCTGGTGGGAATGTAAAATGGAATAGCCACTCTAGAAAGTAGTTTTGCAGTTCCTTTTATTACTTTTTTATTTTTTGAGACAGGGTCTCCCTCTGTTGCCCAGGTTGGAGTGCAGTGGCATAATCACGGTTCCACCACAGCCTTGATCTCCCAGGCTCAGGTGATCCTCCCACCTCAGCTTCCTGACTAGCTGGAACTAAAGGTACATGCCACCATGCCCATCTAATTTTTTGTATTTATTTTAGACACAGGGTTTCACCATGCTCCCCAGGCTGGTCTCGAACTCTGGGGTCAAGCGAGAAGCCTCCCGCTTCAGCCTCCCAAAGTGCTGAGATTACAGGCATGAGCCACTGAGCCCACCCCTACAGTTCCTTTTAAAACTAAAAATGGGCTGGACTTGGTGGCTCACACCTGTAATCTCAGCACTTTGGAAGGCCAAGGAGGGAACATCACAAGGTCAGGAGATGGAGACCATCCTAGCCAACATGTTGAAACCCTGTCTCTACTAAAAATACAAAAATTAACTGGGCATGGTGGTGTGTGCCTATAATCCCAGGTACTCAGGAGGCTGAGACAGGAGAATCTCTTGAACCCGGAAGGTGGAGGTTGCAGTGAGCTGAGATCACACCACTGCACTCCAGGATGGGCAACAGAATGAGACTCCATCTCAAAAACAAAACAAACAACAAAGAAAACTAAAAATGGACTTGCCACAGCACCCAGCAAATGCAGTCTTTTGCATTTATCTCAGACAAATGAAAACTGTATTCACCCAGAAGCTTGTACATGAATATTACTAGCAGCTTTGTTTGTAAGAGCCAAAAGCTAGAAACTCCCCAAATGTCTGTCCTTCAGTGGGTGAATAGTTAAGCTATGATACATCCATACCATGGAATACTACTCTGCAACAAGGGACAAACTGTCGATACACAATGACTTGGATGTACCTCAAGGGATTTATGCTCAGCGAAGAAAAAAAAAAAAGCCAGTCTCTAAAGGTTACATACTGTACCATTCCATTGATACAAAACACTGTTGAGATAAAATTGTAGAGATGGGGAACAGATTAGTAGATGCCAGGGACTGGGGATATAGGTGGGAGAGAGGAGTTTGAATACAAAGGGGTAGCATTTGGGGGCCTAGTTATGATGATACAATTATCTGAATTGTGGTAGTAGTTACACACAGCTGTACATGTGATAAAATTGGATAGAGCAACATAAAATTAATAACAAATGCACACACACACACAAATACACATGTATGTGTATCATCCTGAATAAGCTCTGTGGGTTGCAGCAATGCCAGTGACCCGGTTTTGTTATTGCCCTATAGTTATGTAACTGAGGGAAGGAGGGCAAAGAGTGCCTGCAACCTCCCTCTACATTTCTTTGCAACTTTCTTATTATAATTTTTTTCAAAATAAAAATACATATACTTCACTAAGAAAGATAATAAACCTAGAAGGAAAAAGTGAAATGTGAGAAGTAAATAAATTGGTAAACATGTTGTTGGAAAGTCTAAATAAGCATAAATCATATTAAGTCATGTAAGGAGGTTAAAAGTAACATAAAATAAAAATACCTAGCAGAAATAATAAAAGACCAGAGAGAGTGATCAGAATGAAAGCATCCTAAAAGTCCTCTTGTTTTCTAGAAGGAGACTGATATCCATGTACTTGAAATGTTTTTATGATTAAAAGGCAGAATGGTATCTAAACCTACGATGCTATTTTGATATGAGGTGTCTTTTACCGAGCGTCTGCCCTGTATCTGGAAATCTGCTAACATCACAATCTCCATTATAATTCTGAAAGGAAGTAGCTTTCTTCTCTTTTTATTGATGAGAAACAAATGCCAAACAGGGGTGAATAATGTATAGGTTAGCGCAGTAAGTGACAAAGTCAGTATTTGAACTCAGGGTTCTCTAACTCCTAAGCCTGTGTTCTTTTAACCTCCCTGTCCCCTCCTGGGCATAATGAATACGGAAATAAATGCATTTTCTAAAAGGTATGCTGCAGTGTTTTGAAGGTGAAGTAGTTTTACCTTTTATAGAATGAAATATGAAATCATCTCCAAACTGTGGGCACAAGAGAAAGCGTTCCTATCTTCCCTTTTCATTTGATTTCATTGACCAAAACTGATTACAAAATAGAAAGCTTTCACATCCTCCCTTTCCTTTCATATCAGCTCCAAACAGTCATTGTGAAGCTGTTTGTCCCAGGAACCCATCATTCAGTGAGCTGTACTACTTGGAAGAATGACGATCAACAATTCACATTCAGATTTAGTGTTTTCTTCATTAAACTATGAGCATAGAAATGAAATTTTTGACATTGTCCCATATGGATGAGAAAAGAAAAAGTGGTATTTTGAAGATCAAAGATAACCACAAATCTATGGATGTCCTATATGATATGTAAATCTTGTTTCTGTTTCTCCTGATGCTAAAATGATCTTGAATTCTAAACATGGAAAGGTGCATTCACACACACACACACACACACACACCCCCCATACAGGATGAACACACATATTGCTAATGGGTCCTAGAAGAAGGCACTGGGGCTTAGTTGCACATGTTTGTTGACAGGTTTAAATAAAAGAAACCTGAATATTCCCCTCTGGTCTATCAGTCTTTTTCTCCTTTTAGCTAAAGCTCTCCAGTTTATACAATTGAAAAGAGGGAGTACTTTTATCTTACCTGAAACATTTTGCGGCAAAAGCTTCTATTTACTGACTCATAAAAGATTTTATGCCTCATCTGTTGTACTTAAGATGACGATAGAGAATATACCAGAAAAAAACATTTGAAATGTGTTGCCTTCTGAAGTTAGAATTATAACCAGGTGTATTATTGAACAATCCTACTTTCCTTAATGTGTGCAGATTTCAGCATTGGCAGGAAGTATTGAAGTAAACGCAAATAGAGCATTAAGCAAAATGTAGCCTCAAACTCTAAAAACATATACGATTGCCACGCCTTTGTGTGAAGACTTCAGAATGATTTTGCCCAACTCTTTCATAATAGTTTCATCTGATGAAACAACAAAAGCACCTGTCACTGGGTGAGCTCACAGCCTTCTATAAAAACATCAGGAACATTCTGATCCCAGAACTACCATCGCAGCTCTGTCACGGCATAAGCCAGAGAGACCCTGGGCAAATCTCTTATCCTTTCTAGACCTTAATTTTCTCATCTATAAAATCCTGACACATTTCCCAAGAAGTTTGAGAGGAAGACTGGCTTTATAGAAATGCTTCTGTACAGCAGAATGTAGCAATATTTTATCATTAGTGACGATAACACAGGAGACTCTTTATTTTGTGCCCTTGATGAAGATAGCTATTGTTTTGTTTTGGGGTGTGTGTGTGTGTGTGTGTGTGTGTGTGTATGTGTGTGATGAGGTCTCACTCTGTTGCCCAGGCTGGAGTGCAATAGCTCACTGAAGCTACAATCATAGCTCACTGAAGCTTCAAACTCCTGGGCTCAAACAATCTTCGTGCCTCAGTCTCCCAAGTAGCTGGGACCACAGATTCACACCATCAAGCCCGACTAATT
Source organism: Mandrillus leucophaeus (assembly GCF_000951045.1). NCBI lineage: Eukaryota > Metazoa > Chordata > Mammalia > Primates > Cercopithecidae > Mandrillus > Mandrillus leucophaeus. The sequence goes on along the minus strand of NW_012104187.1, from coordinate 293,440 downwards.
TTTTTATTTCAATTTTTATTTTTTGTAGAGAAGCGTTCTGATTTTGTTGCCCAGGCTGGTTTCAAACTCCTGGCCTCAGGTGATCCCCCCACCTCAGCCTTCTAAAATCTTAGAATCACAGGGCGAGAGCCACCATGCCCGGCCAATAGCTATTCTTTCACCAAGATAAAACCAAAAGGAAAGTATCAGAAAGAAGGAACTCATCAAAACGAAGGCAGACATGGCCATAATATTCTAAAGCGTCCATGTCCAATTCCATTTTAGAGTCGGTGTTTTCCAAAGCGTGACCTTGATGGCAGTCCTTAACAGCAGTCACCATTCCTATAGCCATAGTCATGAAAAGTGACCCGGTAGCCCCACCTTATCCAGGTGAACCCATGAAAAATGTCCACTTGTATACGGTTTATCGTGTTCTTAAAAAAAAAATAAAGAGGTTACTGAATTTTTTTTGTTTACGATCCTAAGTTTTAAATGAATGGCCATTATATTTCTCAATGTTTTTATTGGTCTAGGTTTGCCTTGAGCAAAATATTATTTACATATTAATTTTGAGAGGTCATGTAGCATGTGGTTAACAGGATAGACCCTGAAGCCAGACTGCCTGGGATCAAGTGCTAGCTCCATCATCTACCATTGTGTGATGCTGGTCAAATCATCCAACTACTCTTTGCCCCAGTTTCCTCATCAGTAAATGGACATAAAAATAGGACCTACTTCATAGTATTGCTGTGAGGATTAAATTAGTTAACTGTTCAGTATAGTGCCTGAACCATAGTAAACACTTCATAAGTTGGGGGTATTATTGTTAAGCATTTCATAAAACCAATGTGGGAAAATAAATCATGACCTATCAGCCCACCCTCCGAATGTATATAGAACCTGACCACTTCTTACATCCTCTACTCCTAATCCACCATCACCTCTTGCTGGGACTTGTGCAGTAGCCACCTAATTGGTTCCCGTTTTGCCACCAGCAGTCTCAAGAGGGCAATCCAAGTAGTTGTTCCAACTCCTAAGTCACATCACACCTTTCCTCTGTTCAATATACCGCATGGCCCATCATTTCATTCAGAATAAAAGAGTACAAGCCTCTATTCATCCCCTTCCACCCTCCCCTCACCTCTCTGCTCCAATTCCTGGCATCTTGGCAGCTCCTTTAATAGCCTAGTTTATTGCGAACAACCTTAAGGCCTTTGGACTTTCTGTTCTTTTTTGCCTGATATGTTTTTCTCCTAGACGTCTGTGGGAGAGTGGCTTCTCCTTCATTCAATGTTTATTCAAACTCCATCTTATCAGAAGAAGGTCTCTCTGGCCACAATCTCTGAACTGTCCTTTCCTTCCCTGTTAAATTTATCTCTAACCTGCCTTATTTCCCTATAGAGGACTAATAGCCACCTAACATAGTATATACTCATTTTTAAACTGACATATGGCCTGTTTCTTGCTAACCAGCATCGGAGGTCCATGAGACCAGCTATCTTGTTTTGTTCACTGCTGTTTGACAAGCTCCTAGTATGGTGCCTGCACATAGTAGATGCTCAATAAATATGTGTTGTATTAGTTAATGAACTGACATGGATGATACTGTAGTTTATATTGTACTTTCGAAGTACTTTTACATATACAGTCTTATTTAATCCTTGGAAATAAGAATCACAGGGGACAAATCTTTCCCCTATACCTATAAAGATTGGTTCAGATCCCAAAGGGGCTTCCACTTTTTCCAAAACCAAGAACCCTGACACCACTTTATTTTTGTACTTATGTCAAGTATTACTATTTTATTTGATTGAGTTTACGTTGCATCATTTAATGTACTCTTGAGATAAGCAACAGCATGGATGTATCTCAAGATAATGATGCAGAATGAAAGAAGCCAGACTAAAAGAGTGTATACTGTATGATTTCACTTCTTCAAAGTTCTAGGAAATGCAAATGAATTTATAGTGACAGAAAGCAGATCAGTAATTGCTCAGCGGCTGGAGGATGGGATTACAAATGGCCCAAAGGAACCTTTTAGGGTGATGCAGATATTCATTATCTTCATTTTAGTGATCGTTTCATAAGTATATCCATATATCAAAACTTACCAAATTTTACACTTTAGATGTATGCAATTTTTAAAATTTTTTATTTTCATAGGTTTTTTGGGGAACAGGTAGTATTTGGTTACATGAGTAAGTTCTTTAATGGTGACTTGTGAGGTCTCGGTGCACTCATCACCCGAGCCATTTCACTGAACCCAATTTGTAGTCTTTTATTCCCTCACCCCTTTCCCACCCTTTCCCCCGAGTTCCCAAAGTCCATTGTAGCGTTCTTATGCCTTTAAGTCCTCATAGCTCAGCTCCCATTTATGAGTGAGAGCATACGATGTTTGGTTTTCCATTCCTGAGATACTTCACTTAGAATAATAGTATCCAATGCTATCCAGGTTGCTGTAAATGTCATTTATTTGTTCCTTTTTATATGATATTCTGTTATATATACACACACACACTCTCTCACAATTTCTTTTCTTTTTTTATTTTTTTAATTAATTACTTAATTTTTTTTTTTTTGAGACAGGGTCACATTCTGTCACCCAGGCTAGAGTACAGTGTTGTGATCTTGGCCCACTGCAACCTCTGCCTCCCAGGATGGAAGTGATTCTCCTGCCTCAGCCTCCCGAGTAGCTGGGATTACAGGCAACCACCACCATGCCCAGCTAATTTTGTATTTTTAGTAGAGACAGGGTTTCACTGTGTTGGCCAGGCTGGTCTCGAACTCTCAATCTCAGGCAGTCCGCCTGCCTGGGCCTCCCAAAGTGCTGGGATTACAGGCGTGAGTCACCATGACCAGCCTATACCACAATTTCTTTATCCACTCATTGATTTATGGGCATTTATGCAATTTTTCGTACATTATTTTGCTTAATAAAAGTGTTTTGAAAACAGAGACACCTTGCCCAAGGTCACACACATTCTTCTGCAAATCTTGACTGCAGTCCATGTCTGTGGATTCCTGGTGTGTCCTTCCACTTCCGGTGTTGCTTACCAGGCGGGTAATGAGGCTCAGGCTTTTAACAGTCATGATACCCATTAAAATAACGGGTATTTATGTATTGCTCTGTGCTGAAAGGAGAACTTTGATTTTACAGTTTGAAGGTGTTCTCTATCAGTTTTATAAGGCTCTATCCCTTAAATTTAGTGAAAATCAAATAGCCAACATTGATTGGATAGTATTTGAGGAATTGCAGGTTAATAGCACTTTTATATGAACAAATTGAGAGAATTGAATGATTTGACCGAGGTCATCAAGAACAGCAGCTTTGGCACAGGAATTAGAAACTGGATTTGCCCTTGCATTTTGTTTTTCAGCACAAAAGCTACATTTCTGTTCTCTCCATTCTTTATGGGCAAATTGTAACTTTTTCCCCCCCAAAGCCTAAAATAATCTGTTTCTCACAGTCTTTCGTGCATGCCTTCTTTTTCTCGCTTGTGGATAAGGCGTACTAAATGCCTCCTGGCACACACAACAGTGTTATGTTCTTTCTTTTCTCCCAGTTCACCACGTAAGAGAGGCACCACCTAATAAAAACAATATCCACAGACCTGAAGTCAGCAAAGATATCAGAATGTACTGTGCATGTCAGATTAAGGCTGAAATTCCAACGATAGTGTTTAAATGGGGACTCACTTTAATTAATAAATTTGGTTCTGACACTGCAGTTGCTCTTCACTTGATCAGTATTTTGCCATTCAGATGGACAGGTTTTTTTTAAATTTACTGCTGTGTGTGACTGAGTACCTACTTAATACTCATTGACACAAGAGTATTCAAAGAGAAGTCAGCCTAACTCTCAAGTAGACAGAATAGAACAGATACACATGTGTTTTGCAATTGCAAGGAAGGTATACTAATTTTGAGATACTTGAGATTTGGGGTTTTAAAAATAATTAATGGATCTTTATATTTCAGCTTTACTTTTATTGATTTATCCCTTTTATTGTACTTACATTCCCAAGACCCTTGGCTGATTAATTTACAATTGTGGTTTTAAATACATTTTGATACTAACTGCTACTTACAGGATATACTTGGTGAATTCTTTCATATATTAACATTACTCACTGGTATATCTATTATGAGAAATTGTGTGTTTGTGTATGCGTGTGTGTGTGTGTGTGTGTGTGTACATATACACACATACACACAGATACATAAATTTTCTTAAATTGAGACATCCTTTTCTATTATATTTGCAAGTATCACTAAAGAATCTGAGTCACGCCTTTTCTGGCAGAGAGAGAGAACAATGGAAAATTAAAACTCCAACATGACTTTTTTCTTAATTTGTGTCATGCCTCTCATCTAAATGAACACTAGTATGTTTCCTTGGGTCTTGCTGTACATTGAAAACTTTTAGTTTTTCTTTGGATTTTGGAGACTAGATATGATCAGTAGGAAATCGCTAATGGGAATTGATCCTTTTGATTCCAGCCAAGCATACTGCAGAGGTCACAGAGGTAACATCCAACTTGTACAGAAAACATGACTTATAAAACTAGAGCAGTCATCACTGAGGGTGGGTTAGTAATGTCTGCAGAGGAACAGCCCTACCTGTGCTGCCAGACTCATCAGTGTAACCAAAAGTTGTGTTTGCAGAATTCTAAAAGAAAGATCCTGTGTGATTTTTATGTTTGTTATAATTTTCCGTTAAGATTGTAAGAATACCACAAAAATGTTTGATCAAAAAAAAAAAAGAAAAGAAATCTGAATCTTCTAAAAATATTTCTATTATTACTGGTGGCATTTGAGCTGTGTCTTATCTGACATGCTTGTCAGTCTTCAGCAGTCACTTGGGACTATTTCGAGATTGGATGACCTGATGTTTCAGCTTTAATGCCACATACTTTACTCAATCCCCCTCAAGCTACTGGCCTACGTTGACAAAATGACTAGAAAGGGATTATCTAAAAGTACTGTTTCCAGTTATTCTCCTTTGATTTCTCTTGGACCCATCCATTGATGCCTTCAATCCCTCCACTCCACAGAACTCAGGTCCAGGTCACAGATGACTCCATGGGTTAACCAGTCTGCTTTCTCTTGACTGTCAACACATCACATGGTAGACCATGTCCCATCCTTAAGACACACCCTTCTCTTAGCTTCCTGGACATCTCTTCCTTTCAGCATTCATATGACCTCACTGGCTGGTCCTCCTGAGTCTCTTTTGTTGGTTGCATCTCATTTTCTCATCCACAGATATTGCCTTCTGCCCTAGACCTCATTGCTTCTCTATATTCACGCCATCAGTGTGATCGGATCCTGCCCCATGGTGCCAAATGTCAGCTATAGGATGATGACCCCTGTAGCCTGGATGTGTCCTCTGAAATCCAGATTAGTAGTTCAGATCATCTACTTGACATCTCAACCTCAACAAGTCAAAAAATGAACTTCTTATTTCCTCCAATAAAAATATATCCTCCCACAGTTTTCCCTATCTCAATAAATTGCAACCCTGTTATGCTAGTTGCTCACAACAAAACCCTTTGCATCTTTACTCATCTTTTCATCTCATTTCATATCTAATCTGATGAGAAATCTCATTCACTCTTCTTCCAAAATATATGCACAAATCCAGCCACTTCTCACCATTTCTATCTAACCTATCAAGTCCAACTCACCATAATCACTTTCCTGGATTATTGCCTTAACTCCTGGTGGTCTCTTGATTTTAGTCCTTGTCCCTTGTAGTTAATTCTTTTTGAGATGGAGTCTCGCTCTGTCATCCAGGCTGGAGTACAGTGGCATGATCTACTAACTGCTACTTACAGGATATACTTGGTGAATTCTTTCATATATTAACATTACTCACTGGTATATCTATTATGAGAAATTGTGTGTTTGTGTATGCGTGTGTGTGTGTGTGCTGTCTCTTATACACATCTAGATGTGTATAAGAGACAGCTGGTATATCTATTATGAGAAATTGTGTGTTTGTGTATGCGTGTGTGTGTGTGTGTGTGTACATATACACACATACACACAGATACATAAATTTTCTTAAATTGAGACATCCTTTTCTATTATATTTGCAAGTATCACTAAAGAATCTGAGTCACGCCTTTTCTGGCAGAGAGAGAGAACAATGGAAAATTAAAACTCCAACATGACTTTTTTCTTAATTTGTGTCATGCCTCTCATCTAAATGAACACTAGTATGTTTCCTTGGGTCTTGCTGTACATTGAAAACTTTTAGTTTTTCTTTGGATTTTGGAGACTAGATATGATCAGTAGGAAATCGCTAATGGGAATTGATCCTTTTGATTCCAGCCAAGCATACTGCAGAGGTCACAGAGGTAACATCCAACTTGTACAGAAAACATGACTTATAAAACTAGAGCAGTCATCACTGAGGGTGGGTTAGTAATGTCTGCAGAGGAACAGCCCTACCTGTGCTGCCAGACTCATCAGTGTAACCAAAAGTTGTGTTTGCAGAATTCTAAAAGAAAGATCCTGTGTGATTTTTATGTTTGTTATAATTTTCCGTTAAGATTGTAAGAATACCACAAAAATGTTTGATCAAAAAAAAAAAAAAAAAGAAAAGAAATCTGAATCTTCTAAAAATATTTCTATTATTACTGGTGGCATTTGAGCTGTGTCTTATCTGACATGCTTGTCAGTCTTCAGCAGTCACTTGGGACTATTTCGAGATTGGATGACCTGATGTTTCAGCTTTAATGCCACATACTTTACTCAATCCCCCTCAAGCTACTGGCCTACGTTGACAAAATGACTAGAAAGGGATTATCTAAAAGTACTGTTTCCAGTTATTCTCCTTTGATTTCTCTTGGACCCATCCATTGATGCCTTCAATCCCTCCACTCCACAGAACTCAGGTCCAGGTCACAGATGACTCCATGGGTTAACCAGTCTGCTTTCTCTTGACTGTCAACACATCACATGGTAGACCATGTCCCATCCTTAAGACACACCCTTCTCTTAGCTTCCTGGACATCTCTTCCTTTCAGCATTCATATGACCTCACTGGCTGGTCCTCCTGAGTCTCTTTTGTTGGTTGCATCTCATTTTCTCATCCACAGATATTGCCTTCTGCCCTAGACCTCATTGCTTCTCTATATTCACGCCATCAGTGTGATCGGATCCTGCCCCATGGTGCCAAATGTCAGCTATAGGATGATGACCCCTGTAGCCTGGATGTGTCCTCTGAAATCCAGATTAGTAGTTCAGATCATCTACTTGACATCTCAACCTCAACAAGTCAAAAAATGAACTTCTTATTTCCTCCAATAAAAATATATCCTCCCACAGTTTTCCCTATCTCAATAAATTGCAACCCTGTTATGCTAGTTGCTCACAACAAAACCCTTTGCATCTTTACTCATCTTTTCATCTCATTTCATATCTAATCTGATGAGAAATCTCATTCACTCTTCTTCCAAAATATATGCACAAATCCAGCCACTTCTCACCATTTCTATCTAACCTATCAAGTCCAACTCACCATAATCACTTTCCTGGATTATTGCCTTAACTCCTGGTGGTCTCTTGATTTTAGTCCTTGTCCCTTGTAGTTAATTCTTTTTGAGATGGAGTCTCGCTCTGTCATCCAGGCTGGAGTACAGTGGCATGATCTCGGCTCACTGCAACCTCCACCTCCTGGGTTCAAGCGATTCTCCCGTCTCAGCCTCCCAGGTAACTGGGACTACAGGCCTGGTTAATTTTTGTAGTTTTAGTACAGACAGAGTTTCACCATTTTGGACAGGCTAGTCTCATACTCCTGACCTCAGGTGATCGACCCTGGCTTTCCAAAGTGCTGGGATTACAGGCGTGAGCCACCACACCCAGCCCTGTAGATAATTTTTAACAGAGCAGCCCTAGCCATTGATCTCATCTGGTCACACCTCTGCTCATAATCCTCTGTTGCCTTGCAGCTCAATCAAGAGTACAAGGGCCTCCACCATCTGACCACTTGCCACCTTTCTAACCTCATCTCTTTCCATTTGTCATCTCACTCATTTCCCTCCAAACACAGTAGTTCTCTGCTGTTTCTGGAACACATCCAGCAGGCTTCCATCTCAAGAAAACTTGCTTTTCCCTTTGCCTCCTTCCCCCAGATATCTACAAGGCTTGCTTCCACACTTCTTCCAAATATCTTCACATCAGCAGGATGTGCAACTACTATGAATAAAATAGCAATCCACCCACTTCCACACCACTGCTCTCTAGTCCCCACACCCTGTTTTGTCTTTTTCCCTGTGTCTTGGCACACTCTACGCTTACTTGTTTATGAGTTTATTGTCTATCGACATCAATAGAAGTTATGATCTCTGAGCTTACCATCGTATCCCCTCCTTTTAGAAGACTGAGGTACATGGTGGTACTCAATAAATATTTCTAGAGTAAATGAAATGCAACTTTTACCATACCCATTTTGTTTAAGTGTTAAGTTTAATGCAATACTGTTGCTCTGTAAATCTAAAACAGTCCAACAGTTCTCTATTCCTGAAGAATTTATTTAAGGATCAAGATAATAGTTCAGTCTGCTTTGCTTTAGTTGTTTCTCCTTGCATAAGCACACCGCGTAGGTTGAATTATCTTGTCCTGTGGAAAAGGGACACCGACTATTATTCTCCCTTTTGTTATTCTTGTTATATAAGCATAATGTTTATATATGAGCTGAATTGCTATTATAGAAGGTAAAGCTGACAGAATGCACAGATGCCGGTAAGGGAAGCAGATTCCTTCCACCCGGGGTAGGTGCTCAACTTGTTTAATGCGTGTTATGATTGGGGGTAGCTCAGTATGATGACTTTGCTTGGTAAGTTCTTAGGTAACAAAGCAGATGAGAGTGGGGACCTATAGGATTGATTGCTTTTTTTGCAGTGCTTTGAGTTGGAAAGCCAACAATTGTCGTTTTGATCATGAGGTATTTAGGGGGACTTCTACCTCTGTACGTAATGAGGAGAGAAAGGTGATTTATGGTGAATCTTGAAGCAGGAGTTGTATTTTACAGTTGGTAATGGGAAGATCTGGGGACATGGATCTGTCGGAGGACGGGCACCTTGTCCTTGCGGACTCGCTTCACCCACCACTCTCAGAGCTGTTCAAATGGGGCCCTGCATGCTTTTGCCACCCTCAGACATTTGTTCTTTATTGTGTGATCTTGTGGTTGAGAACAGAAGCGACTCTTAAAAGGCAGCGCCAGAACTTCAAAAGGAAATGGTAAGGAGGAAGTAGCCATGTGTGATGTCTCTTAAATGCCTCTTTAGAAGGTATCAGAGGAGAACAAAAGGTAAAGGTACAACCAAAAAGTCCTCTGGAGTTTTTAAAGCACGGATTGGAAAGTTAGGTTTGTGAAGTCTAGCCTTGGAGATTTAAGTCATGGGAATGAGTGCCCCCAAGATGGCTGCTCTTAAACTCCCTGCATGGTTGGAGGCCAGGCAGTTCGGGGCAGCATGGTAGCCTGATCTCTTTTTTATTATTATTATTATTTTTATTTTTGAGACAGAGTCTCGCTGTTGTTGCCTGGGCTGGAGCACAGTAGCATGATCTCGGCTCACTACAACCTCCAACCTCCAGGTTCAAGCGATTCTCTTGCCTCAGCCTCCCGAATAGCTGGGATGATAGGCACCTTCCACCACGCCCAGCTAATTTTTATAGTTTTAGTAGAGATGGGATTTCACCTTGTTGGCCAGGCTGGTCTCGAACTCCTGACCTCAGGTGATCCACCCACCTTGGTCTCCCAAAGTACTGATTACAGGCACGAGCCACCACACCCAGCCACCTGATCTCTTGTTACCCTCCTTGCATCTGCACTTCCAGTAGCAGTGACTCTTCTTTCCCACTTGCTCTTGGGGCAAAATAATAATAATAACAATAATAATAATAATAATGGTAAATAAAGATACACTTTACAAACATTAGATAAGCCTTACAAACACATTGTAAAAACCTCCTTCATTACCAGAACACATGCCACCAAATGACCTAGATCTGAACATGAGGCCAACAGATCGGTCTCAACCCCCTTCCGCCTTTGCTTGAGACTCACACACTCTTGCACACTCGCACACAAGACCGTGATCTGAGCACCCATCCGCAGCCTTAGAGAATTAGGCCCTTTTCACTGCCATCTTCTGGACCCTCACAAGCAGGAGCTCCCTCAGGAAGCCCTTTATTGCTCTGGCCAGGGCTGAGAGAAGGACATTCCAGTTCTCCCACAGGGGTAGGGTGTGTAAAGGCAGAAGACACAGACAAGACTGCCAGCAGATCCACACCCTCTGGCGTGGGCCTGAGGACATGGGAGGAGCTGTGCTGGGAACAGCAGAGAGACCCAGGGAGGGGAGTGGGCAGAGAGCCAGGGACTAGCCTAGGAAGGGATGATCTGGCTGGCTGCTGGCTTCAGGCTGCAGTCAGGGCTGGATTTGCCTGAGAGTGTCCCCAGGGCAGCTGTATCCTGTCACAGGGGAGAGAACTTTCCCAACAACCCTAGGAAAGCCTATTGAAAGCTTTCAGTAGTGAACCAGACAGTGAACAAATAACAACATAATTATTACCTAACAGTAATAGGAAAACTTTAGAGCTTAAATGGTAATAAAAGTTGTTCACCAATATATAAACCTTGGATACCCTAAAAGCTCAGCATGATTCAGTTTTTGCTACTAGCATAAAACCAAAAATAAAGTAATCAAATCCCTGCAGAAGTAGAGGGTACTCAGGTGTCCACCTCCGTAGCACTACTTAAGAAATAAAAATAAAACAACCTGTTCATAGAGTGGACAGCACAGCAACTTGAATGCCGAAAGGCAGAGAAGGTCCTGTTCCTGGTTTTGATGCTGATGCTTGGGAAACACCCCTTATCTTTCTGCATCACACATAAGCCTGCCTGGGGCAAGAATCCAGAGGCTTGTATACACCCATGTCTAAATATTTTTAAAGGTATAAATCAAGCTAACAAACTGTTAGATAAAATATGTTCTATCCTCATACTTTGACAAATTTACCTTTGTGATGACCAAGGATGCCAGATTTGATTTTAGACTTCTCTGAGCCCTCATAGTTGTGGGCTGGATCATGTGATCAGGAAGGGTCCCCCGCATATACCAGCCTGCAGCAAGCCGCCTTCCCTCCTCCTCATCCTCCCTCCGGCTCCCTTCTGCTTTGCAAGGAGGCTGAGGCACACGCGAGTGATTTTCCTGAACTACATGGGCAGGTTCCCTCCATGTGCCCTGCAAATAGCGTTCTTTAGTCACCCCTCAGTATGAGGGGTATATACGCCAATATCAGGCAAGGACTGGGGGATAAGAACTCCCTTCCCAGACTCCTCCTCCATTCCACAGTTTGACCCTTATTCCTTCAGGATTTACACCCCTAATCCCTGTACCTCCATCAAGTCAATCACAGGGATTTAGGGAAGCTGATCATTTCTGTGAGAGCTGACAATGGATGAATTAGGTTCCTGTATGTTTTCAGGTCACGTAAGAGATACAGCAAGTCTTTTGTTTTTTTTTTAAGAGCTCCAAAATGAAGGCCAGCGTGATATGAATTTCCTCAAACTGCCCACACAGTCTTTCTCCCCACCCTCTGGGGAAAAAAATCTGAGCCTCCCCCTCAGATACCTAAGAAGAAGCTGAGAAAAAACTGCCCAGAAGAGGAACAGCTGCTGAGAGCCTGCCTCACCCTCCCTGGCTGGCTGTATTTCCAACTTTGTTGCCTTCTTCAGTAGATCTGGGGAACGAAAAAGCAAGGAGTGAAATTTGAGTGTTCCCGAATCTCTCTCCATAGCTGCCCGTGACCAGTGTTACCTTTTGATTGAGGCAGTCACACTTGACGGCCACATGAGTAAATGCGCCCCTAAGTATGAGGGGGGCAAAGAGCAATCATTCACAGACTGATGGGGATTGTTTCCCTAAAATATTCCCCTGAGATGGCCGGGCGCGGTGGCTCACACCTGTAATCCCAGTACTTGGGGAGGCCGAGGCGGGCAGATCATGAAGTCAGGAGATCGAGACTATCCAGGGCTAACACGGTGAAACCCTGTCTCTACTAAAAAAAAAAATACAAAATTTACCTGGGCATGGTGGCAGGCGCCTGTAGTCCCATCTACTCGGGAGGCTGAGGCAGGAGAATGGTGTGAACCCGGGAGGTGGAGCTTACAGTGAGTTGAGATCACGCCACTGCACTCCAGCCTGGGCGATAGGGTGAGACTCCAGCTCAAAAAAATAAATAAATGAATAAAATAAATTCCCCTGAGCTGCTAGAGAGGAGGTGATTTCCACCAGAGCATAGACTGATGTGGATTATGATTGCTGGGACAGGGAACCCCCATGAGGGCTGGGCATTGAGACACAGTGGAGAGGAAGGAGACCATGGTGTGATGTCTACGAATGAGAGTGAGGAAAAGGAAGAGGTGGGAAGAAGTGGTACCCAAGGACAAGGCTTTGTGGAATCTAAGCATCCCACATTTACTATTTTTAAAAATGAACTTGAAAAAGTAGGGTGTCCATCCTATGAAGTGGAATCCCACAGCCACAGGTCTGCTAACATTTGTTTATATATGTTGTCAAAGAATAGCTTGATTTTTTTTTTTTTTTTTGGTCATTAACATAACTTAAATGGAATAAAAGTATAAAGGAACACCATGGTCTCCTCTCTTCTCCCCTCCCCTCCTGTCCCCTCCCCTCCCCTTCCCTTCCCTTCCCTTCCCTTCCCTTCCCTTGTCCTCTCTTCTTTTTTCTTTTCTGAGACAGTGTTGCTCTGTCACCCAGGCTGGAGTGCAGTGGTAAGATCATAGCTGACTGCAGACTTGATCTCCTGGGCTCCAGGGTCCTCCTGCCTCAGCCTCCGTAGTAGCTGGGACTACAGGCATCTGCTACCACATGCGGCTATTTTTTTTATTTTTTGTAGAGATGATCTCACCATATTATTCAGGCCAGTCGTAAACTCCTAGCTTCAAACGATCCTCCTCCCTCCTCGGCCTCCCAAAGTGCTGGGAATACTGGAGTGAGCCACTGCACCCAGCCAACACTGTTCCTTTTCACTAGAAAGTAGTTTCCCCTGGAAATTCCTGGGATCCCGACTTCTGTTTACCAGAATGGAAAAGCTAATCAAATTGATACTTCCCCAGTATCTTTCTCCCCCAACTTGAGGACCAAACAGGTTGTACCTTTTCAAAAAGAATATTTTTTCCCAATAGTAGAAAATAAATCTTGAGCAATAAAATTTATATACTTCACATGGATGATTTTTAAATTTACATGCAAATTATATAATAATTAGCATTTCATGCTGAAAACTTTCTAAAGATATATTCACTCCTCTGTAATAACTACTGGTTATCACTATGTAAAATACCAATACTTTAGCACACAAGAAAAATTTTAGATTAACTGAGGCGATTTCTTACTAAAGTCCATAATCTCTGTGCCTAAATCTGCTAATCACTGTGATTGAAGAAAATGCAGGAAGTATAAATCTCCCAGGGGGCAGTGTTTGTAACCGTTTTTGAAAAGAAATTACACCCAGAATTTTTTTGATAGTTTGAAAACATGCACTGGAAACTGTTTCATATCCCTAAAAGGCCACCTTTTTTTTTTTTTTCCTGGGGCCATGATTATAGAACTTTTACATTTTTGTTCTTATCTTTAAGAAAATCTCTGCTGGGCGCGGTGGCTCATGCCTATAATCCCAGCACTCACTTTGGCAGGCAGATTACCTAAGGTCAAGAGTTTGAGACCATCCTGGCCAACATGGTGAAACCCCATCTCTACTAAAAATACAAAAATTAGCTGAGTGTGATGGCGTGTGCCTGTAATCTCAGTTACTCGGGAGGCTGAGGTAAGAGAATCACTTGAACCCAGGAGGCAGAGGTTGCAGTGAGCCGAGGTCACACCACCGTGCTCCAGCCTAGAGGGCAACAGAGCAAAACTTAAAAAGAAAGAGGGAAGGGAAGGGAGGGGAGGGGAGGGAAGGGGAGGGCAGGGGAGGGGAGCGAAGGGAAGGGAAGAGGAAAGGAATAATCCTTACTTTTTAGGCCAGGAATAATCCTTACTTTTTAGGCCACCGTTAGTTGACTATTTTCTTACTTGAGGCCAAATACATCCTGATTGATATAAACTAGACATAGAGTCA
>NW_012104187.1:275276-279254 GCF_000951045.1 Mandrillus leucophaeus | reverse complement strand
GAGGGGAAGGGAGGGGAAGGGAGGGGAAGGGAAGGGAAGGGAGGGGAAGGGAAGGGAAGGGAAGGAAGAAGGAAGGAAATGAAAAAGAAAAAAAAAGACAGAAAATCTCATTCTTTATGACCTTTGCTCTTTGCTTTCTATAACCACTCATCACAAGCTAAGGGAAACTTACAAAATCCCATAACTACATCCAGATTTGGCCTCCTGAGTCAGATGTGTGGGAGGGGAACTATTAAGACAGCTCTCTTTTGTCACTTTTAAAATGATTTTTCTTTAATTTTTTGAATGGAAAAAATACAGAAAACATAATATAATAATACCATAAAGAGATATTACTGTCTGTTTAATGTCTGAGAGGCGGAATGGTACAGTGGTGAAGATGATTAGCTAGGCAACTCACACAACTTACTTCTCTCTGCCTCAGTGTTCCTCATCTGTGAGATGGGGATAATAGTAGTGACCTCATAGAGAAGATTAAATGAATTAATATGTGGAAGAGTTTGAATCAGTGCCTGGCACATAGCAAGTGCTATATAGGTTTTTGTCAGATTTTAAAGAGAAAAACATGTTTCCGTAATTGCTTGAACCCTCTTATACTTTTAAAGTAAAATATTATAAAAGCCCTGTACTTTCTTTCCCCGTCCTTTCCCAGAGCTAACCACACGCTGGAGTTGGAGGGTGTAACTGCCATGCGAATTTTGGCCTTCCACTATACTCACAATGTATATTATTGGTTTGTATGTTATGAAGCTTTGCTTCGATAGGATCATACTGCACGTATCCTTTTATAAGTTTCGGTGTTCACTCCACATTATGTTTTTGAGATTTGTCCATGTTGATAGAGATGGTTCTGGTTCATACTTTGTTACTACTGTTAACTGTTCCATTGTATGAATAAACCACTGAGAACAAGCAGATGACAAACGGTGCTACAATGAGCTCCATGGAACAAGTGCCCACCTGTGGGATTTTCTCTGTGACGGTCAGCTTAAAAGACTTAGGTAGGTATGGGAGGCACCTCTTCAGCTTCCTCAGGTGTTCGAGAGTGATTATGCAAATGTACACTCTCACCAGCAGTGAATTCACAGGCTGTATTTTCCCACGTCCTCACCAGTACTTGAGGCTGTTAGATTTTCTGACTTTTGCCTACGTGATGGAGATAAAATAGTATGTGACAGTTTTCATTTTTATGTCCATAAGTATTAATTTATTGGCCACTGGAGTTTCCTTCTCATGGAATTGCCTATTTATATTCATTTTTGAATATCCATTATTGTCCATTTTCTTATTGGTTTTTAAAGGTTCTTTAATTATTCTGAATGCTAATCCTTGGTAGAGGATGTGAGTTGTAAATATCTTCTTTCTGACTGTGGTCTGTCTTCATTACTTTGTTTACAATGCCCCCTGTAGTTCAAAATCCTCATTTCAATGTAGTCTAATTAGGCAGTATTTTCCAGTGCAGTTTCTGATCTTTGTTTCTTTTTAAAGTCCTTCTCTGTACCAATACACCGGGAGACACCACCATGTGGCGTTTTTATTTTTTGTTTATTTGAAGTTTTAGAGTTGAGCTTCTCACATGGATGTCTTTGGTCCATCAGGAATTGATTTTACTTATGGTGTAAGAAAGGGATGTATTTTTTACTTTTTCCATATGGAAAACCAATTTTCCTGACACTATTTATTGAACAGTCATTTCACTATGGGTTTGTATGACCACTTCTGACATATATCAGGCTCTCACAAATCCTGTGTCTTTGTCTAGGCTTTCTGTTTCGTTGCATACTCCTGTTTGTCCTATCCGTGTGCCAAGTCACACTGTTTTAATAGCGCTGATATCTGGCGGAACAAGTACCCCTTTCTATTATTATTCCTCAAAATTGCCAGATTGATGTTGTAAGTGTTTTTTGTTTGTTTTTTGTTTTTGTTTGTTTGTTTTTGAGGTGGAGTCTTGCTCTGTCACCCAGACTGGAGTGAAATGATGTGATCTTGACTCATTGCAACCTCATACCTCCTGGGTTTAAGCAATTCTCCTGCCTCAGCCTCCGCAGTAGCTGGGACTACAGGCATGTGCCACCACACGCAGCTAATTTTTGTGTTTTTAGTAGAGACAGGGTTTTACCATGTTGGTCAGGCTGGTCTCAAACTCCTAACCTCAGGTGATCCACCCGCCTGGGCCTTCCAAAGTGCTGGGATTACAGATGTGAGCCACCACGCCTGGCTGTAAGTGGTATATTTTTATTAAACTGTATTCTCTATTTTTTCTAGTATTTCAGGTTGCTGTCGATCCTATATATTGATCTTGTATCATTCAGTCATATTGAATAGTTGTAATAGTGTATCTGCAGGTCTCCTTACATTATTATATCGGCTATGAACAAGTACTATTTTGGTTATCTCTTTTTAATCCATATTCCTTTTATTTCTTTTACTTATGTTAACCATGCTAGTGAGTTCTTCAGATGCAGTGACAGCAAAAATTCAAATTTTAAAACAATGCTTCTAACATTTCATCATTAAGCCTGATACTTGTTTGAGGTTTTTGCTGAACATAAGAACATTCTTTTTAATTTTTAAATTACTGGTTTTTAAGAAAGTTATGAATGTGTGTTGGATTTTTCTTAACATTTAGCTGACTCTGTTAAGATGAGTGTATGGTTCTTTTATTTATATTGCAGAAATTTTTAGGGCTAGACTGTCTAATGTTAAACCAGCCTTACATTCCTGAGATAAATTATTTTGGATCATGATGCGTTTGTTCATATATTGCTATATTTGCTTTACTATTATTTTATTTAGGGCTTTGCATTTGAATGTAAAATCCCTTCTTATTATATGTATTCGTCTGTTCTCACGCTGCTAATAAAGACATACCTGAGACTGGGTAATTGATAAAGAAAAGAGGTTTAATGGACTCACAGTTCCACATGGCTGGGGAGGCTTTACAATCATGGCAGAAGGCAAATGAGGAGTAAAGTCACATTTTACATGGTGGCAGGCAAAGAGAGAGCGTGTGTAGGGGAACTCCCTTTTATAAAACCATCATCTTGTGAGACTTATTCACTATCACAAGAACAGCATGGGAAAGACCCACCGCATGATTCAGTTACCTCCCATCAGGTCCCTCCCATGATATGTGGGAATTATGGGAGCTGCAATTCAAGATGAGATTTGGGTGGGGACACAGCAAAACCATATCATTCTCTTTTTCTAATACCAAGGTTTGTACTAGCCTTATAATATAAATTGATATTATAATATTTGATTTAAACCACAACTCACATTAAGTGTTAGAGAGAATTCAGTTACAGTTGTAGCATATTCATAATTAGCATAGTATTCCTCACAGCATTTTCTTATAATATTTTCTCCCTTAATTGTTGAGTAACCTTTGAGATGAAAACAAGGACTCGATTGATGTTGCTACAAGTTCTGTTGTGACTTTGCATTATAGCTTCTTCATGGACAAGTTTCTAAATATCCATGCAAAGGGACAAGAAGACCTATTTGGAATGACCAGGACCAGAGCACTGGAAATCAGCATCTTTCACACAGTCTGAATTACTGAAGTCATCAATCTTTCTTTCAGCCATTTTTTAGAGAAATGCCTTGGGATGCTCATTTCAATGATATTAACATTTCACTTGAATCCCAATTGCACCGATTTGTCTGAAACAAAGCAAAGTTAAAGGGGTAAGCCCCAGGGCTTTCTGTGGAGAATGAGTGCCTCCTGCAGAACTCTGCCCAGTGACTGCCATCTGTCAGGTGGTTATGGGGAGCAAGACTCTCTCACATATTACTTACTATTGATTTAACTTTTTTTTTTTTTTTTTTTTTTACAGATTCTTACTATGCTGGCGAGGCTGGAGTGCAGTGGCAGGATCTCGGCTCACTGCAAGCTCTGTCTCCCGGGTTTCACGCCATTCTCCCACCTCAGCCTCCCAAGTAACTGGGACTACAGGTGCCCGCCACCATGCCTGG